>NC_091991.1:88592647-88938200 GCF_044704955.1 Pristiophorus japonicus | reverse complement strand
GGGGTTAGACAGATTGTGGGGGGTTTAGACAGATTGCGGGGTGATAGACAGATTGTGTGGGGTTAGACAGATTGTGGGGGGTTAGACAGATTGTGGGGGGTTAGACAGATTGTGGGGGGGTTAGACGGATTGTGGGGGGTTTAGACAGATTGCGGGGTGATAGACAGATTGTGGGGGGTTAGACAGATTGTGGGGGAGTTAGATAGATTGTGGGGTGGTTGGACAGATTGTGGGGGGTTTAGACAGATTGCGGGGTGATGGACAGATTGTGGGGTGTTAGACAGCTTGTGGGGGTGTTAGACGGATTGTGGGGGGTTTAGACAGATTGCGGGGTGATAGACAGATTGTGGGGTGTTAGACAGATTGTGGGGGGTTAGACAGATTGTGGGGGTGATAAAGATTGTGGGGCGATAGACAGAATGCGGGGGGGTTAGACAGATTGCGATGGGTTAGACAGATTGTGGGGGGTTAGACAGTTTGTGGAGGGGTTAGACAGATTGTGGGGGGTTAGACAGAATGTGGGGGTTTAGACAGATTGCGATGGGTTAGACAGATCGCGGGGGGTTAGACAGATTGTGGAGGGTTAGACAGATTGCGGGTTAAGACACATTGTGGGGGGTTAGACAGATTGTGGGGTGTTAGTCAGATTGTGGGGGGTTACACAGATTTCGGGGGGTTAGACAGATTGTGGGGGGTTAGACATATTGTGGGGGGTTACACAGATTGTGGGGTGTTCGACAGATTCTGGGGGGTTACACAGATTGCGGGGGGTTAGACTTATTACGGGGGGGTTAGACAGATTGCGGGGCGTTAGACAGACTGTGGGGGGTTAGACTTATTACGGGTGGGTTAGACAGATTGTGGGGGAAGGACAGATTGTGGGGGGTTAGACAGATTGTGGGAGTTTAGACGGATTGTGGGGGGGGGGTTAGACAGGTTGTAGGGGGTTGGAAAGATTGTGGGGGGGTTAGACAGATTGTGGGGGTTTAGACAGATTGTGGGGATTTAGACTCATTACGGGGCGGGGGTTAAACAGATTGCCGGGGGTTAGACTTATTACGGGGGGAGGTTAGACAAATTGTGGGGGATTAGACAGATTGCGGGGGGTTAGACTTATTACGGAGGGGTTAGACTTATTACGGGAGGGTTAGACAGATTGCGGGGGGTTAGACTTATTACGGAGGGTTTAGACTTATTACGGGAGGGTTAGACAGATTGCCGGGGGTTAGACAGATTGTGGGATGGTTTGACAGATTATTGGGGGGGCTGACGGATTGTGGGGGCGATAGACAGATTGCGGGGGGTTAGACAGATTGTGGGGGGGATTAGAGAGATTGTGGGGGGTTAGACAGATTGTGGGGTGTTAGACTTATTATGGGGGGGATTAGAATTATTACAGTGGGGGTTAGACAGCTTGCGGGGTGTTACACTGATTGTGGGGGGTTAGACAGATTGCGGGGATAAGACTTATTACCGGGGGGATTAGACAGATTGTGCGGGGTTAGACAGATTGTGGGGGGGTTAGACAGATTGTTGGGGGGTTAGACGGATTGTGGGGGCTTGAGACAGATTGCGGGGTGATAGACAGATTGTGGGGGGTTAGACAGATTGTGAGGGGGGTTAGACAAATTGTGGGGGGGTTAGACAGATTGTGGGGGGTTTAGACAGATTGCGGGGTGATAGACAGATTGTGGGGGGTTAGAGTGATTGTGGGGGTGGCGGTTAGACAGATTGTGGGCGGGTTAGACAGATTATCGGGAGTTAGACAGATTGTGCGCGGGTTAGACAGATTATCGGGGGTTAGACAGATTATCGGGGGTTAGACAGATCCCGGAGGGTGAGACAAATTGTGGGAGGTTAGACAAATTGTGGGGGTAATAAAGATTGTTGGGGGGTTAGACAGATTGTGGGTGGTTAGACACATTATGGGGGGGTTGACAGATTGTGGGGGGTTAGACAGATTGTGGGCGGGTTAGACAGATTGTGGGCGGTTAGACAGATTGTGGGCGGGTTAGACAGATTGTGGGCGGTTAGACAGATTGTGGGCGGGTTAGACAGATTATCGGGGGTTAGACAGATTATCGGGGGTTAGACAGATCTCGGGGGGTGAGACAAATTGTGGGGGGTTAGACAAATTGTGGGGGTAATAAAGATTGTTGGGGGGTTAGACAGATTGTGGGGGGTTAGACACATTATGGGGGGGTTGACAGATTGTGGGGGGTTAGACAGATTGTTGGGGGGATAGACAGATCGTGGGGCGATAGACAGAATGCGGGGGGTAAGAGAGATTGTGGGGGTTAGACACATTCTGGGGGGCTTGACAGATTGTGGGGGGTTCGACAGATTATTGGGGGGTGAGACAGATCGCGTGGCGATAGACAGAATGCGGGGGGTTAGACTTATTACGGGGGGGTTAGACAGATTGTGAGGGGTTAGACAGATTGTGGGGGCGTTTGCGGGGGTTTAGACAGATTGTGGGGGTTAGACCTATTACGGGGGGGGTTAGACTTATTAAGGGGGGGTTAGACAGATTGTGGGGGGTTAGACAGATTGCGGGGGATTAGACTTATTACGGGGGGTTAGACAGATTGTGCGGGGTTAGACAGATTCTGGGGGGGTTCGACAGATTCTGGGGGTTTAGACAGAATGTGTGGGAGTTGGACAGATTGCGGGGTGACAGACAGATTGTTGGGTGTTAGACAGATTGTGGGGGGTTCGACAGATTGTGGGGGGGGTTAGACAGATTGTGTAAGGTTAGAGTGATTGTGGGGGGGTTTAGACCGATTGTGGGGGGTTAGACAGATTGTGGGGGTTATAAAGATTGTGGGGGGGATAGACAGAATGCGGGGGAGGTTAGACAGATTGCGATTGGTAAGACAGATTGTGGGGGTGTTAGACAGATTGTGGGGGGGTTAGACAGGTTGTTGGGGGTTAGACAGATTGTGGGAGGTTAGACAGATCGCGGGGGGTTAGACAGATTGTGGGGGTTAGACAGATTGTGGGGGGTTAGATAGATTGTGGGGTGTTAGACTTATTACCGGGGGGGGTTAGACTTATTACGGTGGGGGGTTAGACAGATTGCGGGGGATTAGACTGATTGTGGGGGGTTAGACAGATTGCGGGGATAAGACTTATTACTGCGGAGGGGAGTTAGACAGATTGTGCGGGGTTAGACAGATTGTGGGGTGGTTAGACAGATTGTGGGGGGGTTAGACGGATTGTGGGGGGTTTAGACAGATTGCAGAGTGATAGACAGATTGTGGGGGGTTAGACAGAATGTGGGGGGGGGGTTAGACAGATTGTCGGGGGGTTAGACAGATTGTGGGGCGTTTAGACAGATTGTGGGGGGTTAGACAGATTGTGGGCGGTTAGACAGATTGTGGGCGGTTAGACAGATTATCGGGGGTTAGACAGATTATCGGGGGTTAGACAGATTATCGGGGGTTAGACAGATCCCGGGGGGTGACACAAATTGTGGGAGGTTAGACAAATTGTGGGGGTTATAAAGATTGTTGGGGGGTTAGACACATTATGGGGGCGTGACAGATTGTGGGGGGTTGGACAGATTGTTGGGGGATTAGACAGATCGCGGGACGATAGACAGAATGCGGGGGGTTAGACTTATTACGAGGGGGTTAGACAGATTGTGGGGGGTTAGACAGATTGTGGGGGCGTTAGACAGATTGCGGGGTGTTAGACAGATTGCGTGGGGTTAGACAGATTGTGGGGGTTTAGACAGATTGTGGGGGGTTAGACTTATTACGGGGGGGTTAGACAGATTGCAGGGGATTAGACAGATTGTGGGGATTAGACAGATTGTGGCGGGGTTAGACAGATTGTGGGGGGTTAGACTTATTACGGGGGGGTTAGACAGATTGCAGGGGATTAGACAGATCGCGGGGGGTTAGACAGATTGTGGAGGGTTAGACAGATTGCGGGTTAAGACACATTGTGGGGGGTTAGACAGATTGTGGGGTGTTAGTCAGATTGTGGGGGGTTACACAGATTTCGGGGGGTTAGACAGATTGTGGGGGGTTAGACATATTGTGGGGGGTTACACAGATTGTGGGGTGTTCGACAGATTCTGGGGGGTTACACAGATTGCGGGGGGTTAGACTTATTACGGGGGGGTTAGACAGATTGCGGGGCGTTAGACAGACTGTGGGGGGTTAGACTTATTACGGGTGGGTTAGACAGATTGTGGGGGGTTGGACAGATTGTGGGGGGTTAGACAGATTGTGGGAGTTTAGACGGATTGTGGGGGGGGGGTTAGACAGGTTGTAGGGGGTTGGAAAGATTATGGGGGGGTTAGACAGATTGTGGGGGTTTAGACAGATTGTGGGGATTTAGACTCATTACGGGGCGGGGGTTAAACAGATTGCCGGGGGTTAGACTTATTACGGGGGGAGGTTAGACAAATTGTGGGGGATTAGACAGATTGCGGGGGGTTAGACTTATTACGGAGGGGTTAGACTTATTACGGAGGGGTTAGACTTATTACGGGAGGGTTAGACAGATTGCGGGGGGTTAGACTTATTACGGAGGGTTTAGACTTATTACGGGAGGGTTAGACAGATTGCCGGGGGTTAGACAGATTGTGGGATGGTTTGACAGATTATTGGGGGGGCTGACGGATTGTGGGGGCGATAGACAGATTGCGGGGGGTTAGACAGATTGTGGGGGGGATTAGAGAGATTGTGGGGGGTTAGACAGATTGTGGGGTGTTAGACTTATTATGGGGGGGGATTAGAATTATTACAGTGGGGGTTAGACAGCTTGCGGGGTGTTACACTGATTGTGGGGGGTTAGACAGATTGCGGGGATAAGACTTATTACCGGGGGGATTAGACAGATTGTGCGGGGTTAGACAGATTGTGGGGGGGTTAGACAGATTGTGGGGGGGTTAGACGGATTGTGGGGGCTTGAGACAGATTGCGGGGTGATAGACAGATTGTGGGGGGTTAGACAGATTGTGAGGGGGGTTAGACAAATTGTGGGGGGGTTAGACAGATTGTGGGGGGTTTAGACAGATTGCGGGGTGATAGACAGATTGTGGGGGGTTAGAGTGATTGTGGGGGTGGCGGTTAGACAGATTGTGGGCGGGTTAGACAGATTATCGGGAGTTAGACAGATTGTGCGCGGGTTAGACAGATTATCGGGGGTTAGACAGATTATCGGGGGTTAGACAGATCCCGGAGGGTGAGACAAATTGTGGGAGGTTAGACAAATTGTGGGGGTAATAAAGATTGTTGGGGGGTTAGACAGATTGTGGGGGGTTAGACACATTATGGGGGGGTTGACAGATTGTGGGGGGTTAGACAGATTGTGGGCGGTTAGACAGATTGTGGGCGGGTTAGACAGATTGTGGGCGGTTAGACAGATTGTGGGCGGGTTAGACAGATTATCGGGGGTTAGACAGATTATCGGGGGTTAGACAGATCTCGGGGGTGAGACAAATTGTGGGGGGTTAGACAAATTGTGGGGGTAATAAAGATTGTTGGGGGGTTAGACAGATTGTGGGGGGTTAGACACATTATGGGGGGGTTGACAGATTGTGGGGGGTTAGACAGATTGTTGGGGGGTTAGACAGATCGCGGGGCGATAGACAGAATGCGGGGGATAAGAGAGATTGTGGGGGTTAGACACATTCTGGGGGGCTTGACAGATTGTGGGGGGTTCGACAGATTATTGGGGGGTGAGACAGATCGCGTGGCGATAGACAGAATGCGGGGGGTTAGACTTATTACGGGGGGGTTAGACAGATTGTGAGGGGTTAGACAGATTGTGGGGGCGTTTGCGGGGGTTTAGACAGATTGTGGGGGTTAGACCTATTACGGGGGGGTTAGACTTATTAAGGGGGGGGTTAGACAGATTGTGGGGGGTTAGACAGTTGCGGGGGATTAGACTTATTACGGGGGGTTAGACAGATTGTGCGGGGTTAGACAGAATCTGGGGGGGTTCGACAGATTCTGGGGGTTTAGACAGAATGTGGGGGAGTTGGACAGATTGCGGGGTGACAGACAGATTGTTGGGTGTTAGACAGATTGTGGGGGGTTCGACAGATTGTGGGGGGGGTTAGACAGATTGTGTAAGGTTAGAGTGATTGTGGGGGAGGTTAGACAGATTGCGATTGGTAAGACAGATTGTGGGGGTGTTAGACAGATTGTGGGGGGGTTAGACAGGTTGTTGGGGGTTAGACAGATTGTGGGAGGTTAGACAGATCGCGGGGGGTTAGACAGATTGTGGGGGTTAGACAGATTGTGGGGGGTTAGATAGATTGTGGGGTGTTAGACTTATTACCGGGGGGGGTTAGACTTATTACGGTGGGGGGTTAGACAGATTGCGGGGGATTAGACTGATTGTGGGGTGTTCGACAGATTCTGGGGATAAGACTTATTACTGCGGAGGGGAGTTAGACAGATTGTGCGGGGTTAGACAGATTGTGGGGTGGTTAGACAGATTGTGGGGGGGTTAGACGGATTGTGGGGGGTTTAGACAGATTGCAGAGTGATAGACAGATTGTGGGGGGTTAGACAGATTGTGGGGGGGGGGTTAGACAGATTGTGGGGGGGTTAGACAGATTGTGGGGCGTTTAGACAGATTGCGGGGCGATAGACAGATTGTGGGGGGTTAGACAGATTGTGGGCGGTTAGACAGATTATCGGGGGTTAGACAGATTATCGGGGGTTAGACAGATCCCGGGGGGTGACACAAATTGTGGGAGGTTAGACAAATTGTGGGGGTTATAAAGATTGTTGGGGGGTTAGACACATTATGGGGGCGTGACAGATTGTGGGGGGTTGGACAGATTGTTGGGGGATTAGACAGATCGCGGGACGATAGACAGAATGCGGGGGGTTATACTTATTACGAGGGGGTTAGACAGATTGTGGGGGGTTAGACAGATTGTGGGGGCGTTAGACAGATTGCGGGGTGTTAGACAGATTGCGTGGGGTTAGACAGATTGTGGGGGTTTAGACAGATTGTGGGGGGTTAGACTTATTACGGGGGGGTTAGACAGATTGCAGGGGATTAGACAGATTGTGGGGGGTTAGACAGATTGTGGCGGGGTTAGACAGATTGTGGGGGGTTAGACTTATTACGGGGGGGTTAGACAGATTACAGGGGATTAGACAGATCGCGGGGGGTTAGACAGATTGTGGAGGGTTAGACAGATTGCGGGTTAAGACACATTGTGGGGGGTTAGACAGATTGTGGGGTGTTAGTCAGATTGTGGGGGGTTACACAGATTTCGGGGGGTTAGACAGATTGTGGGGGGTTAGACATATTGTGGGGGGTTACACAGATTGTGGGGTGTTCGACAGATTCTGGGGGGTTACACAGATTGCGGGGGGTTAGACTTATTACGGGGGGGTTAGACAGATTGCGGGGCGTTAGACAGACTGTGGGGGGTTAGACTTATTACGGGTGGGTTAGACAGATTATGGGGGGTTGGACAGATTGTGGGGGGTTAGACAGATTGTGGGAGTTTAGACGGATTGTGGGGGCGGGTTAGACAGGTTGTAGGGGGTTGGAAAGATTGTGGGGGGGTTAGACAGATTGTGGGGGTTTAGACAGATTGTGGGGATTTAGACAGATTGCGGGGTGATAGACAGATTGTGGGGGGTTAGACAGATTGTGGGCGGTTAGACAGATTATCGGGGGTTAGACAGATTATCGGGGGTTAGACAGATCCCGGGGGGTGACACAAATTGTGGGTGTTTAGACAAATTGTGGGGGTTATAAAGATTGTTGGGGGGTTAGACACATTATGGGGGCGTGACAGATTGTGGGGGGTTGGACAGATTGTTGGGGGATTAGACAGATCGCGGGACGATAGACAGAATGCGGGGGGTTATACTTATTACGAGGGGGTTAGACAGATTGTGGGGGGTTAGACAGATTGTGGGGGCGTTAGACAGATTGCGGGGTGTTAGACAGATTGCGTGGGGTTAGACAGATTGTGGGGGTTTAGACAGATTGTGGGGGGTTAGACTTATTACGGGGGGGTTAGACAGATTGCAGGGGATTAGACAGATTGTGGGGGGTTAGACAGATTGTGGCGGGGTTAGACAGATTGTGGGGGGTTAGACTTATTACGGGGGGGTTAGACAGATTACAGGGGATTAGACAGATCGCGGGGGGTTAGACAGATTGTGGAGGGTTAGACAGATTGCGGGTTAAGACACATTGTGGGGGGTTAGACAGATTGTGGGGTGTTAGTCAGATTGTGGGGGGTTACACAGATTTCGGGGGGTTAGACAGATTGTGGGGGGTTAGACATATTGTGGGGGGTTACACAGATTGTGGGGTGTTCGACAGATTCTGGGGGGTTACACAGATTGCGGGGGGTTAGACTTATTACGGGGGGGTTAGACAGATTGCGGGGCGTTAGACAGACTGTGGGGGGTTAGACTTATTACGGGTGGGTTAGACAGATTATGGGGGGTTGGACAGATTGTGGGGGGTTAGACAGATTGTGGGAGTTTAGACGGATTGTGGGGGCGGGTTAGACAGGTTGTAGGGGGTTGGAAAGATTGTGGGGGGGTTAGACAGATTGTGGGGGTTTAGACAGATTGTGGGGATTTAGACTCATTACGGGGCGGGGGTTAAACAGATTGCCGGGGGTTAGACTTATTACGGGGGGAGGTTAGACAAATTGTGGGGGATTTGACAGATTGCGGGGGGTTAGACTTATTACGGAGGGGTTAGACTTATTACGGGAGGGTTAGACAGATTGCGGGGGGTTAGACTTATTACGGAGGGTTTAGACTTATTACGGGAGGGTTAGACAGATTGCCGGGGGTTAGACAGATTGTGGGATGGTTTGACAGATTATTGGGGGGGCTGACGGATTGTGGGGGCGATAGACAGATTGCGGGGGGTTAGACAGATTGTGGGGGGGATTAGAGAGATTGTGAGGGGTTAGACAGATTGTGGGGTGTTAGACTTATTATGGGGGGGGATTAGAATTATTACAGTGGGGGTTAGACAGCTTGCGGGGTGTTACACTGATTGTGGGGGGTTAGACAGATTGCGGGGATAAGACTTATTACCGGGGGGATTAGACAGATTGTGCGGGGTTAGACAGATTGTGGGGGGGGTTAGACAGATTGTGGGGGGGTTAGACGGATTGTGGGGGCTTGAGACAGATTGCGGGGTGATAGACAGATTGTGGGGGGTTAGACAGATTGTGAGGGGGGTTAGACAAATTGTGGGGGGGTTAGACAGATTGTGGGGGGTTTAGACAGATTGCGAGGTGATAGACAGATTGTGGGGGGTTAGAGTGATTGTGGGGGTGGCGGTTAGACAGATTGTGGGCGGGTTAGACAGATTATCGAGAGTTAGACAGATTGTGCGCGGGTGAGACAGATTATCGGGGGTTAGACAGATTATCGGGGGTTAGACAGATCCCGGAGGGTGAGACAAATTGTGGGAGGTTAGACAAATTGTGGGGGTAATAAAGATTGTTGGGGGGTTAGACAGATTGTGGGGGGTTAGACACATTATGGGGGGGTTGACAGATTGTGGGGGGTTAGACAGATTGTGGGCGGTTAGACAGATTGTGGGCGGGTTAGACAGATTGCGGGCGGTTAGACAGATTGTGGGCGGGTGAGACACATTCTGGGAGGCTTGACAGATTGTGGGGGGTTAGACAGATTATTGGGGGGTGAGACAGATCGCGTGGCGATAGACAGAATGCGGGGGGTTAGACTTATTACGGGGGGGTTAGACAGATTGTGAGGGGTTAGACAGATTGTGGGGGCGTTTGCGGGGGTTTAGACAGATTGTGGGGGTTAGACCTATTACGGGGGGGGTTAGACTTATTAAGGGGGGGTTAGACAGATTGTGGGGGGTTAGACAGATTGCGAGGGATTAGACTTATTACGGGGGGTTAGACAGATTGTGCGGGGTTAGACAGATTCTGGGGGGGTTCGACAGATTCTGGGGGTTTAGACAGAATGTGGGGGAGTTGGACAGATTGCGGGGTGACAGACAGATTGTTGGGTGTTAGACAGATTGTGGGGGGTTTGACAGATTGTTGGGGGGGTTAGACAGATTGTGTAAGGTTAGAGTGATTGTGGGGGGGGTTAGACAGATTGTGGGGGGTTAGACAGATTGTGGGGGTTATAAAGATTGTGGGGGGGATAGACAGAATGCGGGGGAGGTTAGACAGATTGCGATTGGTAAGACAGATTGTGGGGGGGTTAGACAGGTTGTTGGGGGTTAGACAGATTGTGGGAGGTTAGACAGATCGCGGGGGGTTAGACAGATTGTGGGGATTAGACAGATTGTGGGGGGTTAGATAGATTGTGGGGTGTTAGACTTATTACCGGGGGGGGGTTAGACTTATTACGGTGGGGGGTTAGACAGATTGCGGGGGATTAGACTGATTGTGGGGGGTTAGACAGATTGCGGGGATAAGACTTATTACTGCGGAGGGGAGTTAGACAGATTGTGCGGGGTTAGACAGATTGTGGGGTGGTTAGACAGATTGTGGGGGGGGTTAGACGGATTGTGGGGGGTTTAGACAGATTGCAGAGTGATAGACAGATTGTGGGGGGTTAGACAGATTGTGGGGGGGGGGTTAGACAGATTGTGGGGCGGTTAGACAGATTGTGGGCGGTTAGACAGATTATCGGGGGTTAGACAGATTATCGGGGGTTAGACAGATCCCGGGGGGTGACACAAATTGTGGGAGGTTAGACAAATTGTGGGGGTTATAAAGATTGTTGGGGGGTTAGACACATTATGGGGGCGTGACAGATTGTGGGGGGTTGGACAGATTGTTGGGGGATTAGACAGATCGCGGGACGATAGACAGAATGCGGGGGGTTATACTTATTACGAGGGGGTTAGACAGATTGTGGGGGGTTAGACAGATTGTGGGGGCGTTAGACAGATTGCGGGGTGTTAGACAGATTGCGGGGGTTTAGACAGATTGTGGGGGGTTAGACTTATTACGGGGGGGTTAGACAGATTGCAGGGGATTAGACAGATTGTGGGGGGTTAGACAGATTGTGGCGGGGTTAGACAGATTGTGGGGGGTTAGACTTATTACGGGGGGGTTAGACAGATTGCAGGGGATTAGACAGATTGTGGGGGGTTAGACAAATTGTGGGGGCGTTAGATCGATTGCGGGGGGTTAGACAGATTGCAGGAGGTTAGACCTATTACGGGGTGGTTAGACTGATTATGGGGGGGTGAGACAGATTGTGGGGGGGTTCGACAGATTGTGGGGGGTTAGACCTATTATGGGGTGTTAGACTTATTACGGGGGGTTAGACAGATTGCGGGGGGTTAGACAGGTTGCTGGGGGTTAGACTTATTACGGGGGGGTTAGACAGATTATGGGGGGTTAGACAGATTGCGGGGGGGTTAGCCAAATTGTGGGGGGTTAGACAGATTGTGGGGGGGTTAGACAAATTGTGGGGGGGTTAGACAAATTGTGGGGGGATTCGACAGATTGCGGGGGGTTAGACATATTGCAGGGGGTTAGACAGATTGTGGGGGTTAGACAAATTGTGGGGGCGTTAGACAGATTGCGGGGGGTTAGACAGATTGCGGGAGGTTAGACCTATTACGGGGTGGTTAGAATTATTATGGGGAGGTTAGACAGATTGTGGGGGGTTTCGACAGATTGCGGGGGGTTAGACCTATTATGGGGTGTTAGACTTATTACGGGGGGTTAGACAGATTGTGGGGTTAGACAGATTGCGGGAGGTTAGACTTATTACGGGGGGGTTAGACAGATTATGGGGGGTTAGACAGATTGCGGGGGGTTAGACAGATTGTGGGGGGTTAGACAGATTGTGGGGGGTTCGACAGATTGCGGGGGGGTTCGACCGATTGCGGGGGGTTAGACAGATTGTGGGGGTTAGACAGATTGTGGGGGGGTTCGACAGATTGCGGGGGGGTTCGAACGATTGCGGGGGGTTAGACAGATTGTGGGGGGTTAGACAGATTGTGGGGTGTTAGTCAGATTGTGGGGGGTTACACAGATTGCTGGGGGTTAGACTTATTATGGGGGTGGTTAGACAGATTGCGGAGGGTTAGACTGATTGCAGGGGGTTAGACAGACAGATTACAGGAGGTTAGAGAGATTGTGGGGAGTTAGACAGATTGTGGGGGATTAGACATATTACATGGGGGGGGGGTTAGACAGATTGTGGGGGGGTTAGACAGATTGTGGGGGGTTAGACAGATTGTGGGGGTTAGACAGATTGTGGGGGGGTTCGACTGATTGTGGGGGGTTCGACAGATTGTGGGGGGTTCGACTTATTACGGGGGGGTTAGACAGATTGTGGGGGGTGAGACAGATTGCGGGGGTTTAGACTTATTACGGGGGGGGTTAGACAGATTGCTGGGGGTTAGACAGATTGTGGGCGGGTTAGACAGATTGTGGAGGTTGAGACAGATTGTGCAGGGTTAGAGTGATTGTCGGGGGGTTAGACAGAATGTGGGGGGTTTGAGTGATTGTCGGGGGGTTAGACAGAATGTGGGGATTTAGACAGATTGTGGGGGGTGAGACAGATTGTGGGGGTTTAGACTTATTACGGGTGGGTTAGACAGATTGTGGGGTGTTAGACAGATTGTGGGGGGTTAGACAGATTGCGGGGGGTTAGACAGATTGCGGGGGGTTAGACAGATTGCGGGGGTTTAGACTTATTACGGGAGGGTTGGACAGATTGCGGGGGGATAGACAGATTGTGGGGGGGTTCGACAGATTGCTGGGGGTTAGACAGATTGTGGGCGGATTAGACAGATTGTGGGGGGGTTAGACAGATTGTGCAGGGTTAGAGTGATTGTAGGGGGGTTAGACAGAATGTGGGGATTTAGACAGATTGTGGGGGTTTAGACTTATTACGGGTGGGTTAGATAGATTGTGGGGGGTTAGACAGATTGTGGGGGATTAGACAGATTGCGGGGGGTTAGACTTATTACGGGGGGTTAGACAGATTGCTGGTGGTTAGACAGATTGTGGGCGGGTTAGACAGATTGTGGGGGGGTTAGACAGAATGTTGGGGTTTAGACAGATTGTGGGCGGGTTAGACAGATTGTGGGGGTTTAGACTCATTACGGGGGGGGTTAAACAGATTGTGGGGGATTAGACAGATTGCGGGGAGTTAGACTTATTACGGGGGGGTTAGACAGATTGTGGGGGGTTAGAGAGATTGCGGGAAGTTAGACTTATTACGGAGGGGTTTGACTTATTACGGGGGGGGTTAGACAGATTGCGGGCGGTTCGACAGATTGCGGGGGTTTAGACAGATTGTTGGGGGTTAGACAGATTGTGGGGGGGTTAGACAGATTGCGGGGGGTTAGACAGATTGTTGGGTGTTAGACAGATTGTGCGGGGGGTTAGACAGATTATTGGGGGGGTTGACGGATTGTGGGGACGTTAGACAGATTGTGGGTGGTTAGACAGATTGTGGGGGTGTTAGACGGATTGTGGGGGGTTTAGACAGATTGCGGGGTGATAGACAGATTGTGGGGTGTTAGACAGATTGTGGGGGTGTTAGACGGATTGTGGGGGGTTTAGACAGATTGCGGGGTGATAGACAGATTGTGGGGTGTTAGACAGATTGTGGGGGGTTAGACAGATTGTGGGGGTGTTAGACGGATTGTGGGGGGCTTAGACAGATTGCGGGGTGATAGACAGATTGTGGGGTGTTAGACAGATTGTGGGGGGGTTAGGCAGATTGTGGGGGGGTTAGACAGATTGTGGGGGGTTTCGACAGATTGCGGGGTGATAGACAGATTGTGGGGGTTAGAGTGATTGTGGGGGGGTTAGACAGATTGTGAGCGGTTAGACAGATTATGGGGAGTTAGACAGATTGTGCGCGGGTTAGACAGATTATCGGGGGTTCGACAGATTATCGGGGGTTAGACAGATCCCGGGGGGTGAGACAAATTGTGCGGGTTATAAAGATTGTTGGGGGGTTAAACAGATTGTGGGGGGTTAGACACATTATGGGGGGTTTGACAGATTGTGGGGGGTTAGACAGATTATTGGGGGGTTAGACAGATCGCGGGGCGATAGACAGAATGCGGGGGTTAGACTTATTACGGGGGGGTTAGACAGATTGTAGGGGGTTAGACAGATTGAGGGGGCGTTTGCGGAGGTTTAGACAGATTGTGGGGGTTAGACCTATCACGGGGGGGTTAGACTTATTAAGGGGGGGTTAGACAGATTGCGGGGTTTAGACAGATTGTGGGGGCGTTTGCGGGGGTTTAGACAGACTGTGGGGGATTTGACCGATTACGGGGGGTTAGACTTATTAAGGGGGGGTTAGACAGATTGCGGGTGATTAGACAGATTGTGGGGGGTTAGACAGATTGCGGGGGATTAGACTTATTACGGGGGGTTAGACAGATTGTGCGGGGTTAGACAGAGTCTGGGGGGGTTAGACAGATTGTGGGGTGTTAGACAGATTGTGGGGGGGTTAGACAGATTGTGGGCGGGTTAGACAGATTGTGTAGGGTTGGAGTGATTGTGGGGGGGATTAGACAGATTGTGGGTGGTTAGACAGATTGTGGGGGGTTAGACAGATTGTGGGGGTGATAAAGATTGTGGGGGGATAGACAGAATGCGGGGGGGTTAGACAGATTGCAATGGGTTTGACAGATTGTGGGGGGTTAGACAGTTTGTGGAGGGGTTAGACAGATTGTGGGGGGTTAGACAGAATGTGGGGGTTTAGACAGATTGCGATGGGTTAGACAGATCGCGGAGGGTTAGACAGATTGTGGAGGGTTAGACAGATTGTGGGGGTTTAGACAGATTGCGATGGATTAGACAGATCGCGGGGGGTTAGACAGATTGTGGAGGGTTAGACAGATTGTGGGGGGTTAGACAGATTGTGGAGGGTTAGACAGATTGTGGGGGGTTATACAGATTGCGGTCGGGTTAGACAGATTGCGGGTTAAGACACATTGTGGGGGGTTAGACAGATTGTGGGGTGTTAGTCAGATTGTGGGGGGTTACACAGATTTCGGGGGGTTAGGCAGATTGTGGGGGGTTAGACAGATTGTGGGGGTTAGACATATTGTGGGGGGTTACACAGATTGTGGGGTGTTCGACAGATTCTGGGGGGTTACACAGATTGCGGGGGGTTAGACTTATTACGGGGGGGTTAGACAGATTGTGGGGGGTTAGACAGATTGTGGGGGGTTGGACAGATTGCGGGGCGTTAGACAGATTGTGGGGGGTTAGACTTATTACGAGTGGGTTAGACAGATTGTGGGGGGTTAGACAGATTGTGGGGGGTTGGACAGATTGTGGGGGGTTAGACAGATTGTGGGAGTTTAGACGGATTGTGGGGGGGGGTTTAGACAGGTTGTAGGGGGTTGGAAAGATTGTGGAGGCGTTAGACAGATTGCGGGGGGTTAGACTTATTACGGGGGGGTTAGACAGATTGCTGGGGGTTAGACAGATTGTGGGGGGGTTAGACAGATTGTGGGGGTTTAGACAGATTGTGGGGATTTAGACTCATTACGGGGGGGGGTTAAACAGATTGCCGGGGGTTAGACTTATTACGGAGGGGTTCGACTTATTACGGGGGTAGGTTAGACAAATTGTGGGGGATTAGACAGATTGCGGGGGGTTAGACTTATTACGGAGGGGTTAGACTTATTACGGGGGGGGTTAGACAGATTGCGGGGGGTTAGACTTATTACGGGAGGGTTAGACTTATTACGGGAGTGTTAGACAGATTGCCGGGGGTTAGACAGATTGTGGGGGGGTTTGACAGATTATTGGGGGGGCTGACGGATTGTGGGGGCGATAGACAGATTGCGGGGGGTTAGACAGATTGTGGGGGGGTTAGAGAGATTGTGGGGGGTTAGACAGATTGTGGGGTGTTAGACTTATTATGGGGGGGATTAGAATTATTACAGTGGGGGTTAGACAGATTGCGGGATGTTACACTGATTGTGGGGGGTTAGACAGATTGCGGGGATAAGACTTATTACCGGGGGGATTAGACAGATTGTGCGGGGTTAGACAGATTGTGGGGGGGTTAGACAGATTGTGGGGGGTTAGACGGATTGTGGGGGCTTGAGACAGATTGCGGGGTGATAGACAGATTGTGGGGGGTTAGACAGATTGTGAGGGGGGTTCGACAGATTGTGGGGGGGTTAGACAGATTGTGGGGGGTTTAGACAGATTGCGGGGTGATAGACAGATTGTGGGGGGTTAGAGTGATTGTGGGGGTGGCGGTTAGACAGATTGTGGGCGGGTTAGACAGATTATCGGGGGTTAGACAGATTATCGGGGGTTAGACAGATCCCGGGGGGTGAGACAAATTGTGGGGGGTTAGACAAATTGTGGGTGTAATAAAGATTGTTGGGGGGTTAGACAGATTGTGGGGGGTTAGACACATTATGGGGGGGTTGACAGATTGTGGGGGGTTAGACAGATTGTTGGGGGGTTAGACAGATCGCGGGGCGATAGACAGAATGCGGGGGTAAGACAGATTGTGGGGGGTTAGACGGATTGTGGGGGGTTAGACAGATTGTGGGGGGTTAGACAGAATGTGGGGGGTTTAGACAGATCGCGGGGGGTTAGACAGATTGTGGAGTGTTAGACAGATTGTGGGGGGTTATACAGATTGTGGGGGGGGTTAGACAGATTGCGGGGGTAAGACACATTGTGGGGGGTTAGACAGATTGTGGGGGGGTTACACAGATTGCGGGGGGTTAGACAGATTGTGGGGGGTTAGACAGATTGTGGGGGTTTGACACATTGTGGGGGGTTACACAGATTGTGGGGTGTTAGACAGATTCTGGGGGGGTTACACAGATTGCGGGGGGTTACACAGATTGTGGGGTGTTAGACAGATTCTGGGGGGGTTACACAGATTGCGGGGGGTTAAACTTATTATGGGGGGGTTAGACAGATTGCGCAGGGTTAGACTGATTGTAGAGGGTTAGACAGATTGTGGGGGGGTTAGACAGATTGTGGGGGGTTAGACAGACAGATTGCAGGAGGGTAGAGAGATTGTGGGGTGTTAGACAGATAATGGGGGATTAGACATATTACGGGGGGGGTTAGACAGATTGTGGGGGGGTTAAACAGATTGTGGGGGGTTAGACAGATTATGGGGGGGTTAAACAGATTGTGGGGGGTTAGACAGATTGTGGGGGGTTAGACGGATTGTGGGGGTGGGTTAGACAGGTTGTAGGGGGTTGGAAAGATTATGGGGTGTTAGACAGATTGCGGGGGTTCGACAGATTGTGGTGGGTTAGACAGATTGCGGGGGCTTAGACTTATTACGGGGGGTTAGGCAGATTGCGGGGGGTTGGACAGATTGTGGGCGGGTTAGACAGATTGTGCAGGGTTAGAGTGATTCTGGGATGGTTAGACAGATTATTGGGAGGGTTGACGGATTGTGGGGTCGTTAGACAGATTGCGGGTGTTAGAAAGATTGTGGGGGGTTCGACTGATTGTGGGGGGTTAGACAGATTGTGGGGGGTTTAGACAGATTGCGGGGTGATAGACAGATTGTGGGGGGTTAGACAGATTGTGGGGGGGTTAGACGGATTGTGGGGGGTTTAGACAGATTGCGGGGTGATAGACAGATTGTGGGGGGTTAGACAGATTGTGGGGGAGTTAGATAGATTGTGGGGTGGTTAGACAGATTGTGGGGGGTTTAGACAGATTGCGGGGTGATGGACAGATTGTCGGGGGTTACAGTGATTGTGGGGGGGCGGGCGTTAGACAGATTGTGGGCGGGTTAGACAGATTATGGGGAGTTAGACAGATTGTGCGCGGGTTAGACAGATTATCGGGGGTTAAACAGATTATCGGGGGTTAGACAGATCCCAGGTGGTGAGACAAATTGTGGGGGGTTAAACAAATTGTGGGGGTTATAAAGATTGTTGGGGGATTAGACAGATTGTGGGGGGTTAGACACTTTATGGGGGGGTTGACAGATTGTGGGGGGTTAGACAGGTTGTTGGGGGGTTAGACAGATCGCGGGGCGATAGACACAATGCGGGGGGTTCGACTTATTATGGGGGTGTTAGACAGATTGTGGGCGGTTAGACAGATTGTGGGCGGGTTAGACAGATTATCGGGGGTTAGACAGATTATCGGGGGTTAGACAGATCCCGGGGGGTGACACAAATTGTGGGAGGTTAGACAAATTGTGGGGGTTATAAAGATTGTTGGGGGGTTAGACAGATTGTGGGGGGTTAGACACATTATGGAGGGGTTGACAGATTGTGGGGGGTTAGACAGATTGTTGGGGGATTAGACAGATTGTGGGGGGTTAGACAGATTGTGGGGGGGTTAGACGGATTGTGGGGGGTTTAGACAGATTGCGGGGGGGTTAGATAGATTGTGGGGTGGTTAGACAGATTGTGGCAGGTTTAGACAGATTGCGGGGTGATGGACAGATTGTGGGGGGTTAGACAGATTCTGGGGGGGTTACACAGATTGCGGGGGGTTAAACTTATTATGGGGGGGTTAGACAGATTGCGCAGGGTTAGACTGATTGTAGAGGGTTAGACAGATTGTGGGGGGGTTAGACAGATTGTGAGGGGTTAGACAGACAGATTGCAGGAGGGTAGAGAGATTGTGGGGTGTTAGACAGATAATGGGGGATTAGACATATTACGGGGGGGGGTTAGACAGATTGTGGGGGGTTAAACAGATTGTGGGGGGTTAGACAGATTGTGGGGGGTTAAACAGATTGTGGGGGGTTAGACAGATTGTGGGGGGTTAGACGGATTGTGGGGGTGGGTTAGACAGGTTGTAGGGGGTTGGAAAGATTATGGGGTGTTAGATAGATTGCGGGGGTTCGACAGATTGTGGTGGGTTAGACAGATTGCGGGGGCTTATACTTATTACGGGGGCTTAGACAGATTGCGGGGGGTTGGACAGATTGTGGGCGGGTTAGACAGATTGTGCAGGGTTAGAGTGATTCTGGGGGGGTTAGACAGATTATTGGGAGGGTTGACGGATTGTGGGGGCGTTAGACAGATTGCGGGGGTTAGAAAGATTGTGGGGGGGGTTAGAGAGAATGTGAGGGGTTTGTCAGATTGTAGGGTGTTAGACTTATTACGGGGGTTAGACAGATTGCGGGGGGTTCGACTGATTGTGGGGGGTTAGACAGATTGTGGGGGGTTTAGACAGATTGCGGGGTGATAGACAGATTGTGTGGGGTTAGACAGATTGTGGGGGGTTAGACAGATTGTGGGGGGTTAGACAGATTGTGGGGGGGTTAGACGGATTGTGGGGGGTTTAGACAGATTGCGGGGTGATAGACAGATTGTGGGGGGTTAGACAGATTGTGGGGGAGTTAGATAGATTGTGGGGTGGTTGGACAGATTGTGGGGGGTTTAGACAGATTGCGGGGTGATGGACAGATTGTCGGGGGTTACAGTGATTGTGGGGGGGCGGGCGTTAGACAGATTGTGGGCGGGTTAGACAGATTATGGGGAGTTAGACAGATTGTGCGCGGGTTGGACAGATTATCGGGGGTTAAACAGATTATCGGGGGTTAGACAGATCCCAGGTGGTGAGACAAATTGTGGGGGGTTAAACAAATTGTGGGGGTTATAAAGATTGTTGGGGGATTCGACAGATTGTGGGGGGTTAGACACTTTATGGGGGGGTTGACAGATTGTGGGGGGTTAGACAGATTGTTGGGGGGTTAGACAGATCGCGGGGCGATAGACAGAATGCGGGGGGTTCGACTTATTATGGGGGTGTTAGACAGATTGTGGGCGGTTAGACAGATTGTGGGCGGGTTAGACAGATTATCGGGGGTTAGACAGATTATCGGGGGTTAGACAGATCCCGGGGGGTGACACAAATTGTGGGAGGTTAGACAAATTGTGGGGGTTATAAAGATTGTTGGGGGGGTTAGACAGATTGTGGGGGGTTAGACACATTATGGGGGGGTTGACAGATTGTGGGGGGTTAGACAGATTGTTGGGGGATTAGACAGATTGTGGGGGGTTAGACAGATTGTGGGGGGGTTAGACGGATTGTGGGGGGTTTAGACATATTGCGGGGGGGTTAGATAGATTGTGGGGTGGTTAGACAGATTGTGGCAGGTTTAGACAGATTGCGGGGTGATGGACAGATTGTGGGGGGTTAGAGTGATTGTGGGGGGGGGGCGTTAGACAGATTGTGGGCGGTTAGACAGATTGTGGGCGGGTTAGACAGATTATGGGGAGTTAGACAGATTGTGCGCGGGTTAGACAGATTATCGGGGGTTAAACAGATTATCGGGGGTTAGACAGATCCCGGGGGGTGACACAAATTGTGGGAGGTTAGACAAATTGTGGGGGTTATAAAGATTGTTGGGGGGTTAGACAGATTGTGGGGGGTTAGACACATTATGGGGGGGTTGACAGATTGTGGGGGGTTAGACAGATTGTTGGGGGATTAGACAGATTGTGGGGGGTTAGACAGATTGTGGGGGGGTTAGACGGATTGTGGGGGGTTTAGACAGATTGCGGGGGGGTTAGATAGATTGTGGGGTGGTTAGACAGATTGTGGCAGGTTTAGACAGATTGCGGGGTGATGGACAGATTGTGGGGGGTTAGAGTGATTGTGGGGGGGGGGCGTTAGACAGATTGTGGGCGGTTAGACAGATTGTGGGCGGGTTAGACAGATTATGGGGAGTTAGACAGATTGTGCGCGGGTTAGACAGATTATCGGGGGTTAAACAGATTATCGGGGGTTAGACAGATCCCAGGGGGTGAGACAAATTGTGGGGGGTTAAACAAATTGTGGGGGTTCTAAAGATTGTTGGGGGATTAGACAGATTGTGGGGGGTTAGACACTTTATGGGGGGTTTGTCAGATTGTGGGGGGTTAGACAGATTGTTGGGGGGTTAGACAGATCGCGGGGCGATAGACAGAATGCGGGGGGTTCGACTTATTATGGGGGTGTTAGACAGATTGTGGGCGGTTAGACAGATTGTGGGCGGGTTAGACAGATTATCGGGGGTTAGACAGATTATCGGGGGTTAGACAGATCCCGGGGGGTGACACAAAATGTGGGAGGTTAGACAAATTGTGGGGGTTATAAAGATTGTTGGGGGGTTAGACAGATTGTGGGGGGTTAGACACATTATGGGGGGGTTGACAGATTGTGGGGGGTTAGACATATTGCTGGGGGATTAGACAGATCGCGGGACGATAGACAGAATGCGGGGGGTTAGACTTATTACGAGGGGGTTAGACAGATTGTGGGGGGTTAGACAGATTGTGGGGGGGATAGACAGAATGCGGGGTGTTAGACAGATTGCGTGGGGTTAGAAAGATTGCGGGGGTTTAGACAGATTGTGGGGGGTTAGACCTATTACGGGGGGGTGAGACTTATTAAGGGGGGTTAGACAGATTGCGGGGGGTTAGACAGATTGTGGGGGGGTTAGACAGATTGTGGGGGGGGTTAGACAGATTGTGGGGGTTGTAAAGATTGTGGGGGGGATAGACAGAATGCGGGGGAGGTTAGACAGATTGCGATGGGTAAGACAGATTGTGGGGGTGTTAGGCAGATTGTGGGGGGGTTAGACAGGTTGTGGGGGGTTCGACAGATTGTGGGGGGTTAGGCAGATCGTGGGGGGGTTAGACAGATTGCGGGGGATTAGACAGATTGTGGGGGGGTTAGACAGATTGCGGAGGGTTAGACTGATTGTGGGGGTATAAAGATTGTGGAGGGGTTAGACAGATTGTGGGGGTTATAAAGATTGTGGGGGGGTTAGACAGATTGTGGGGGTTTAGATAGATTGTGGGGGTTAGACACATTGTGGGGGGTTACACAGATTGTGGGGTGCTAGACAGATTCTGGGGGTTACACAGATTGCGGGGGGTTAGACTTATTATGGGGGGATTCGACAGATTGCGGAGGGTTAGACTGATTGTAGGGGGTTAGACAGATTGTGGAGGGGGGGTAGACAGATTGTGGGGGGTTAGACAGACAGATTGCAGGAGATTAGAGAGATTGTGGGGAGTTAGACAGATTGTGGGGGATTAGACATATTACGGGGGGGTTAGACAGATTGTGAGGGGGTTCGACAGATTGTGGGTGGTTAGACAGATAGTGGGGGTTAGATGGATTGTGAGGGGGGTCAGACAGATTGCGGGGAGTTAGACTTATTACGGGGGGGTTAGACAGATTGCGGGGGGTTAGACAGATTGTGCAGGGTTAGAGTGATTGTAGGGGGGTTATACAGATTGTGGGGTTTAGATAGATTGTGGGGATTTAGACTTATTACGGGTGGGTTAGACAGATTGTGGGGTGTTAGACAGATTGTGGGGTGGTTAGACAGATTGTGGGGGTTAGACAGGTTTTGGGGGTTTAAACTCATTACCGGGGGGGATTAGACAGATTACGGGAGGGTTAGACTTATTACGGGGGCGGGTTAGACTTATTATGGGGGCGGGTTAGACAGATTGTGGGGGGGTTAGTCAGATTGCGGGCGGTTAGACAGATTGCGGGGGTTTAGACTTATTACGGGAGGGTTAGACAGATTGCAGGGGGTTAGACAGATTGTGGGGGGTTAGACAGATTGTGGGGGGGTTCGACAGATTGTGGGGGGTTAAACAGATTGCGGGGGGTTAGACTTATTACGGGGGGGTTAGACAGATTGCGGGGCGTTAGACAGATTGTGGGGGGGTTAGACAGATTGTGGGGGGTTTAGACAGATTGCGGGGTGATAGACAGATTGTGGGGGGTTAGACAGATTGTGGTGGGTTAGACAGATTGTGGGGGGGTTAGACAGATTGTGGGGGGGGTTAGACAGATTGTGGGGGGGTTACACAGATTGTTGGGGGTTTAGATAGATTGCGGGGTGATAGACAGATTGTGGTGGGTTAGACAGATTGTGGGGGGGTTAGACAGATTGTGGGGCATTTAGACAGATTGCGGGGTGATAGACAGATTGTGGTGGGTTAGACAGATTGTGGCGGGGTTAGACAGATTGCGGGGGTTAGACAGATTGCGGGGGGTTAGACAGATTGCGGGGGGGGGTTAGACAGATTGTGGGGGGGTTAGACGGATTGTTGGGGGTTTAGACAGATTGCGGGGTGATAGACAGATTGTGGGGGGTTAGACAGATTGTGGTGGGTTAGACAGATTGTGGGGGGGTTAGACAGATTGTGGGGCATTTAGACAGATTGCGGGGTGATAGACAGATTGTGGGGGGTTAGAGTGATTGTGGGGGGGGGGGTTAGACAGATTGTGGGCGGTTAGACAGATTGTGAGCGGGTTAGACAGATTGTGGGGGGGTTAGACAGATTGTGGGGCGTTTCGACAGATTGCGGGGTGATAGACAGATTGTGGGGGGTTAGACAGATTGTGAGCGGTTAGACAGATTGTGGCGGGTTAGACAGATTGTGGTGGGTTAGACAGATTGTGGCGGGTTAGACAGATTATGGGGAGTTAGACAGATTGTGCGCAGGTTAGACAGATTATCGGGGGTTAGACAGATTATCGGGGGTTAGACACATTATGGGGTGGTTGACAGATTGTGGGGGGTTTGACAGATTGCGGGGGATTAGACTTATTACGGGGGGTTAGACAGATTGTGCGGGCTAGACAGATTGTGGGGGGGTTAGACAGATTGTCGGGGTTTAGATAGAATGTGGGGGAGTTGGACAGATTGCGGAGTGATAGTCAGATTGCGGGGGGTTAGACAGATTGCGGGGGGTTAGACTTATTACGGGGGTTAGACAGATTGTGGGGTGTTAGACAGATTGTGGGGGGGATTGGACAGATTGTGGGCGGGTTAGACAGATTGTGGGGGGGTTCGACAGATTGTGGGGGGGTTAGACAGATTGCGATGGGTTAGACTGATTGTGGGGGATTAGACAGATTGTGATGGGGTTAGACAGATTGTGGGGGGGTTAGACAGATTGTGGGGCGTTTCGACAGATTGCGGGGTGATAGACAGATTGTGGGGGGTTAGACAGATTGTGGGGGGGTTAGACAGATTGCGGGGGTAAGACACATTGTGGGGGGTTAGACAGATTGTGGGGGGGTTACACAGATTGCGGGGGGTTAGACAGATTGTGGGGGTTTAGACAGATTGTGGGGCTTTGACACATTGTGGGGGGTTACACAGATTGTGGGGTGTTAGACAGTTTCTGGGGGGGTTACACAGATTGCGGGGGGTTAAACTTATTGTGGGGGGGTTAGACAGATTGCGGGGGGTTAGACAGATTGTGGGGGATTAGACAGATTGCGGGGGGTTAGACAGATTATTGGGGGGGTTGACGGATTGTGGGGGCGTTAGACAGATTGCGGGGGGTTAGACAGATTGTCGGGGGGTGAGACAGATTGCGGGGGTTGAGACAGTTTGCGGTGGGTTAGACAGATTGCGGGGGGTTAGACTGATTGTGGGGGTTAGACAGATTGCGGGGATAAGACTTATTACGGGGGGGGGTTAGACAGATTGTGCGGGGTTAGACAGATTGTGGGGGGGTTAGACAGATTGTGGGGGGGTTAGACGGATTGTGGGGGGTTTAGACAGATTGTGGGGGATTAGACAGATTGCGGGGTGATCGACAGATTGTGGGGGGTTAGAGTGATTGTGGGGGGGGTTAGACAGATTGTGGGGGTTTAGAAAGATTGTGGGAGTTTAGACTTTTTACGAGTGGGTTAGACAGTTTGCCGGGGAGTTTGACAGATTGTGGGGTGTTATACAGATTGTGGGGGTGGGTTAGACAGATTGTGGAGGTTAGACGGATCGTGGGGGGTTAGACAGATTGTGGGGGGGTTAGACAGATTGTAGGGGGTTAGACAGATTGTGGGGTGCTAGACAGATTGTGGGGGTTACACAGATTGCGGGGGTTTAGACTTATTATGGTGGGTGTTAGATTGCAGAGGGTTAGACTGATTGTAGGGGGTTAGATAGATTGTGGGGGGGTTGGAAAGATTGTGGGGGTGAGACATATTACGGGGGGGTTGGACAGATTGTGCGGGGTTAGACAGATTGTGGGGTTTAGACGGATCGTGGGGGGTTAGACAGATTGTGGGGGGGGTTAGACAGATTGTAGGGTGTTAGACAGATTATGGGGTGCTAGACAGATTGTGGGGGGTTACACAGATTGCGGGGGTTTAGACTTATTATGGTGGGTGTTAGTCAGATTGCAGAGGGTTAGACTGATTGTAGGGGGTTAGATAGATTGTGGGGGGGTTGGAAAGATTGTGGGGGTGAGACATATTACGGGGGGGGTTGGACAGATTGTGCGGGGTTAGACAGATTGTGGGGGGGTTAGACAGATTGTGGGGTTTATAAAGATTGTGGGGGTGATAGACATAATGCGTGAGGGTTAGACAGATTGCGATGGGTTAGACAGATTGTGGGGGGGTTAGACAGATTGCGATGGGTTAGACCGATTGTGGGGGGTTAGACAGATTGTGGGGGGTTAGACAGATTGTGGGGGGTTAGACAGAATGTGGGGGGTTTAGACAGATCGCGGGGGGTTAGACAGATTGTGGAGTGTTAGACAGATTGTGGGGGGTTATACAGATTGTGGCGGGGTTAGACAGATTGCGGAGTGATAGACAGAATGTGGGGGGTTTAGACAGATCGCGGGCGGTTAGACAGATTGTGGAGTGCTAGACAGATTGTGGGGGGTTATACAGATTGTGGGGGGGTTAGACAGATTGCGGGGGTAAGACACATTGTGGGGGGTTAGACAGATTGTCGGGGGGTTACACAGATTGCGGGGGGTTAGACAGATTGTGGGGGTTTAGACAGATTGTGGGGCTTTGACACATTGTGGGGGGTTACACAGATTGTGGGGTGTTAGACAGATTCTGGGGGGGTTACACAGATTGCGGGGGGTTAAACTTATTGTGGGGGGGTTAGACAGATTGCGGGGGGTTAGACAGATTGTGGGGGATTAGACAGATTGCGGGGGGTTAGACTTATTACGGGGGGTGGGGTTAGACAGATTGCGGGCGGTTAGACAGATTGCGGGGGTTTAGACTTATTACGGGAGGGTTCGACAGATTGCGGGGGGTTAGACAGATTGTGGGGGGTTAGACAGATTGTGGGAAGGTTAGACAGATTATTGGGGGGGTTGACGGATTGTGGGGGCGTTAGACAGATTGCGGGGGGTTAGACAGATTGTGGGGGAGTGAGACAGATTGCGGGGGTTGAGACAGTTTGCGGTGGGTTAGACAGATTGCGGGGGGTTAGACTGATTGTGGGGGTTAGACAGATTGCGGGGATAAGACTTATTACGGGGGCGGGTTAGACAGATTGTGCGGGGTTAGACAGATTGTGGGGGGGTTAGACAGATTGTGGGGGGGTTAGACGGATTTTGGGGGGTTTAGACAGATTGTGGGGGGGTTAGACAGATTGCGGGGTGATCGACAGATTGTGGGGGGTTAGAGTGATTGTGGGGGGGGTTAGACAGATTGTGGGGGTTTAGAAAGATTGTGGGAGTTTAGACTTTTTACGAGTGGGTTAGACAGTTTGCCGGGGAGTTTGACAGATTGTGGGGTGTTATACAGATTGTGGGGGTGGGTTAGACAGATTGTGGGGGTTAGACGGATCGTGGGGGGTTAGACAGATTGTGGGGGGGGTTAGACAGATTGTAGGGGGTTAGACAGATTGTGGGGTGCTAGACAGATTGTGGGGGTTACACAGATTGCGGGGGTTTAGACTTATTATGGTGGGTGTTAGATTGCAGAGGGTTAGACTGATTGTAGGGGGTTAGATAGATTGTGGGGGGGTTGGAAAGATTGTGGGGGTGAGACATATTACGGGGGGGTTGGACAGATTGTGCGGGGTTAGACAGATTGTGGGGGTTAGACGGATCGTGGGGGGTTAGACAGATTGTGGGGGGGGTTAGACAGATTGTAGGGGGTTAGACAGATTATGGGGTGCTAGACAGATTGTGGGGGGTTACACAGATTGCGGGGGTTTAGACTTATTATGGTGGGTGTTAGTCAGATTGCAGAGGGTTAGACTGATTGTAGGGGGTTAGATAGATTGTGGGGGGGTTGGAAAGATTGTGGGGGTGAGACATATTACGGGGGGGGTTGGACAGATTGTGCGGGGTTAGACAGATTGTGGGGGGGTTAGACAGATTGTGGGGTTTATAAAGATTGTGGGGGTGATAGACATAATGCGTGAGGGTTAGACAGATTGCGATGGGTTAGACAGATTGTGGGGGGGTTAGACAGATTGCGATGGGTTAGACCGATTGTGGGGGGGTTAGACAGATTGCGATGGGTTAGACCGATTGTGGGGGGGTTAGACAGATTGTGGGGGGTTAGACAGATTGTTGGGGGTTAGACAGAATGTGGGGGGTTTAGACAGATCGCGGGGGGTTAGACAGATTGTGGAGTGTTAGACAGATTGTGGGGGGTTATACAGATTGTGGGGGGGTTAGACAGATTGCGGGGGTAAGACACATTGTGGGGGGTTAGACAGATTGTGGGGGGGTTACACAGATTGCGGGGGGTTGGACAGATTGTGGGGGTTTAGACAGATCGTGGGGGTTTGACACATTGTGGGGGGTTACACAGATTGTGGGGTGTTAGACAGATTCTGGGGGGTTACACAGATTGCGGGGGGTTAAACTTATTATGGGGGGGGTTAGACAGATTGCGCAGGGTTAGACTGATTGTAGGGGGTTAGACAGATTGTGGGGGGGGGTAGACAGATTGTGGGGGGTTCGGCAGACAGATTGCAGGAGGGTAGAGAGATTATGGGGAGTTAGACAGATTATGGGGTATTAGACATATTACGGGGGGGGTTAGACAGATTGTGGGGGGGTTAAACAGATTGTGGGGGGTTAGACAGATTGTCGGGGGTTAGACGGATTGTGGGGGTTGGTTTGACAGGTTGTAGGGGGTTAGACGGATTGTGGGGGGGTTAGACAGGTTGTAGGGGGTTGGAAAGATTGTGGGGTGTTAGCCAGATTGCGGGGGTTCGACAGATTGTGGTGGGTTAGACAGATTGCGGGGGCTTAGACTTATTACGGGGGATTAGACAGATTGCGGGGGGTTGGACAGATTGTGGGCGGGTTAGACAGATTGTGCAGGGTTAGAGTGATTCTGGGGGGGTTAGACAGATTATTGGGAGGGTTGACGGATTGTGGGGTCGTTAGACAGATTGCGGGGGTTAGAAAGATTGTGGGGGGGTTAGAGAGATTGTGAGGGGTTTGACAGATTGTAGGGTGTTAGACTTATTACGGGGGTTAGACAGATTGCAGGGGGTTAGACTGATTGTGGGGGGTTAGACAGATTGTGGGGGGTTTAGACAGATTGCGGGGTGATAGACAGATTGTGGGGGGTTAGACAGATTGTGGGGGGTTAGACGGATTGTGGGGGGTTTAGACAGATTGCGGGGTGATAGACAGATTGTGGGGGGTTAGACAGATTGTGGGGGGGTTACATAGATTGTGGGGTGGTTAGACAGATTGTGGGGGGTTTAGACAGATTGCGGGGTGATGGACAGATTGTGGGGGGTTACAGTGATTGTGGGGGGGGGGGGCGTTAGACAGATTGTGAGCAGTTAGACAGATTGTGGGCGGGTTAGACAGATTATGGGGAGTTAGACAGATTGTGCGCGGGTTAGACAGATTATCGGGGGTTAAACAGATTATCGGGGTTTAGACAGATCCCAGGGGGTGAGACAAATTGTGGGGGGTTAAACAAATTGTGGGGGTTCTAAAGATTGTTGGGGGATTAGACAGATTGTGGGGGGTTAGACACTTTATGGGGGGGTTGACAGATTGTGGGGGGTTAGACAGATTGTTGGGGGGTTAGACAGATCGCGGGGCGATAGACAGAATGCGAGGATTTGACTTATTGTGGGGGCGTTAGACAGATTGCGGGGCGTCAGACATATTTTGGGGTGTTAGACCTATTACGGGGGGTTAGACTTATTAAGGGGGGGTTAGACAGATTGCGGGGGGTTAGACAGATTGTGGGGGATTAGACAGATTGCAGGGGGTTAGACTTATTACGGGGGGTGGGGTTAGACAGATTGCGGGCGCTTAGACAGATTGCGGGGTTTAGACTTATTACGGGAGGGTTCGACAGATTGCGGGGGGTTAGACAGATTGTGGGGCGTTAGACAGATTGTGGGGGGGTTAGACAGATTATTGGGGGGGTTGACGGATTGTGGGGGCGTTAGACAGATTGCGGGGGGTTAGACAGATTGTGGGGGGGTGAGACAGATTGCGGGGGGGTGAGACAGATTGCGGTGGGTTAGACAGATTGCGGGGGGTTAGACTGATTGTGGGGGGTTAGACAGATTGCGGGGACAAGACTTATTACGGGGGGGGGGTTAGACAGATTGTGCGGGGTTAGACAGATTGTGGGGTTTATAAAGATTGTAGGGGTGATAGACATAATGCGTGGGGGTTAGACAGATTGCGATGGGTTAGACAGATTGTGGGGGGGTTAGACCGATTGCGATGGGTTAGACCGATTGTGGGGGGGTTAGACAGATTGTGGGGGGTTAGACAGATTGTGGGGGGTTAGACAGAATGTGGGGGGTTTAGACAGATCGCGGGGGGTTAGACAGATTGTGGACTGTTAGACAGATTGTGGGGGGTTATACAGATTGTGTGGGGGTTAGACAGATTGCGGGGGTAAGACACATTGAGGGGGGTTAGACAGATAGTGGGGGGGTTACACAGATTGCGTGGGGTTAGACAGATTGTGGGGGTTTAGACAGATTGTGGGGGTTTGACACATTGTGGGGGGTTACACAGATTGTGGGGTGTTAGACAGATTCTGGGGGGTTACACAGATTGCGGGGGGTTAAACTTATTGTGGGGGGGGTTAGACAGATTGCGGGGGGTTAGACAGATTGTGGGGGATTAGACAGATTGCGGGGGGTTAGAATTATTACGGGGGGTGGGGTTAAACAGATTGCGGGCGGTTAGACAGATTGCGGGGGTTTAGACTTATTACGGGAGGATTCGACAGATTGCGGGGAGTTAGACAGATTGTGGGGGGTTAGACAGATTATTGGGGGGGTTAGACAGATTGTTGGGGGGGTTGACGGATTGTGGGGGCGTTAGACAGATTGCGGGGGGTTAGACAGATTGTGGGGGGGTGAGACAGATTGCGGGGGGGTGAGACAGATTGCGGTGGGTTAGACAGATTGCGGGGGGTTAGACTGATTGTGGGGCTGAGACAGATTGCGGGGGGGTGAGACAGATTGCGGTGGGTTAGACAGATTGCGGGGGGTTAGACTGATTGTGGGGGTTAGACAGATTGCAGGGATAAGACTTATTACGGGGGGGGTTAGACAGATTGTGCGGGGTTAGACAGATTGTGGGGGGGTTAGACAGATTGTGGGGGGGTTAGACGGATTGTGGGGGGTTTAGACAGATTGCGGGGTGATAGACAGATTGTGGAGGGTTAGACAGACTGTGGGGGGGTTAGACAGATTGTGGGGGGGTTAGACAGATTGCGGGGTGATCGACAGATTGTGGGGGTTAGACGGATCGTGGGGGGTTAGACAGATTGTGGGGGGGGGGGTTAGACAGATTGTAGGGGGTTAGACAGATTGTGGGGTGCTAGACAGATTGTGGGGGGTTACACAGATTGCGGGGGTTTAGACTTATTATGGTGGGTGTTAGTCAGATTGCAGAGGGTTAGACTGATTGTAGGGGGTTAGATAGATTGTGGGGGGGTTGGAAAGATTGTGGGGGTGAGACATATTACGGGGGGGTTGGACAGATTGTGCGGGGTTAGACAGATTGTGGGGGGGTTAGACAGATTGTGGGGTTTATAAAGATTGTGGGGGTGATAGACATAATGCGTGGGGGTTAGACAGATTGCGATGGGTTAGACAGATTGTGGGGGGGTTAGACAGATTGCGATGGGTTAGACCGATTGTGGGGGGGTTAGACAGATTGTGGGGGGTTAGACAGATTGTGGGGGTTTAGACAGAATCTGGGGGGTTTAGACAGATCGCGGGGGGTTAGACAGATTGTGGAGTGTTAGACAGATTGTGGGGGGTTATACAGATTGTGGGGGGGTTAGACAGATTGCGGGGGTAAGACACATTGTGGGGGGTTAGACAGATTGTGGGGGGGTTACACAGATTGCGGGGGGTTGGACAGATTGTGGGGGTTTAGACAGATTGTGGGGGTTTGACACATTGTGGGGGGTTACACAGATTGTGGGGTGTTAGACAGATTCTGGGGGGTTACACAGATTGCGGGGGGTTAAACTTATTATGGGGGGGGTTAGACAGATTGCGCAGGGTTAGACTGATTGTAGGGGGTTAGACAGATTGTGGGGGGGGTAGACAGATTGTGGGGGGTTAGGCAGACAGATTGCAGGAGGGTAGAGAGATTATGGGGAGTTAGACAGATTATGGGGTATTAGACATATTACGGGGGGGGGGTTAGACAGATTGTGGGGGGGTTAAACAGATTGTGGGGGGTTAGACAGATTGTGGGGGGTTAGACGGATTGTGGGGGTTGGTTTGACAGGTTGTAGGGGGTTGGAAAGATTGTGGGGTGTTAGCCAGATTGCGGGGGTTCGACAGATTGTGGTGGGTTAGACAGATTGCGGGGGCTTAGACTTATTACGGGGGATTCGACAGATTGCGGGGGGTTGGACAGATTGTGGGCGGGTTAGACAGATTGTGCAGGGTTAGAGTGATTCTGAGGGGGTTAGACAGATTATTGGGAGGGTTGACGGATTGTGGGGGCGTTAGACAGATTGCGGGGGGTTAGACAGATTGTGGGGGGGTGAGACAGATTGCGGGGGGGTGAGCCAGATTGCGGTGGGTTAGACAGACTGTGGGGGGGTTAGACAGATTGTGGGGGGGTTAGACAGATTGCGGGGTGATAGACAGATTGTGGGGGGTTAGAGTGATTGTGGGGGGGGTTAGACAGATTGTGGGGGTTTAGAAAGATTGTGGGAGTTTAGACTTTTTACAAGTGGGTTAGACAGTTTGCTGGGGAGTTTGACAGATTGTGGGGTGTTATACAGATTGTGGGGGTGGGTTAGACAGATTGTGGGGGTTAGACAGATTGTGGGGTGTTAGACAGATTGTGGGGGGTTACACAGATTGCGGGGGTTTAGACTTATTATGGTGGGTGTTAGTCAGATTGCAGAGGGTTAGACTGATTGTAGGGGGTTAGATAGATTGTGGGGGGGTTGGAAAGATTGTGGGGGTGAGACATATTACGGGGCGGTTGGACAGATTGTGCGGGGTTAGACAGATTGTGGGGGGGTTAGACAGATTGTGGGGGGTTAGACAGATTGTGGGGTTTATAAAGATTGTGGGGGTGATAGACATAATGCGTGAGGGTTAGACAGATTGCGATGGGTTAGACAGATTGTGGGGGGGTTAGACAGATTGCGATGGGTTAGACCGATTGTGGGGGGGTTAGACAGATTGTGGGGGGTTAGACAGATTGTGGGGGGTTATACAGAATGTGGGGGGTATAGACAGATCGCGGGGGGTTAGACAGATTGTGGAGTGTTAGACAGATTGTGGGGGGTTATACAGATTGTGGGGGGGTTAGACAGATTGCGGGGGTAAGACACATTGTGGGGGGTTAGACAGATTGTGGGGGGGTTACACAGATTGCGGGGGGTTGGACAGATTGTGGGGGATTAGACAGATTGTGGGGGTTTGACACATTGTGGGGGGTTACACAGATTGTGGGGTGTTAGACAGATTCTGGGGGGTTACACAGATTGCGGGGGGTTAAACTTATTATGGGGGGGGTTAGACAGATTGCGCAGGGTTAGACTGATTGTAGGGGGTTAGACAGATTGTGGGGGGGGGTAGACAGATTGTGGGGGGTTAGGCAGACAGATTGCAGGAGGGTAGAGAGATTATGGGGAGTTAGACAGATTATGGGGTATTAGACATATTACGGGGGGGTTAGACAGATTGTGGGGGGGTTAAACAGATTGTGGGGGGGTTAGACAGATTGTGGGGGGTTAGACGGATTGTGGGGGTTGGTTTGACAGGTTGTAGGGGGTTGGAAAGATTGTGGGGTGTTAGCCAGATTGCGGGGGCTTAGACTTATTACGGGGGATTAGACAGATTGCGGGGGGTTGGACAGATTGTGGGCGGGTTAGACAGATTGTGCAGGGTTAGAGTGATTCTGGGGGGGTTAGACAGATTATTGGGAGGGTTGACGGATTGTGGTGTCGTTAGACAGATTGCGGGGGTTAGAAAGATTGTGGGGGGGTTAGAGAGATTGTGAGGGGTTTGACAGATTGTAGGGTGTTAGACTTATTACGGGGGTTAGACAGATTGCAGGGGGTTAGACTGATTGTGGGGGGTTAGACAGATTGTGGGGGGTTTAGACAGATTGCGGGGTGATAGACAGATTGTGGGGGGTTAGACAGATTGTGGGGGGTTAGACGGATTGTGGGGGGTTTAGACAGATTGCGGGGTGATAGACAGATTGTGGGGGGTTAGACAGATTGTGGGGGGGTTACATAGATTGTGGGGTGGTTAGACAGATTGTGGGGGGTTTAGACAGATTGCGGGGTGATGGACAGATTGTGGGGGGTTACAGTGATTGTGGGGGGGGGCGTTAGACAGATTGTGAGCAGTTAGACAGATTGTGGGCGGGTTAGACAGCTTATGGGGAGTTAGACAGATTGTGCGCGGGTTAGACAGATTATCGGGGGTTAAACAGATTATCGGGGTTTAGACAGATCCCAGGGGGTGAGACAAATTGTGGGGGGTTAAACAAATTGTGGGGGTTCTAAAGATTGTTGGGGGATTAGACAGATTGTGGGGGGTTAGACACTTTATGGGGGGGTTGACAGATTGTGGGGAGTTAGACAGATTGTTGGGGGGTTAGACAGATCGCGGGGCGATAGACAGAATGCGAGGGGTTTGACTTATTATGGGGGTGGTAGACAGATTGTGAGGGGTTAGACAGATTGTGGGGGCGTTAGACAGATTGCGGGGCATTAGACAGATTTTGGGGATTAGACCTATTACGGGGGGTTAGACTTATTAAGGGGGGGTTAGACAGATTGCGGGGGGTTAGACAGATTGTGGGGGATTAGACAGATTGCTGGGGGTTAGACTTATTACGGGGGGTGGGGTTCGACAGATTTCGGGCGCTTAGACAGATTGCGGGGTTTAGACTTATTACGGGAGGGTTCGACAGATTGCGGGGGGTTAGACAGATTGTGGGGCGTTAGACAGATTGTGGGGGGGTTAGACAGATTATTGGGGGGGTTGACGGATTGTGGGGGCGTTAGACAGATTGCGGGGGGTTAGACAGATTGTGGGGGGGTGAGACAGATTGCGGGGGGGTGAGACAGATTGCGGTGGGTTAGACAGATTGCGGGGGGTTAGACTGATTGTGGGGGGTTAGACAGATTGCGGGGATAAGACTTATTACGGGGGTGGGGTTAGACAGATTGTGCGGGGTTAGACAGATTGTGGGGGGGTTAGACAGATTGTGGTGGGGGTTAGACAGATTGTGTAGGGTTAGAGTGATTGTGGGGGGTTTAGACAGATTGTGGGGGGTTAGACAGATTGTGGGGTTTATAAAGATTGTAGGGGTGATAGACATAATGCGTGGGGGTTAGACAGATTGCGATGGGTTAGACAGATTGTGGGGGGGTTAGACCGATTGCGATGGGTTAGACCGATTGTGGGGGGGTTAGACAGATTGTGGGGGGTTAGACAGATTGTGGGGGGTTAGACAGAATGTGGGGGGTTAGACAGAATGTGGGGGGTTTAGACAGATCGCGGGGGGTTAGACAGATTGTGGACTGTTAGACAGATTGTGGGGGGTTATACAGATTGTGTGGGGGTTAGACAGATTGCGGGGGTAAGACACATTGTGGGGGGTTAGACAGATAGTGGGGGGGTTACACAGATTGCGGGGGGTTAGACAGATTGTGGGGGTTTAGACAGATCGTGGGGGTTTGACACATTGTGGGGGGTTACACAGATTGTGGGGTGTTAGACAGATTCTGGGGGGGTTACACAGATTGCGGGGGGTTAAACTTATTGTGGGGGGGGGTTACACAGATTGCGGGGGGTTAGACAGATTGTGGGGGATTAGACAGATTGCGGGGGGTTAGAATTATTACGGGGGGTGGGGTTAGACAGATTGCGGGCGGTTAGACAGATTGCGGGGGTTTAGACTTATTACGGGAGGATTCGACAGATTGCGGGGGGTTAGACAGATTGTGGGGGGTTAGACAGATTATTGGGGGGGTTAGACAGATTGTTGGGGGGGTTGACGGATTGTGGGGGCGTTAGACAGATTGCGGGGGGTTAGACAGATTGTGGGGGGGTGAGACAGATTGCGGGGGGGTGAGACAGATTGCGGTGGGTTAGACAGATTGCGGGGGGTTAGACTGATTGTGGGGGTTAGACAGATTGCGGGGATAAGACTTATTACGGGGGGGGTTAGACAGATTGTGCGGGGTTAGACAGATTGTGGGGGGGTTAGACAGATTGTGGGGGGGTTAGACGGATTGTGGAGGGTTAGAAAGATTGTGGGAGTTTAGACTTTTTACGAGTGGGTTAGACAGTTTGCTGGGGAGTTTGACAGATTGTGGGGTGTTATACAGATTGTGGGGGTGGGTTAGACAGATTGTGGGGGTTTAGAAAGATTGTGGGGGTTGGAGTGATTGTGGGGGGGTTAGACAGATTGTGGGGGTTTAGAAAGATTGTGGGAGTTTAGACTTTTTACGAGTGGGTTAGACAGTTTGCTGGGGAGTTTGACAGATTGTGGGGTGTTATACAGATTGTGGGGGTGGGTTAGACAGATTGTGGGGGTTAGACAGATTGTGGGGTGTTAGACAGATTGTGGGGGGTTACACAGATTGCGGGGGTTTAGACTTATTATGGTGGGTGTTAGTCAGATTGCAGAGGGTTAGACTGATTGTAGGGGGTTAGATAGATTGTGGGGGGGTTGGAAAGATTGTGGGGGTGAGACATATTACGGGGGGGTTAGACAGATTGTGCGGGGTTAGACAGATTGTGGGGGGGTTAGACAGATTGTGGGGGATTAGACAGATTGTGGGGTTTATAAAGATTGTGGGGGTGATAGACATAATGCGTGGGGGTTAGACAGATTGCGATGGGTTAGACAGATTGTGGGGGGGTTAGACAGATTGCGATGGGTTAGACCGATTGTGGGGGGGTTAGACAGATTGTGGGGGGTTAGACAGAATGTGGGGGGTTTAGACAGATCGCGGGGGGTTAGACAGATTGTGGAGTGTTAGACAGATTGTGGGGGGTTATACAGATTGTGGGGGGGTTAGACAGATTGCGGGGGAAAGACACATTGTGGGGGGCTAGACAGATTGTGGGGGTGTTACACAGATTGCGGGGGGTTAGACAGATTGTGGGGGGTTAGACAGATTGTGGGGGTTTGACACATTGTGGGGGGTTACACAGATTGTGGGGTGTTAGACAGATTCTGGGGGGGTTACACAGATTGCGGGGGGTTAAACTTATTATGGGGGGGTTAGACAGATTGCGCAGGGTTAGACTGATTGTAGGGGGTTAGACAGATTGTGGGGGGGGGGTAGACAGATTGTGGGGGGTTAGGCAGACAGATTGCAGGAGGGTAGAGAGATTATGGGGAGTTGGACAGATTATGGGGTATTAGAAATATTACGGGGGGGGGTTAGACAGATTGTGGGGGGGTTAAACAGATTGTGGGGGGTTAGACAGATTGTGGGGCGTTAGACGGATTGTGGGGGTTAGTTAGACAGGTTGTAGGGGGTTGGAAAGATTGTGGGGGGGTTAGACAGGTTGTAGGGGGTTGGAAAGATTGTGGGGTGTTAGCCAGATTGCGGGGGTTCGACAGATTGTGGTGGGTTAGATAGATTGCGGGGGCTTAGACTTATTACGGGGGATTAGACAGATTGCGGGGGGTTGGACAGATTGTGGGCGGGTTAGACAGATTGTGCAGGGTTAGAGTGATTCTGGGGGGGTTAGACAGATTATTGGGAGGGTTGACGGATTGTGGGGTTGTTAGACAGATTGCGGGGGTTAGAAAGTGTGGGGGGGTTAGAGAGATTGTGAGGGGTTTGACAGATTGTAGGGTGTTAGACTTATTACGGGGGTTAGACAGATTGCAGGGGGTTCGACTGATTGTGGGGGGTTAGACAGATTGTGGGGGGTTTAGACAGATTGCGGGGTGATAGACAGATTGTGGGGGGTTAGACAGATTGTGGGGGGTTAGACGGATTGTGGGGGGTTTAGACAGATTACGGGGTGATAGACAGATTGTGGGGGGGTTAGACAGATTGTGGGGGGGTTACATAGATTGTGGGGTGGTTAGACAGATTGTGGGGGGTTTAGACAGATTGCGGGGTGATGGACAGATTGTGGGGGGTTACAGTGATTGTGGGGGGGTGGCGTTAGACAGATTGTGGGCGGTTAGACAGATTGTGGGCGGGTTAGACAGATTATGGGGAGTTAGACAGATTGTGCGCGGGTTAGACAGATTATCGGGGGTAAAACAGATTATCGGGGTTTAGACAGATCCCAGGGGGTGAGACAAATTGTGGGGGGTTAAACAAATTGTGGGGGTTCTAAAGATTGTTGGGGGATTAGACAGATTGTTGGGGGTTCGACACTTTATGGGGGGGTTGACAGATTGTGGGGGGTTAGACAGATTGTTGGGGGGTTAGACAGATCGCGGGGCAATAGACAGAATGCGGGGGGTTCGACTTATTATGGGGGTGTTAGACAGATTGTGGGGGGTTAGACAGATTGTGGGGGTTTAGACAGATTTTGGGGGGTTAGACCTATTACGGGGGGGTTAGACTTATTAAGGGGGGGTTAGACAGATTGCGGTGGGTTAGACAGATTGTGGGGGGTTAGACAGATTGTGGGGGGGAGTTAGACAGATTATTGGGGGGGTTGACGGATTGTGGGGGCGTTAGACAGATTGCGGGGGGTTAGACAGATTGTGGGGGGGTGAGACAGATTGCGGGGGTGTGAGACAGATTGCGGGGGGTTAGACTGATTGTTGTGGGTTAGACAGATTGCGGGGATAAGACTTATTACGGGGGGGGGTTAGACAGATTGTGCGGGGTTAGACAGATTATGGTGGGTGTTAGTCAGATTGCAGAGGGTTAGACTGATTGTAGGGGGTTAGACAGATTGTGGTGGGGTTGGAAAGATTGTGGGGGTTAGACATATTACGGGGGGGTTAGACAGATTGTAGGGGGTTAGACAGATTGTGGGGTGTTAGACAGATTGTGGGGGGTTACACAGATTGCGGGGGTTTAGACTTATTATGGTGGGTGTTAGTCAGATTGCAGAGGGTTAGACTGATTGTAGGGGGTTAGACAGATTGTGTGGGGGTTGGAAAGATTGTGGGGGTTAGACATATTACGGGGGGGTTAGACAGATTGTAGGGGGTTAGACAGATTGTGGGGGGTTTGACTGACAGATTGCAGGGAGTTGGAGAGATTGTGGTGGGTTAGAAAGATTGTGGGCGGTTCGACAGATTGTGGTGGGTTCGACAGATTGCGGGGTGTTAGACAGATTGTGGGCGGGTTCGACTGATTGTGGGAGGGTTAGACAGATTGTGGGGGGGTTGGACAGATTGTGCGGGGGGTTAGACAGATTGTGTGGGGTTAGACAGATTGTGGGCGGATTAGACAGATTATGGGGGGTGAGACAGATTGTGTGGGGTTAGACAGATTGTGGGTGGGTTGGACAGATTATCGGGGGCTAGACATATCGCGGGGGGTTAAATAAGTTGTGGGGGTTATACAGATTGTGGGGGGGTTAGACAGATTGTGGGGGGGGTTAGACGGATTGTGGGGGTTAGACAAATTGTTGGGGGGTTATACAGATCGCGGGGGGATAGACAGAATGCCGGGGGGTTAGACAGATAGCGATGGGTTCAACAGATTGTGGAGGGTTAGACAGATTGTGGGGGAGTTAGACAGATTGTGGGGGGTTAGACAGATTGTAGGGTGTTGAACAGATTGCGGCGGTTCGACAGATTGCGGGGGGTTAGACAGATTGTGGAGGATTAGACAGATTGTGGGGTGTTCGAGAGATTGCGGGGGTTAGACAGATTGTGGGGGGGTTAGACAGATTACGGGGGGTTAGACAGATTACGGGGGGTTAGACAGATTGCGGGGGGTTAGACAGATTGTGCGGGGGTTACACAGATTGCAGGGGGTTAGACAGATTGTGGGGGGGTTCGACAGAATGTGGGGGGTTCGACAGATTGTGGTCGGGTTAGACAGATTGTGCGGGTTTAGAGTGATTGTGGGGGGTTAGAGTGATTGTGGGGGGTTAGACAGATTATGGGGGGTTAGACAGATTGTGGGCGGGTTAGACAGATTGTGCGGGTTTAGAGTGATTGTGGGGGGTTATACAGATTGTGGGGGGGGTTAGACAGATTGTGGGGGGGTTAGACGGATCGTGGGAGGTTAGACAGATTGTGGGGTCTTTGACAGATTGTAGGGGGTTAGACAGATTGTGGGGGCGTTAGACAGATTGCGGGGGTTAGACACATTGTGGGGGGGGTTAGTCAGATTGCGGAGGGTTCGACTGATTGTAGTGGGTTAGACAGATTGTGGGGGGGTTAGACGGATTGTGGTGGGTTCGACAAATTGCGGTCTGTTAGACAGATTGCGGGGGTCTTAGACAGATTATGGGGGGTTAGACAGATTGTGGGGTGTTAGAGAGATTGTGGGGTGTTCGACAGATTGTGGTGGGTTAGACAGATTGCGGGATGTTAAACAGATTGTGGGGGTCTTAGACAGATTATGGGGGGTTAGACAGATTGTGGGGGGTTAGAGAGATTGTGGGGGGTTAGACAGATTGTGGGGTGTTAGACAGATTGTGGTGGGTTCTAAAGATTGTGATGGGTTAATCAGATTGTGGGGTGGTAGACAGATTTTGGTGGTTAGACAGATTGTGGGGGGGTTTAGACAAATTGTGGGGCATAGACAGATTGTGGGGGGTTAGACAGATTGTGGGGGGTTCGATAGATTACGGGAGTTAGACTTATTACGGGGGATTAGACAGATTGTGGGGGGGTTAGACAGATTGTGGGAGGGTTAGACAGATTGTGGGGTGGTTAGACAGATTGTGGGGGGGTTAGACAGATTGCGGGGTGGTTAGACAGATTGCGGGGTGATAGACAGATTGTGGTGTGTTAGACAGATTGTGCGGGGGTTAGACAGATTGTGTTGGGGTTAGACAGATTGTGGGGGGGTTAGACAGATTGTGGGGGGGTTAGACAGATTGTGGGGTGGTTAGACAGATTGCGGGGTGATAGACAGATTGTGGTGTGTTAGACAGATTGTGGGGGGGTTAGACAGATTGCGGGGTGATAGACAGATTGTGGTGTGTTAGACAGATGTGGGGTGGTTAGACAGATTGTGGGGTGATAGACAGATTGTGGGGAGTTAGACATATTGTGGGGGGTTCGACAGATTGTGGTGGGTTAGACAGATTGTGGGGTGGTTGGACAGATTGCGGGGTGATAGACAGATTGTGCAGGGTTAGAGTGATTGTGGGTAGGTTAGACAGATTGTGGGGGGTTAGACAGATTGTGGGGGGGTTAGGCAGATTTTGGGGAGTTAGGCTTATTAGGCGGGGGTTAGACAGTTTGTGGGGGGTTAGACAGATTGTGGGGGGTAGACAGATTCTGGGGTTTAGAAAGTTTGTGGGGGGTTACACATATTACGGGGGGGGGTTTGGACAGATTGTGGGGGTTTAGACAGCTTGTGGGGGGTTTGACAGATCGCGGGGGGATAGACAGAATGCGGGGGGTTTTGACAGATTGTGATGGGTTAGACAGAATTGTGGGGGGTTAGACAGATTGTGGGAGGGGTAAACAGATCGCGGGGGGTTAGACAGATTGTGGGGGGTTAGACAGATTGCGGGGGGTTAGACTTATTGCGGGGCGGGTTAGACAGATTGCGGAGGTTTAGACGGATTGTGGGGGGTTAGACAGATTGTGGGTTGTTAGACAGATTGTGCGGGGTTATACAGATTGTGGGGGGTTAGACATATTGCGGGGGGTTAGACTTATTACAGGGGGGTTCGAAAGATTGTGGTGGGTTAGACAGATTGTGGGGGGTTAGACATATTGCGGGGGGTTAGACTTATTACGGGGGGGTTAGACAGATTGTGGGGTGTTCGACAGATTGTGGTGGGTTAGACAGATTGCGATATGTTAAACAGATTGGGTGGGTCTTAGACTGATTATGGGGGGTTAGACAGATTGTGGGGGTTTAGAGAGATTGTGGGGGGTTAGTCTTATTATGGGGGGTTAGACAGATTATGGTGGGTTAGACAGATTGCGGGAGGGTTAGACAGATTGCGGGGGATTAGACTTATAACTGTGGGGTTAGACAGATTGAGGGTGTTGGACAGTTTGTGGGGTGTTAGACTTATTACGGGGGATTAGACAGATTATGGGGGGTTAGACAGATTGTGGGGTGTAAGACAGATTGTGGGGGGGGTTAGACGGATTGTGGGGGGTTAGACAGATTGCGGGGTGATAGACAGATTGTGGTGGGTTAGACAGATTGTGGGGGGTTCGACAGATTGAGGGTGTTAGTCAGTTTGTGGTGGGTTAGACATATTACGGGGGGGGGGCGTTGACAGATTGTGAGCGGGTTAGACAGATTGCGGGGGGTTAGACAGATTGTAGGGTGTTAGACAGATTGCGGGGGTTTAGACAGCTTGTGGGGGGTTAGACAGATTATGGGGGGGTTAGACAGATTGTGGGGTGTTAGACAGATCGCGGGGGGATAGACAGAATGCGGGGAGTTTTGACAGATTGCGATGGGTTAGACAGATTGTGGGGGGTTAGACAGATTGTGGAGGGTTAGACATATTACGGGGGGGATTAGACAGATTGTGGGGGGTTAGACAGATTGTGGGGGAGTAAACAGATCGCTGGGGGGTTAGACTTATTACGGGGCGGGTTAGACAGATTGCGGAGGGTTTGACTGATTGTAGGGGGTTAGACAGATTGTGGGTGGGTTAGACAGATTATGGGGGGATACACAGATTGCGGGGGGTTAGACTTATTACGGGGGGAGTTAGACAGATTGCGGAGGGTTAGACAGATTGTGAGGGGGTTGGACAGATTGCGGAGGGTTAGACAGATTGTAGGGGGTTAGACAGATTGTGGGTGGGTTAGACAGATTATGGGGGGATACACAGATTGCGGGGGGTTAGACTTATTACGGGGGGAGTTAGACAGATTGCGGAGGGTTAGACAGATTGTGAGGGGGTTGGACAGATTGCGGAGGGTTAGACAGATTGTAGGGGGTTAGACAGATTATGGGGGGTTCAACAGACAGATTGCAGGGGGTTAGAGAGATTGTGGGGGGTTAGACAGATTGTGGGGGGGTTAGACAGATTGTGGGGAGTTAGACAGATTGTAGGGGGTTAGATAGATTGTGGGGGGGTTAGACAGATTGCAGGGATTAGACACATTGTGGGGGGTTAGACAGGTTGTGGGGTGTTAGACAGATTGCGGGGGGTTGGACAGATTGTGGGGGGGGGTTAGACAGATTGTGGAGGGTTAGACAGACAGATTGCAGGGGGTTAGAGAGATTGTGGGGGGTTAGACAGATTATGGGGGGTTAGACATATTACGGGGGGGTTAGACAGATTGTGGGGTGTTGGACAGATTGCGGGGGGTTAGACTTATTACGGTGGGGGTTAGACAGATTGCGGAGGGTTTGACTGATTGTATGGGGATAGACAGATTGTGGGGGTGTTAGACAGATTGTGGGGGGTTAGACAGACAGATTGCAGGGGGTTAGAGTGATTGTGGGGCGTTAGACAGATTGTGGGGTGTTAGACAGATCGTGGGGTGTTAGACAGATTGCTGGGGGTTAGACTTATTACGGGGGGGGGTTAGACAGATTGCGGAGGATTTGACTGATTGTAGGGGGATCGACAGATTGTGGGGGGGTTAGACAGATTGTGGGGGGTTAGACAGACAGATTGCAGGGGGTTAGAGTGATTGTGGGGGGTTAGACAGATTGTGGGGGGTTAGACATATTACCGGGGGGTTAGACAGATTGTGGGGGTTAGACAGATTGTGGGGGGTTGGATGGATTGTGGGGGGGTTAGACAGGTTGTAGGGGGTTGGACAGATTGTGGGGGGGTTAGACAAATTGCAGGGATTCGACACATTGCGGAGGGTTAGACAGATTGTAGTGGGTTAGAGAGATTGTGGGGGGGGGGTAGACAGATTGTGGGGGGTTAGACAGACAGATTGCAGGGGGTTAGAGAGATTGTGGGGGGTTGGAGAGATTGTGGGGGGTTAGACATATTGTGGGGGGGTTAGACAGATTGTGGGGGGGTTAGACAGATTGTGGGGGGTTAGACAGATTGTGGGGGGTTTAGACAGATTATCAGGGATTAGACAGATTGTGGGGGGGTTGGACAGATAACGGCAGGATAGACAGATGACAGGGGGTTAGACAGATTTTGGGGAGATAGACAGATTGCGGGGGGTTTAGACAGATTGTGCGGGGTTAGACAGATCGTGGGGGGTTAGACAGATTGTGGCGGGGTCAGACAGATGGTGGGAGGTTAGACAGATTTTGGGGGGATAGACTTATTACAGGCGGGTTAGACAGATTGCGGGGGGTTAGACAGATTGTGGGGGCTTAGACAGATTGTGGGGAGTTAGACAGATTGTGCGGCGTTAGACAGATTATGGGGGGGGTTAGACAGATTGTGGGGGGGTTAGAAAGATTGTGGTGGGTTTGACAGATCACGGGGGGTTGGACAGATTGTGGGGGGGTTAGACAGATTGTAGGGGGGTGAGACTTATTACGCGGGGGTTAGACAGATTGCGGGTGGTTAGACAGATTGTGGGGGGGTTAGACGGATTGTGGGGGGTTAGACAGATTGTGGGGTGATCGACAGATTTTGGGGTGTTGGACAGATTGTGGGGGGTTCGTGAGATTGATGTGGGTTAGACAGATTGCGGGGTGTTAGACTGATTGTGGGCGGGTTCGACAGATTGCGGGGTGTTCGACGAATTGTGGGCGGGTTAGACAGATTGTGCGGGTTTAGAGTGATTGTGGGGGGGTTAGACAAATTGTGGGGTGTTAGACAGATTGTGGGGGTTAGACAGATTGTGAGGGGTTGGACAGATTGTGGGGGGTTAACATAGAAACATAGAAAATAGGTGCAGGAGTAGGCCATTCGGCCCTTCTAGCCTGCACCGCCATTCAATGAGTTCATGGCTGAACATTCAACTTCAGTACCCCATTCCTGCTTTCTCGCCATACCCCTTGATCCCCCTAGTAGTAAGGACCTCATCTAACTCCTTTTTGAATATATTTAGTGAATTGGCCTCAACAACTTTCTGTGGTAGAGAATTCCACAGGTTCACCACTCTCTGGGTGAAGAAGTTCCTCCGCATCTCAGTCCTAAATGGCTTACCCCTTACTGTGACCTCTGGTTCTGGACTTCCCCAACATTGGGAACATTCTTCCTGCATCTAACCTGTCTAACCCCGTCAGAATTTTAAATGTTTCTATGAGGTCCCCTCTCATTCTTCTGAACTCCAGTGAATACAAGCCCAGTTAGACAGATTGTGGGGTGTTCGAGAGATTGCGGGGGGTTACACTTATTATGGGGGGTTAGACAGATTGTGGGGGGTTAGACAGATTATGGGGGGATAGACTTATTACGGGCGGGTTAGACAGATTGCGAGGGGTTAGACAGATTGTGGGGTGTTCGAGAGATTGTGGGGGGTTACACTTATTATGGGGGGTTAGACAGATTGTGGGGGGTTAGACAGATTATGGGGGGATAGACTTATTACGGGCGGGTTAGACAGATTGCGGGGGGTTAGACAGATTGCGGGGGGTTACACTTATTATGGGGGGTTAGACAGATTGTGGGGGGTTAGACAGATTATGGGGGGATAGACTTATTACGGGCGGGTTAGACAGATTGCGGGGGGTTAGACAGATTGTGGGGGGTTAGACAGATTGCGGGGGGTTACACTTATTATGGGGGTTTAGACAGATTGCGGGGGGTTAGACAGATTGTGGGAGGTTAGAAAGATTGTGGGGGTTAGGCAGATTGTGGGGGGGTTACAGAGATTGTGCGGGGTTAGACGGATTGTGGGGGGTTAGACTTATTACGGGGGGTGAGACAGATTGCGGGGGTTTGACAGATTACGGGGGGTTAGACAGATTGTGGGGGGGTTTGACAGATTGTGGGGGGGGTTTGACAGATTGTGGGAGGGGTTAGACAGATTGTGGGGCGGTTAGACGGATTGTGCGGGGTTAGAGTGATTGTGGGTGGGTTCGGCAGATTATGGGGGGGTTGGACTGATTACGGGGGATTTGACAGAATATGGGGGGGTTTGACAGATCGAAGGGGGTTTGACAGATCGCGGGGGGTTAGACAGATTGTGGGGGGTTAAACAGATTGTGAGGGGGTTAGACAGATTGTGGGGGGGGTTGACAGATCGAAGGGGGTTTGACAGATCGCGGGGGAGGGTTAGACAGATTGTGGGGGTTTCGACAGATTGTGGGGGTGGTTGACAGATCGTGAGGGGTTAGACAGATTGTGGGGGTTAGACATTTTGTGGGGGGTTAGACAGATTGTGGGGGGGTTGACAGATTGTGGAGGGTTAGACAGATTGTGGGGTTTAGGCAGATTGTGGGGGATTGAGACAGATTGCGGGGGGCTAGACAGATTGTGGGGGGTTACACAGATTGTGGGGGCTAGACCGATTGTGGGGGGTTAGACAGATTGTGGGGGGTATAGACAGATCGCGGGGGGTTAGACAGATTGTGTGGGGTTAGACAGATTGTGGAGGGGCTGGACAGATTGTGGGGGGTTAGACAGATTGTGGTGGGGCTGGACAGATTGTGGGGGCTAGACCGATTGTGGGGGGTTAGACAGATTGTGTGGGGGCTGGACAGATTGTGGGGGCTAGACCGATTGTGGGGGGTTAGACAGATTGTGGGGGGTATAGACAGATCGCGGGGGGTTAGACAGATTGTGGGGGGTTAGACAGATTGTGGGGGGTATAGACAGATCGCGGGGGGTTAGACAGATTGTGAGGAGTTAGACAGATTGTGGGGGAGCTGGACAGATTGCGGGGGGTTAGACAGATTGTGGGGGCTGTAGACAGATCGCGGGGGGTTAGATAGATTGTGGGGGGGTTGGCCAGATTGTGGGGGTTTAGATAGATTGTGGGGTGTGTAGTCAGATCACGAGGGGTTAGACAGATTGTGGGGGGTTAGACAGATTGTGGGGGGCTCGACAGATTGTGGGGGGGTTGGACTGATCGTGGGAGGTAAGCCAGATTGTGGGGGGTTAGACAGATTGTGGGGGGCTAGACAGGTTGTTGGGGGGTTGGACTGATTGCGGGGGTTTGACAGATTGTGGGGGGGTTTGACAGATCGAAGGGGGTTTGACAGATCACAGGGGATTAGACAGATTGTGGGGGGTTAAACAGGTTGTGAGGGGGTTAGACAGATTGTGGGGTTGGTTGACAGATCGAAGGGGGTTTGACAGATCGCGGGCGGTTAGACAGATTGTGGGGGGTTAGACAGATTGTGGGGGCTTGAGACAGATTGCGGGGGGTTAGACATATTGTGGGGGGTTACACAATTGTGGGGGGTTAGACAGATTGTGGGGGGTTAGACAGATTGTGGGGGGTTAGACGGATTGCGGGGGGTTAGACAGATCGCGGGGGGTTAGACATATTGTGGGGGGTTAGACAGATCGTGGGGGGTTATACATATTGTGGGGGGTTAGACAGATCGTGGGGGGTTAGACAGATTGTGGGGGGTTAGACGGATTGCGGGGGGTTAGACAGATCGCGAGGGGTTAGACAGATTGCGGGGGGTTAGACATATTGTGGGGGGTTAGACAGATCGCGGGGGGTTATACATATTGTGGGGGGTTAGACAGATCGTGGGGGGTTAGAGAGATTGTGGAGAGTTGGACAGATCGCGGGGGGTTAGGCAGATTGTGCAGTGCTAGACAGATTGTGGGGGTTAGACAGATTGTGAGGGGTTAGATAGATCGTGAGGTGTTAGACAAATTGCGGGCGGTTAGACAGTTTGTGTGGGGGGGTTAGAAGGATTGTAGAGGGGTTGGACAGATTGTGTGTTGGGTGTCGGAAACATAGCGGGGTGGGGGGGGGCGTCGCTGCCGACAGATCACAGTGGTGTGTCCACAGTTACTTTCTTCACAGTTCTTTATAAGTAACTGGAATGGTCGTCTGGTTGGAGTGGTGGAGGCAAAATCGCTGATGTTATTGAAGAAGCAGATAGACATGCTGTTGAGAATGGAGATGGCTGGTTGCTACAGTCAGAACAGCAAGCTAGTCTGAGTTTCCACTCTCATCTGAACTTATCATTGTGAGCCAAAACCATCAAAACAAACCGATTCAAAGGTAAAGTAACCTCTGCCCACATTTTGTTCCCTTTCCTCGATTTATTTTTTAACAAAACTTCCTCCCCCCCCACCCACTTCTTTATTTTAGTTTGTTTCTCTCTGTTTTCCGTGGCAGCTGGTAAGCAAGCTACCATTCACACCCTATCGAGACTCACCTTTTGTTTCCTAACCTGTGCCATTACCATCTCAATTCAGCCCATCGTCTCCTTTGTTCCTCAAATCTCTCCTGTCTTCCACCCTGTCACAGACCTTCCCTTTTTTTCTTTCCTCCCCTCCCCCTTTCACTGCCTCAGAATTTCCTTAACAATCTGTTACATCTCGAACATTTCCAGTTCTGACGAAGGGTCAGCGACCTGAAACGTTAACTCTGTTTTTCTCTCCACAGATGCTGCCCGACCCGCTGAGATTTCCAGCATTCTCTGGTTTTAAAACAGACTTGCTGGCCTTTCATCTCAGAGCTGTTTGTGGGATTTTGTTGCGCTGATTTGCATAACAAAATCACCACACTTAACAGAGTAGGAGTAAACCGACATTAAAGCAATCTAACTAGCATTAAGTATCTGCTATACATAAATAATATATAATCAGAGTAATTCATTACTAATTCATTTAAAATCAAACTACTTCTTAATAGACTTCAAGTGATTCTATTAGTTCTAGATATAAATTAATACTCACTGATCAGAGATGGTAGCTCAGGCAATGTGTTGGGACTGATATGTCGGGGTTTGAGGACAGCGAACTGTCCCATATTGCCTTGTCTGCAGGAAATGTCCCTGCCTTGAGTTACTCCAGCTCTGATCAGAGCTGAAAGTGGGTATTAAAAACTCTGACACATAAGGCTGGGGGAGCAATGTCTGGATAGATTTCTCCAGGGTACAGTCACACCTCAGAGGAAAGTACAGATGCAGGAGGGCGAGAGTGAGAATGTTAGTCAGCAGGGTAAGAGACCATAGTGGAGGTAGAGAAGGAGATCCCTAAAAGGTACAATATACTTCTTTCACATGAGGATAAGAATAATGGCTGTAAGGAGGATGCCATGACATCGTGGAGCAGGAGGCAGTCTAAGGGTGGCAGGGGAAGGTAGGGGGGATAGGAACAGAATAGAAAACTTGTATTCTTAGGGATTCGATAATTCAAGGGATAGATACTGTCCTCTGCAGTCGCGACTGAGAGTGCAGAAGGGTGTTTTGCTGAAATGATGCAAAGGTAAGAACATAAGAAATAAGAAATAGCAGGAGCAGGCCACTCGGCCCCTCGAGCCTGCTCCGCCATTCAGTACGATCATGGCTAATCTACTACCTCAACTCCACTTTCCTGCACTGTCCCCATATCCCTTGATTTCCTTAATATTCAAAAATCTATCGATCTCTGTCTTGAATATACTCAAAGACTGAGCCTCCACAGCCCTCTGGGGTAGAGAATTCCAAAGATTCACACCCCTTTCAGTGAAGAAATTTCTCCCCATCTCAGTCCTAAATGGCCGACCCCTTATTCTGAGACTGTGACTCCTGGTTCTCGACTCCCCAGCCCGGGGGAAACATCCTCCCTGCATCTACCCTGTCAAGCCCTGTAAGAATGTTGTATGTTTCAATGAGATCACCTCTCATTCTTCTAAACTCTAGAGAATATAGGCCTAGTCTACTCAATCTCTCCTCATAGGACAATCCCCCCATCCCAGGAATCAGTCTGGTGAACCTTTGTTGCACTCCCTCTATGGCAAGTATATCCTTCCTTAGGTAAGGAGACAAAAACTGTACACAATACTCCAGGTGTGGTCTCACCAGGGCCCTATATAATTGCAGTAAGACGTCTTTACTCTTATACTCAAATTCTCTTGTAATAAAGGCCAACATACCATTTGCTTTCTTAATTGCTTGCTGTACCTGCATGTTAACTTTCAGTGATTGGTGTACAAGGACACCCAGGTCCCTCTGAACACCAACATTTCCCAATCTCTCACCATTTAAAAAATACTCTGTTTTTCTATTTTTCCTACCAAACACAATTCTCCACATTATATTCCATTTGCCATGTTCTTGCCCACTCACTTAGCCTGTCTATATCCCCTTGAAGCCTCTTTGCATCTTCCTCACAACTTACATTCTCACCTAGCTTTCTATCATCAGCAAATTTGGATATATTACACTTGATCCCCTCATCCAAATCATTAATGGATTGTGAATCGCTGGGGCCCTAGTACTGATCCATGGGTACCCCACTAGTTACAGTCTGCCAACCCAAAAATGACCCAGTTATTCCTACTCTCTGTTTGCTGTCCGTTAACCAATCCTCAATCCATGCTAGTATATGCAATCCCATGAGCCCTAATTTTGTCCAATAACCTCTTGTGTGGCACCTTATCGAGTGCCTTCTGAAAATCCAAATACACCACATCCACTGGTTCCCCCTTATCCATTCTGCTAGTTACAACCTCAAAAAACTCCACACATTTATCAAACATAATTTCCCTTTCATAAATCCGTGTTGACTCTGCCCAATCCTATTATTATTTTCGAAGTGCCTGTGACCATGTCCTTAATAATAGATTCTCGCATTTTGCCTATTTCTGATGTCAGGCTTACTGGCCTAGAGTTCCCCGTTTTCTCTCTCCCTCCTTTCTTAAATAGCGGGGTTACATTAGCTACCTTCCAATCTGCGGGTATCATTCTAGAATCTATGGAATTTTGGAAGATGACAACCAATGCATCCACTATTTCTCTAGCCACCTCTTCCAATACCCTAGGATGTAGGCCATTAGGTCCAGGGGATTTATTGGCTTTCAGTCCCATTAATTTCCCCAGTACTATTTTTTTACAATACTAATTTTTTTCAGTTCCTCATTCTCGCTAGACCCTTGATACTTCAGTATTTCTGGGAGGTGTTTTGCTTCTTCTTCTGTGAAGACAGATACTTTGAGCTGGAAATTCAGTCGTGCTTCTTTTGCGGTGTTAATCCAGGCGGAGCGGTAAATTTTGAGTTGGAAAATGGTTCGCGTCTGCCCTCGGAGCGCCCTAAGAGAGGCTTCCCTGGAAAAATTAAATCGCCAAAAAAAAAACAGGAATATTCCTTACTAATGCCACATCAACATAAATCACATAATTCGCTCAAATGATCACTGGCCCAAAAAGACGCTGAAGAAAAGCTGCAATAACTCGGCACTATGGGGAGGATCAGTCATAAAAGGCTGTCAGGAAAATCAATTTGTGAATTATTTTGAGGGCCTTTTTGACTCTTGCCAATCATCTAATCATTTTGTATTTGTTGAAGACAAATTAAGGGCATTTACAGCGACTTATAGTGATGGGGCCTGTAATTTCTCAACCAGTATTGATCACTAATCACATGCTGCAGAATAGAGATGGGAGAATAAAATGAGAAAAGTTACATAAAAGTACATTACTGTCATGTCAGGGTTAATATTAATCATGGACTTTTCCCCCTATGGTCCACAGTACAAGTAGAAGCAGAACTAGGGTAGGTCATCCCATGAGGAAGGAAATGGAGCTCACCTCAGTTGGCTGATAGATTTTAGTTTATAAAGCAACAGGGATAGAATAAAAGAAAGGTTCTATAGTGTTATTGATGGGCACCTCAGGTCCCCTGTTCTCTCTGTCAAACCCTGCGGGAAAAGTTCTTTGCCTGAAAAGAAACGCGCATGCGCAGAACGGCCGTTGCTATGGATGCAAGCCTTGCACGACTGAATCCATCGCTAAGGCTATCACCGAAATTAAAAAGGAGAAACTAGAAATTTTTAAAATGGGCGATATTCCAGCAATCCTGAAAAATAAAAAAAGCACGAAGGCCAGAAATATCATCCATATTTTGGGCGATAGCGACCATAGTGGAAGTTCTACCCCAAATGTCCCAGCGGGGCACCGGAAGCTGGCCGTCCACCCGGAAGTGATTTCCACCGCCATTACCGCCCCTCAGGGATGCAAGCATAGGTGGCAACATCACAAAAATCCAGCACAAAGTATTTGTTTAATTTCTCTGCCATTTCCTTATTCCCCATTATAATTTCTCCTGTCTCAGCCTATAGGGGACCCATATTTACTTTCACTAATCTTTTCTTTTTTACATACCTATAGAAGCTTTTACACTGTTTTTTTGTCTCTCGCTAGTTTACTCTCATATTCTATTTTCCTTTTATTTATCAATTTATTGGTCCTCTTTTGCTGAATTCTAAAATATTCCCAATCATCAGGCTTACTGCTCTTTTTGGCAACATTATAAGACTCTTCCTTTGATCTATTACTATCTTTAACTTCTCTTGTTAGCGTTGTTTGGATCACTTTTCCTGTGGGTTTTTTGTGCCTTAAAGGAATGTATGTGTGTTGTAAATTAAGTATTAATTCTTTAAATGCTAGCCATAGCTAGCCTACCATCATATCTTTTAATGTAGTTTCCCAATCTACCTTAGCTAACTCGCCCCTCATACCTACAAAGTTTGCTTTATTTAGATTTAAGACACTAGTTTCTGATTTAACTAAATCACTTTCAAACTTAATATAAAATTCCATCATATTATGGTCCCTCTTCACTTTACTACAAGGTTATTAATGAACCCTTTCTCATTGCACAATACTAGATCTAAAATAGTCTGTTCCTTAGTTGGTTCCTCAACATATTGATCTAGAAAACCATCTTGTATACATCCCATGAATTCGTTCTCCACACTATTACTGCAAATTTGGTTTGCCCAGTCTATATGTAGATTAACGTCCCCCATGATTACTGTATTACCTTTGTTAGATGCACCTCTAATTTGCTGATTTATACTGGGCCCGACATTACAACTATTGTTTGGGGGCCTATAGACAACTCCCAACAATGTTTTCTGCCTCGTTCTGTTTCTTAGCTCCATTCAAACTGATTCTACATCTTGATTTTTTAAGCTAAGATCCTTTCTCTCTACTGTCTTTATCCCATCCTTTATTATAAGGGCTACCCCTCCACCTTTTCCATTTTGCCTATCTCTTCTAAAAGTTAAGTATCCTGGAATATTTAGTTCCCAATCTTGGTCACTTTGTAACCACATCTCCGGAATGACTATTAAAGCAAATCTATTAATGTCTACCTGCGCTATTTTGTTGTGAATAGATTAAGGTAGATAAGGTGGTAGGTAAGGAAGGCACACGGAACACTTGCCTTTATTAGCTGAGGCATAGAATTCAAGAGCAGGGAGGTTATGCTTGAACTGTATAAAACACTAATTAGGCCACAGCTAGAGTACTGTGTGCAGTTCTGGTCACCACATTACAGGAAATATGTGATTGCACTAGAGATGGTACAGAAGAGATTTACAAGGATGTTGCCTGGACTAGAGAATATTAGCCTTGAGGAAAGATTGGATAGGCTGGGGTTGTTTTCTTTGGAACAGAGGAGGCTGAGGGGAGACCTCATTGAAGTGTATAAAATTATGAGGGGCCTAGATAGAGTGGATAGGAAGGACCTAATTCCCTGAGCAGAGGGGCCAACAACCAGGGGGCATAGATTTAAAGTAATTGGTAGGAGGTTTAGAGGGGATTTGAGGGGAAATCTCTTCACCCAGAGGGTGGTGGGGGTCTGGAACTCACTGCCTGAAAGGGTGGTAGAGGCAGAAACCCTCACCACATTTAAAACGTACCTGGATGTGCACTTGAAGTGCTGTAACCTGCAGGGCTACGGACCTAGAGCTGGAAAGTGGGATTAGGCTGGATAGCTCTTTGTTGGCCGGCACGGACACAATGGGCTGAAATGGCCTCCTTCCATGCTGTAAACTTCTATGATTCTATGAATGCCTTTAGCTTTGATTTTTAATTTATGTTTCCCTGATGTCACCTTAGTCACTGATGCCCTATGACCTTTGTTACTCTCTCTGTCCCTCCCTGGCCCACTCTGCTCATTTTACCCCCAACTTTGCTCTGCCCTAGAGCCTTGACATTTCTCTTGCTGCTTTTATATTTATTCTTTCCGAAATCCTCCCACCGCCCCCCACTCTCTCCCCTCCCCCCACTCCCCCTTCATTAGTTTAAAGTCCTGTCTACTGCCCTAGTTATTCGATTTGCCAGGATACTGATCCCAGCCCAGTTAAAATGGAGCCTGACCCAACGGAACAGCTCCCTCTTTCCCCAGTACTGGTGCCAGTGTCCCACGGAGCAAAACCCTTGCCCCCCACACCACTCTTTGAGCCACACATTGAACCTTCTAATCTGCTTATCCCTATACCAATTGGTACAGGCTCAGGTAACAATCCAGAAATCCTTTGAGGTTCTGCTTTTTAATTTGTACCCCAACTAGTCAAACTTTCTCAGCAGAACCTCACTCCTAGTTCTACCTATGTCGTTGGTTCCCACATGGACGACGACAACAGGATCCTCCCCTTCCCACTCCAAGTTCTTCTCTAGCCGTGAGGAGATGTCTTTAATCCTGGCACCGGGCAGGCAACACAACCTTCAGAACTCCCTGCAGAGAACAGTATCTATCCATCTGACTATACTGTCCCCTACCACAGCTACATTCCCTTTCCCTCCCCCCACTTGAATAGCCTCCAGCACCATGGTGCCATGGTCAGCCTGCTCATCCATCCTGCAGGCCTTCCCCTCATCCACACAGGCAGCAAGAACCTCATACCTGTTGGATAAGGGCAAAGGCTGAGGCTCCTCCAGCACAGCACCTGGGGTCCCCTTACCTGCCTGAGTTGCAGTCACACCCTCCTGTCCCTGGCCACTAACCAGACCTGTACCATTATCTAACGTAAGGGGTGTGACTGCCTCCTGGATCAAAGTGTCCAGGTAACTCTCCCCCTCCCGATTCTCCGCAATGTCTGCACCTCAGATTCCAGCTCAACAACTCTGACCTGAAGTTCCTCAAGATGCAGGCACTTACTGCAAACGTGGCTGTCCGAGATCACAATGCTCTCCACAAACTCCCACATGCTGCAGTTGTGGCACACTACCAGCATTGCCGTACATATATCACCTTGTTCTTTTAATTACATTTAATTAAATTTGTATTTAAATAACGTAGTTTAGTTTAGTTTCTTGACTACTTAATTAATCGAGCTACATCTACCTGTAACACAAAGTGCTGCAAGTAGTGTAGGCAAAAAGCAACAACTCCTTCCCTCTCTTCACCGAATTCCCACTCTTTCCAAATTCCAAATTAAACACTGTTTAAGTGCACACTATTTAATCCCGCTTTGTGAAGGCCATTCTGTGCTTTGCAGACCTGTTTATTTTTGCACTATAGGAGCCTCACCCAATGATGACTCAGATTCCCATCTCCTGGTGATTTGCACCAATTCACGACTAACATTTACAGCTGACTGACTGGCAGGCAGCTTCCGGTAACCACAGTCTCTAAAGTTCTAGGTTTAAATCAAAATGTTAGACCAAATTTCACTATTTACAGTTTCTATTTACCAATGCTTACCAGAATTTCCCAATCATTCCAAATTCGCAACAAAAACACTCTGTTTAAGTGCATTCTATTTAATCCTGCTCTGTGCAGACCATAAAGGAGATCTCGGAGCACTGGAGAGGAACTTTAAAAGGGAGAGGGTGAAGATCTAGTTGTCGTAGTTCATGTTGGGACCAATACTGACAATAGGGAAGAAAAGGAAGCAGGTCCTACGAAGGAAATATTAGAAGTTAGGAACTAAATTAAAAAACAGGTCCTCATGAGTGGTAATCTCGAGCCATGTACTATTTGGCTTCGGGATAGGTAGATCATGAAAGGTCAATGCGTGGCTGAAAGACTGGTGTGGGAAGGGGTGGTTCCGTTTCATGGGACGCTGGTACCTGTGCTGGGACAGGAAGGAGCTATACTGCAGAGATGGGCTCCACCTGAACTAGAGTGGGACCAGTGTGCTATTGGAAAGAATAAAAGAGGTTATGGATAAGGCTTTAAACTAGTAAGTTGGGGTTGGGGGTTGGGGCGGCGTGGGTGTATCTAAAGAGAAACGGAGCGACTGCTGCCAATGAACCAGGTGTAACGTAGAAGCGTTCTGTGCATAAATCTGCAGTGGTTTAAATATTAACGTGTAATAATATAGTCATATTGTGTCAATCTGTGGAACTCTGGGTTGGTTTAATCATAATGTATAATATCGCAGGTTGGTCTAAGTATTCATGTGTAATAATTTTGCAGAGGGGCAGGGTTGTACAGATTGATATAGATTGGGGCGCGAAGGGAAAGCAGAAAGAAATTTAATAAAAATCGGCATTTGCTGAATTTTGTTGGCCCAGATTTTATTTTCCTGACGCAGCTTTGTCTGGCAGAAATACATTTAAACTCATTAATCTGCATGCTGGCCAGCAAATTTTCACTATTCACTCCTGCAATGTATGCACCTGTGAGTATGCTCACAGCTTTATAGAGCTGCTGATGCTGGCGACGTATTTCTTCCGCCAGCAGTACAGCCTCAATTACGACACGCAGCTCCTGTTTGTGAGCCTGGGGGGTGTCAGGACCGCCGTCCAGGGGCTGCCTGTCTTTTACCAGGAACTCATCACGGTCTGCAACAGAGTCGCCACCAAGCGCAGCTCTCCACCGGCTGGAGTGGCGGCCGTCCTGCAGGAGCCGCTGCTCAGGAATCCGTACCTCCACGACCGAGGTTTTAGGTGGCAGGCGGACGAGAGGGCTGTGGCTGGTGAGGTGACCAGGGTCAGGGACCTGCTCGATGGCGGAGGAACGGGCTGGATGGCGCCAGACATGCTGGCACAGCGCCTAAACTGGGCCGACGTCCGCCGCGCGGCCGATGCCATCGAGTCGCTAAAAACAGCGCTGGGCCCTGACTCCGTTAGGTGTGTCGAGGAGGCTCAAGCACGTGGGGAGATCCCGTAAGAACTGTCCCCCATCCAGATGGAATTCCTCATCGGCGCCAAGCCCCAAAACCTCCCTCGGGAGCCGGCGCCTCACAACTTGAGCCACCTCGGGGAAATCCCCTCCATGCCTTTCAGTTCTGCACAGAGAGATTTCCTGCACGGGCTGCTCCTGCACACTCTCAACTTTGCCATCCTCGTCTGCCGTCCGGACATGCCATGGCACAGCATCTTGCCATCCGGAGGAGGCGGGGGTCCCCGATGGAGGGCACTCTACGCGGGAGTCCTCCCACTATTTATCGGGAACTTGGCCTGGAGGGTGGTGCATGGAGCAGTCCCGTGCAATAAATTTTTAGGTTGGTTCGGGGGCTCTCAGGCCACCTGCAATTTCTGCGGTCTGGAGGAGTCCGTGTTCCATGTTTTTATGGAATGTACGAGGTTGTAGCCCCTGTTCCATTATTTGAAGGGACTGCTCCTCAAATTCTGGTTGCACTTCAGTCCCACACTCCTGATCTTTGGGCACCCTGTGCGGAGGGGAGCGGGTAGGTCCGAAAGCCTCCTCGTAGGACTGCTTCTGGGCACGGCCAAGGGGGCCATCAGCTGATCCAGTCAGCGGGCGGTCGAGGGGGTCGTTCAGCCTGACTGTCTGCCTCTCTTCCGTGGTTACATCCGAGCTAGGGTGTCCCTGGAGATGGAGCACGCGGTGTCCACCAGTACGCTCGTGGCCTTCCGCGAGAGGTGGGTGCCGGAGGGACTGGAGTGCATCATCACCCCCGGCAACCAAATTTTAATTTGATTTTATATGTTTTAAAGTTTCATTTGTTTTATTGCCGGGTTTTAGTGTCCCCTCCCCTTTTATAGGGGGCACTTGTATAATGTTTGGTTTTAGTGCCAAAAGAAAAGCAAAAAAACACAAAAAAACCCACAAAAAAAAACAAAAACAAAAAGGCACTGGAAAACTGTTTGCAGTGTTCCCCAGATCAGAGGGCACTTAAGAGGGCGGTTAAGAAAGCAAATGGCATGTTGGCCTTCATAGCAAGGGGATTTGAGTACAGGGGCAGGGAGGTGTTGCTACAGTTGTACAGGGCCTTGGTGAGGCCACACCTGGAGTATTGTGTACAGTTTTGGTCTCCTAACCTGAGGAAGGACATTCTTGCTATTGAGGGAGTGCAGCGAAGGTTCACCAGACTGATTCCCGGGATGGCGGGACTGACCTATCAAGAAAGACTGGATCAACTGGGCTTGTATTCACTGGAGTTCAGAAGAATGAGAGGGGACCTCATAGAAACATATAAAATTCTGACGGGGTTAGACAGGTTAGATGCAGGAAGAATGTTCCCAATGTTGGGGAAGTCCAGAACCAGGGGTCACAGTCTAAGGATAAGGGGTAAGCCATTTAGGACCGAGATGAGGAGGAACTTCTTCACCCAGAGAGTGGTGAACCTGTGGAATTCTCTACCACAGAAAGTTGTTGAGGCCAATTCACTAAATATATTCAAAAAGGAGTTAGATGAGGTCCTTACTGCTAGGGGGATCAAGGGGTATGGCGAGAAAGCAGGAATGGGGTACTGAAGTTGAATGTTCAGCCATGAACTCATTGAATGGCGGTGCAGGCTAGAAGGGCCGAATGGCCTACTCCTGCACCTATTTTCTATGTTTCTATGTTTCTATGTTTCTATGTCTATGTTTCTATGTTTCTATATTTCTATGTTTCTATGTTTCTATGTTTCTATGTTTCTATGTTTCTATGTTAACTGTTTAATTTTGTTTCCAATCAAAAGAGTTGTAGAGCTGCTGACGCTGGCGACGTATTTCTTCCGCCAGCAGCACGGCCTCAACTACGACACGCAGCTCCTGTTTGTGAGTGTGGGGGGTGTCAGGACCGCCCTCCGGGAGCTGCCTGTCTTTTACCAGGAACTCACCAGAGTCTGGAACAGAGTCTCCACCAAGTGCAGCTCTCCACCGGCTGGAGTGGCGGCTGTCCTGCAGGAGCCGCTGCTCAGGAATCCGTAACTCCACGACCGAGGTTTTAGGTGGCAGGCAGAAGGGAGGGTTGTGGCTGGCGAGGTGACCAGGGTCAGGGACCTGCTCGATGGCGGAGGAGCGGGCTGGATGGCGCCAGACGTGCTGGCATGGCGCCTAAACTGGGCCGACGTCCGCCGCGCGGCCGATGCCATTGAGTTGCTAAAAACAGCTCTGGGCTCTGACTCCGTTAGGTGCATCGAGGAGGCTCAAGCACGTGGGGAGATCCCGTCCGAACTGACCCCCGTCCGGACGGAATTCCTCATCGGCGCCAAGTCCCGAAACCTCCCTCGGGAGCCGGCACCTCACAACTTGAGCCGCCTCGGGGAAATCCCCTCCGTGCCTTTCAGTTCTGCGCGGAGGGGTTTCCTGCACCTGCACACTCGCAACCTTGCCATCCTCGTCTGCCGTCCGGACACACCATGACGTACCATCTTGCCGTCCGGAGGAGGCGGAGGTCCCCGATGGAGTGCTCTCTACGCAGGAGTCCTCCCACTATTTATTGGGAACTTGGCCTGGAAGGTGGTGCATGGAGCAGTCCCGTGCAATAAATTTTTAGGTTGGTTCTGGGGCTCTCAGGCCACCTGCAATTTCTGCGGTCTGGAGGAGTCCGTGTTCCATGTTTTTATGGAATGTACAAGGTTGTAGCCCCTGTTCCATTATTTGAAGGGGCTGCTCCTCAAATTCTGGCTGCACTTCAGTCCCACACTCCTGATCTTTGGGCATCCTGTGCGGAGGGGAGTGGGTAGGTCCGAGGGCCTCCTCGTAGGACTGCTCCTGGGCACGGCCAAGGTGGCCATCAGCCGGTCCAGGCAGCGGGCGGTCGAGGGGGTCGTTCAGCCTGACTGCCTGCCTCTCTTCCGCGCGTACATCCGAGCCAGGGTGTCCCTGGGGATGAAGCACGCGGTGTCCACCGGTACGCTCACGGCGTTCCACGATAGGTGGGCGCCAGAGGGACTGGAGTGCATCATCACCCCCGGCAACCAAATTTTAATTTGAACCATGTCCAAAGTTTAATTTGTTTATTGTGTTAGTTTTTGACTGGAGCGTATCATCACTCCTGGCAACCAAATTTAAATTTGAACCACGTCTAAAGTTTAATTTGTCTAAGTTTGTCAGTTTTAGTGCCCCCCTGCCCTTTTAGCCAGGGGGCACTTGTATAATTTGTGTTTTTGGTGCCGTCCAAAAAAAAACAAGGGGCACTTGAAAAGTTTTTGGAGTGTGACCCCCCTCCCTTTAATCAGGGGCCACTTGATTATTGTGTCTACAAAACATAGAAAATAGGTGCAGGAGTAGGCCATTCGGCCCTTCGAGCCTGCATCGAGCCTCTACAAAAATAGTTGTAGAGCTGTTGAGTTGTGAGTGGCTTAGCCAGTCACGTGATGTTCATAGAAAATAGGTGCAGGAGTAGGCCATTCGGCCCTTCTAGCCTGCACCGCCATTCAATGAGTTCATGGCTGAACATTTAACTTCAGTACCCCATTCCTGCTTTCTCGCCATACCCCTTGATCCCCCTATTAGTAAGGACCTCATCTAACTCCTTTTTGAATATATTTAGTGAATTGGCCTCAACAACTTGCTGTGGTAGAGAATTCCACAGGTTCACCACTCTCTGGGTGAAGAAGTTCCTCTGCATCTCGGTCCTAAATGGCTTACCCTTATCCTTAGACTGTGACCTCTGGTTCTGGACTTCCCCAACATTGGGAACATTCTTCCTGCATCTAACCTGTCTAACCCCGTCAGAATTTTAAATGTTTCTATGAGGTCCCCTCTCATTCTTCTGAACTCCAGTGAATACAAGCCCAGTTGATCCAGTCTTTCTTGATAGGTCAGTCCCGCCATCCCGGGAATCAGTCTGGTGAACCTTCGCTGCACTCCCTCAATAGCAAGAATGTCCTTCCTCAGGTTAGGAGACCAAAACTGTACACAATACTCCAGGTGTGGCCTCACCAATGCCCTGTACAACTGTAGCAACACCTCCCTGCCCCTGTACTCAAATCCCCTTGCTATGAAGGCCAACATGCCATTTGCTTTCTTAACCGCCTGCTGCACCTGCATGCCAACCTTCAATGACTGATGTACCACGACACCCAGGTCTCTTTGCACCTCCCCTTTTCCTAATCTGTCACCATTCAGATAATAGTCTGTCTCTCTGTTTTTACCACCAAAGTGGATAACCTCACATTTGTCCACATTATACTTCATCTGCCATGCATTTGCCCACTCACCTGACCGATCCAAGTCGCTCTGCAGCCTCACAGCATCCTCCTCGCAGCTCACACTGCCACCCAACTTAGTGTCATCCGCAAATTTGGAGATACTACATTTAATCCCCTCATCTAAATCATTAATGTACAATGTAAACAGCTGGGGCCCCAGCACAGAACCTTGCGGTACCCCACGAGTCACTGCCTGCCATTCTGAAAAGTACCCATTTACTCCTACTCTTTGCTTCCTGTCTGACAACCAGTTCTCAATCCATGTCAGCACACTACCCCCAATCCCATGTGCTCTAACTTTACACATCAATCTCTTGTGTGGGACCTTGTCGAACGCCTTCTGAAAGTCCAAATATACCACATCAACTGGTTCTCCCTTGTCCACTCTACTGGAAACATCCTCAAAAAATTCCAGAAGATTTGTCAAGCATGATTTCCCTTTCACAGATCCATGCTGACTTGGACCTATCATGTCACCTCTTTCCAAATGCACTGCTATGACATCCTTAATAATTGATTCCATCATTTTACCCACGACCGATGTCAGGCTGACCGGTCTATAATTCCCTGTTTTCTCTCTCCCTCCTTTTTTAAAAAGTGGGGTTACATTGGCTACCCTCCACTCTATAGGAACTGATCCAGAGTCAATGGAATGTTGGAAAATGACTGTCAATGCATCCACTATTTCCAAGGCCACCTCCTTAAGTACTCTGGGATGCAGTCCATCAGGCCCTGGGGATTTATCAGCCTTCAATCCCATCAATTTCCCCAACACAATTTCCCGGCTAATAAGGATTTCCCTCAGTTCCTCCTCCTTACTAGACCCCCCGACCCCTTTTATAACCGGAAGGTTGTTTGTGTCCTCCTTCGTGAATACCGAACCAAAGCACTTGTTCAATTGGTCCGCCATTTCTTTGTTCCCCGTTATGACTTCCCCTGATTCTGACTGCAGGGGACCTACGTTTGTCTTTACTAACCTTTTTCTCTTTACATATCTATAGAAAGTTTTGCAATCCGTCTTAATGTTCCCTGCAAGCTTCTTCTCATACTCCATTTTCCCTGCCCTAATCAAACCCTTTGTCCTCCTCTGCTGAGTTCTAAATTTCTCCCAGTCCCCAGGTTCGCTGCTATTTCTGGCCAATTTGTATGCCACTTCCTTGGCTTTAATACTATCCCTGATTTCCCTTGATAGCCACGGTTGAGCCACCTTCCCTTTTTTATTTTTATGCCAGACAGGAATGTACAATTGTTGTACTTCATCCATGCGGTCTCTAAATGTCTGCCATTGCCCATCCACAGTCAACCCCTTAAGTATCATTCGCCAATCCATCCCAGCCAATTCACGCCTCATACCTTCAAAGTTACCCTTCTTTAAGTTCTGGACCATGGTCTCTGAATTAACTGCTTCATTCTCCATCCTAATGCAGAATTCCACCATATTATGGTCACTCTTCCCCAAGGGGCCTCGCACAACGAGATTGCTAATTAATCCTCTCTCATTACATAACACCCAGTCTAAGATGGCCTCCCCCCTCGTTGGTTCCTGACATATTGGTCTAAAAAATCATCCCTTATGCACTCCAGGAAATCCTCCTCCACCGTATTGCTTCCAGTTTGGTTAGCCCAATCTATGTGCATATTAAAGTCACCCATTATAACTGCTGCACCTTTATTGCATGCACCCCTAATTTCCTGTTTGATGCCCTCCCGAACATCACTACTACTGTTTGGAGGTCTGTACACAACTCCTACTAATGTTTTTTGCCCTTTGGTGTTCTGTAGCTCTACCCATATAGATTCCACATCATCCAAGCTGATGTCCTTCCTAACTATTGCCTTAATCTCCTCCTTAACCAGCAATGCTACCCCACCTTCTTTTCCTTTTATTCTATCCTTCCTGAATGTTGAATACCCCTGAATGTTGAGTTCCCAGCCCTGATCATCCTGGAGCCACGTCTCTGTAATCCCAATCACATCATATTTGTTAACATCTATTTGCACAGTTAATTCATCCACCTTATTGCGGATACTCCTTGCATTAAGACACAAAGCCTCAATAAAAACCCAGCCAGTTGGGTTTGGTGGATCCACGATGAGGCAGGTGGTTGTGAGCCTCGTGGATGAACTGATAATGTGTAGTGTGATTGTTAAACCTTTGCCAATAAACCAACAATTCTTGATGACACAAAAGCAAAATACTGCTGGAAACGGAAATAAAAACAGTAAATGCTGGAAATCTCAGCGGGTCAGGCAGCATCTGTGGAGAGAGAAACAGAGTTAACGTTTCAGGTCAGTGACCCTTCATCAGAACTCAGACGAAGGGTCGTGGACCTGAAACGTTAACTCTGTTTGTCTCGCCACAGATGCTGCCTGACCTGCTGAGATTTCCAGCATTTTCTGTTTTTATTTTAGTTCTCAATAGCAATGTGTTGCTACGAATTCTTCAGCAACGAACCCATTACGTAATAGATTCGCACTTGGGATCCTTTAACATGGATCACATTTTTTTTCAAACTGAGCCTCCAAAGCTTTCTGCAGACATCATGGTGTCCATGTTATTTTATAAAGTTTCATCCCAATTAAAAAGTAAGCAGAGCCAATACAAAATAAACACTTCCGACGAGACTGTGACAGCCTCCTCACGGAGCAGCCAACAGTCGCTGCAAACGGCTTCACCACATGGTTTCACCCAACGGCTTTTTTTCCAATCGGAACCACCAAAAAACACCGAGACGGCACATGCACAACTACTTCTGGATTATTGGCAGCAGTCGTGTCTTAAAAGAAATAGGTCAGACCAGGGGAAAGAACAAGGGTAACATAACCGGTCAAAGAACAGATACAGTTAGAGAATACAAGAATAAAATAACTCTTAAAAATAAAATGATGGGAACAATTAATGAAAACAAATTAAATTACCTGTATAGCAATGTACACAAAATGGGATCTGGATGCAAGGATCTGTAGCAAGGAGCCAGATGTAGTTGGGATAGCTGAAACATGGCTATATAAAGAACAGGACCGGCAGTTAAATATTGCAGGATATAACATATTCTGAAAGGAAGACGGGGTGGGGGTGGGTAGCTGTACTAATTACAGAAAACATAATGGCAGTCGACAAAAGAGCATAAGAACAAAAGAATTAGGAGCAGGAGTAGGTCATTTGACCCCTCGAGCCTGCTCCACCATTCAATAAGATCATGGCTGATCTTCTACCTCAACCCCACTTTCCTGCACGGTCCCCATATCGCTTGGCTCCATTAATATCAAAAATCTATCGATCTCTATCTTGAATATACTCAAAGACTGAGCCTCCACAGCCCTCTGGAGTCGAGAATTCCAAAGATTCACCACTCTCTGAGTGAAGAAGTTTCTCCTCATCTCAGTCCTAAATGGCCGACCCCTTATTCTGAGACTGTGACCCCTGATTCTAGACTCCCAGCCAGGGGAAACATCCTCCCTGCATCTACCCTGTCAAGCCCTGTAAGAATTGTGTATGTTTCAATGAGATCACCTCTCATTCTTCTAAACTCTAGAGAATATCGGCCTAGTCTACTGAATCTCCTCTCAAAAGGCAGATAACTAACATTGAGATAGAAACAATCCATATGGATTGAGATAAAGAATAAGAAGGGATCAATCCTATAAATGGTGATATTCTACAGACCAGCTAATAGAGGAAAGAAAGCAGAGGAAGAAATAAATAGGCAAATCTATGAAATGAGTACAACTCAGTAAATAATAATCATGGTAGATTTCAATTACCCACAAATAAATAAATCGGCAAGAAGTGGTAAGAAAAGGGAAAACAAGAATGGAGTTATTACAGTCTGAACAGAAATTCTTTTTTGCACTGTAAGAAGCCCAACAAGAGAGAAATCACTACTGGATCCAGTCATGGGAATTGAACCAGAGCAGGTAAGAGCAATAAGCACCAAGGAACACCTAGGCAATAGCAATCATAATATAATAAGGGCTCACAGTCTCAGAATAAGGGGTTGGCCATTTAGGATGAAGATGAGGAGAAACGTCCTCCTGTGCTATGTGGGAAGTCAGGGACGCTTCCAGTGTCCCTGACTACTACATGTGCGGGAAGTGTATCCGGCTACAGTATCTGACAGACCGCATTGCGGCACTGGAGCTGCGGATGGATTTACTCTGGAGCATCCGCAATGCTGAGGATGTCGTGATTTGCACGTTCAGTGAGTTGGCCATAACGCAGGTAAAGGTTACACAAACAGATAGGGAACGGGTGACCAACAGGAAGAGCAGTAGAAGGAAGGTAGTGCAGGGGTCTCCTGCGGTCATCTCCCAGCAAAACATATACACCGCTTTGGGTACTGTTGAGGGGGATGACTCATCAGGGGAGAGCAGCAGCAGCCAAGTTTATGACATCATGGATGACTCTGCTGCACAGGAGGGCAGGGAAAAAAGTGGGAGAGCTGTAGTGATAGGGGATTCGATTGTAAGGGGAATAGATAAACATTTCTGTGGCCGCAACCGAGACTCTAGGATGGTATGTTGCCTCCCTGGTGCAAGGGTAAAGGATGTCTCGGAGCAGCTGCAGGACATCTTTAAGGGGGAGGGTGAACAGCCAGTTGTCGTGGTGTATATAGGTACCAACAATATAGGAAAAAACAGGATGAGGTCCTATAAGACGAATTTAGGGAGCTAGGAGGTAAATTAAAAAGTAGGACCTCAAAAATAGTAATCTCAGGATTGCTACCAGTGACACGTGCTAGTCACAGTAGGAATCTCAGGATAGCTCAGATGAATATGTGGTTTGGGGAGTGGTGCAGAAGGGAGGGATTCAAATTCCTGGAACATTGGAACCGATTCTGGGGGAGGTGGGACCAGTACAATCCGGACGGTCTGAACCTAGGCAGGACCGGAACCAATATCCAAGGGGGAATGTTTGCTCGTGCTGTTGGGGAGGGGTTAAACTAATACGGCAGGGGGATGGGAACCGATGCAGGGAGACAGAGGGAAGTAGAATGGGGGCAGAAGCAAAAGATAGAAAGATGAAAAGTATAAGTGAAGGGCAGAGAAACCCAAGGCAAAAAGCAAAAAAGGGCCACATTACAGCAAAATTCTAAAGGGGAAAAGGGTGTTAAAAAGACAAGCCTGAAGGCTCTGTGCCCAAATGCGAGGAGTATTCATAATAAGGTGGATGAATTAACTGCGCAGATAGCTGTTAACGGATATGATGTAATTGGCATCACGGAGACATGGCTCCAGGGTGACCAAGGCTGGGAACTCAACATCCAGGGGTATTCAACATTTAGGAAGGATAGACAGAAAGGAAAAGGTGGTGGGGTAGCGTTGCTGGTTAAAGAGGAAATTAATGCAATAGTAAGGAAGAACATTAGCTTGGATGAAGTGGAATCTGTGTGGGTGGAGCTACGGAATACCAATGGGCAGAAAATGTTAGTGGGAGTTGTGTACAGACCACCAAACAGTAGTAGTGAGGTTGGGGACAGCATCAAACAAGAAATTAGGGATGTGTGCAATAAAGATACAGCAGTTATCATGGGTGACTTTAATCTACATATTGATTGGGCTAACCAAACTGGTAGCAATGCGGTGGAGGAGGATTTCCTGGAGTGTATTAGGGATGGTTTTCTAGACCAATATGTCGAGGAACCAACGAGAGGGCTGGCCATCCTAGACTGGGTGATGTGTAATGAGAAAGGACTAATTAACAATCTTGTTGTGCGAGGCCCCTTGGGGAAGAGTGATTATAATATGGTAGAATTCTTTATTAAGATGGAGAGTGACACAGTTAATTCAGAGACTCGGGTCCTGAACTTAAGGAAAGGTAACTTCAATGGTATGAGACGTGAATTGGTTCAAATAGACTGCCGAGTGATACTTAAAGGGTTGACGGTGGATAGACAATGGCAAACATTTAAAGATCACATGGATGAAAATCAACAATTGTATATCCCTGTCTGGAGTAAAAATAAAACGGGGAAGGTGGCTCAACCGTGGCTAACAAGGGAAATTAAGGATAGTGTTAAATTCAAGGAAGAGGCATATAAATTGGCCAGAAAAAGCAGCAAACCTGAGGACTGGGTGAATTTTATAATTCAGCAGAGGAGGACTAAGGGTTTAATTAGGAGGTGGAAAACAGACTATGAGAGGAAGTTTGCAGGGAACATAAAAACTGACTGCAAATGCTTCTATAGATATGTGAAGAGAAAAAGATTAGTGAAGACAAACGTAGGTCCCTTGCAGTCAGATTCAGGTGAATTTATAATGGAGAACAAAGAAATGGTGGACCTGTTAAAGAAATACTTTGGTTCTGTCTTCACGAAGTAAGACACAAATAAGCTTCCGGAAATACGAGGGGACAGAGGGTCTAGTGAGAAGGAAGAACTGAAGGATATCCTTATTAGGTGGGTAATTGTGTTAGGGAAAATGATGGGATTGAAGGCCGATAAATCCCCGGGGTTTGATAGTCTGCATCACAGAGTACCTAAGGAAGTGGCCCTAGAAATAGTGGATGCATTAGTGATCATTTTCCAACAGTCTATCGACTCCTATGGACTGGAGAGTAGCTAATGTAACACCATTTTTTAAGAAATGAGGAAGAGAGAAAACGGGTAATTTTCGACCGGTTAGCCTGACATCAGTGGTGGGGAAAATGTTGGAATCAATTATTCAATATGAAATAGCAGCACATTTGGAAAGCAGTGACAGGATCGGTCCAAGTCAGCATGGATTTATGAAAGGGAAATCATGCTTGACGAATCTTCTAGAATTTTTTGAGGATGTAACTAGTAGAGTGGACAAGGGAGAACCAGTGGATGTGGTGTATTTGGACTTTCAAAAGGCTTTTGACAAGGTCCCACACAAGAGGTTGGTGTGCAAAATCAAAGCACATAGTATTGGGGGTAATGTACTGACGTGGATAGAGAACTGGTTGGCAGACAGGAAGCAGAGAGTCGGGATAAATGGGTCCTTTTCAGAGTGGCAGGCAGTGACTCGTGGGGTGCCATAGGGCTCAGTGCTGGGACCTTAGCTATTTACAATATAGTTACAATAAATGATTTAGATGAAGGAATTGAGTGTAATATCTCCAAGTTTGCAGATGACACTAAACTGGGTGGCGGTGTAAGTTGTGAGGAGGACTCTAAGAGGCTGCAGGGTGATTTGGACAGGTTAGGTGAGTGGGCAAACACATGGCAGATGCAGTATAATGTGGATAAATGTGAGGTTATCGACTTTGGGGGCAAAAACATGAAGGCAGAATATTATCTGAATGGCGGCAGATTACGAAAAGGGGAGGTGCAACGAGACCTGGGTGTCATGGTACATCAGTCATTGAAAGTTGGCATGCAGCTACAGCAGGCGGTGAAGAAGGCAAATGGTATGTTGGCCTTCATAGCTAGGGGATTTGAGTATAGGAGCAGGGAGGTCTTACTGCAGTTGTACAGGGCCTTAGTGAGGCCCCAACCTGGAATATTGTGTTCAGTTTGGGTCTCCTAATCTGAGGAAGGACGTTCTTGCTATTGAGGGAGTGCAGTGAAGGTTCACCAGACTGATTCCCGGGATGGCAGGACTGACATATTAGGAGAGATTGGATCAACTGGGCCTGTATTCACTGGAATTTAGAAGGATGAGAGGGGATCTCATAGAAACATATAAAATTCTGACAGGACTGGACAGGTTTGATGCAGGAAGAATGTTCCCGATGTTGGGGAAGTCCAGAACCAGGGGACATAGTCTAAGGATAAGGGGTAAGCCATTTACGACTGAGATGAGGAGAAACTTCTTCACTCAGAGAGTTGTTAACCTGTGGAATTCCTTCCCGCAGAGAGTTGTTGATGCCAGTTCACTGGATATATTCAAGAGGGAGTTAGATATGGTCCTTACGGCTAAAGGGATCAAGGGGTATGGAGAGAAAGCAGGAAAGGGGTACTGAGGGAATGATCAGCCATGATCTTATTGAATGGTGGTGCAGGCTCGAAGGGCCGAATGGCCTACTCCTGCACCTATTTTCTATGTTTCTATGTTTCTAAAATAATGATTGAGAAAGACATAAGTTGTCGATTGGAAAAAAATCAATTTTGAGGGGAGGATAATGGAAACAGGAAAGATAAACTGGAAACATTTGACAGGCAAAGAGATAGAACAGCAGTGAGAAATATTTACAACAACAGAGACGCGCAAAACATTTGTGGTCAAATAAGTATTTTTATCGCAATAGTACTTGTTGAGATTGTTATCATTTTCATCTATAGAATCAGTACTGATGTCCTTCTTCCCTCTCTCCTCCCCCTCTTTCTCTCCCTCCCTGTATCCATCCCTCTCTCTCCCTTCTACTCTCCCTCCCTCTCCCTCTCTCCCGCTCTACCTCCCTCCCTCCCACTCCCTCCTACCTTCTCCCCCTCTCTCTCCCTCCTCTCTCTCTCTAACCCTCCCTCTTCCACCCTCTCCCACCCTCCCTCCCTCTCCCTCGCACACTCTCCCTCGCACCTTCTCCCTCCCTCTCTCCCTCTACCCTTCCCTCTCTCTCTCGCCTTTCCTCTCATTCTCCCTCCACCCTCTCCCTCCCTCTCCCTCCCACCCTCTCCCTTCCTCTCCCTCTCTCTCCCACTCTCTCCCGCCCACTCCCTCCCCCTCCATCTCTTTCCCTCCCTCTCCCTCCCATCCTCTCCCTCGCACCCTCTCCCTCCTTCTCTCTCTCTCTCCCTCCCTCCATTTCCCTCCCTCTCCATCGCTCTCTCTCTCTCCCTCCATCTCTCTCTCTCTCTCCCTTCCTCCCTCCCTCCCTTTCCCTCCCTCCCTTTCCATCCTCTCTCTCTTTCTCCCTCTCTCCCTCCCTCCCTCTCTGTCTCCCACCCTCTCCCTCCCTCCCTTTCCAACCCCCTCCCTCCCTCTCTCTCCCTCCCTCCCTCTCCCTCCCTCCTCTCTCTCTCCCTCCCTCCCTCTCCCTCCCTCTCCCTCCCTCTCGCTCCTCTCTCTCTCTCCCTCCATCCTTCTCTCTCTCCCCCTCCCTCTCTCTCTCTCCCTCTCCTTCCCACCCTCGCACCCTCTCCCTCCCCCTCCCTCTCTCTCTCCCTCTCTCCCTCTCTCCCTCCCTCTCTCTCTCCCTCCCTCCCTTTCCATCCCTCTCTCTCTCTCTCCCTCCCTCCCTCTCCCCCTCGCTCTCTCCCTCACACTCTACCTCTCCCTCCCTCCCTCTCTCTCTCCCTCCCTCCCTCTCTCCCTCTCTCCCTCTCCCTCCCTCCCCCTCGCTCTCTCTCCCTCCCTCTCTCTCCCTCCCTCTCTCTTCCTCTCTCCCTCCCTCCCTTTCCACTCTCTCGCTCTCTCTTTCTCCCTCCCTTTCCATCCTCTCTCTCTCGCTCCCTCTCTCGCTCCCTCTCTGTCTCCCACCCCTCTCCCTTTCCCTCCCTCCCTCTGTCTCCCACCCTCTCCCTCCCTCCCTCTCTGTCTCCCACCCTCTCCCTCCCCCCCTTTCCAACCCCCTCCCTCCCTCTCGCTCTCCCTCCCTCTCTCTCCCTCCCTCCCTCTCCCTCCCTCTCCCTCCTCTCTCTCTCTCCCTCCATCCCTCTCTCTCTCCCCCTCACTCCCTCTCTCTCGCCCTCTCCTTCCCACCCTCGCACCCTCTCCCTCTCCCTCCCCCTCCCTCTCCCTCCCCCTCTCTCTCCCTCCCTCTCTCCCTTTCCATCCCTCTCTCTCTCTCCCTCCCTCCCTCTCCCCCTCGCTCTCTCCCTCACTCTCTCCCTCTCCCTCCCTCCCTCTCTCTCTCCCTCCCTCCCTCTCTCCCTCTCTCCCTCTCCCTCCCTCCCCCTCTCTCCCTCCCTCTCTCTCCCTCCCTCTCTCTTTCTCTCTCCCTCCCTCCCTTTCCATTCTCTCGCTCTCTCTCTTTCTCCCTCGCTTTCCATCCTCTCTCTCTCGCTCCCTCTCTCCCTCCCTCCCTCTCTGTCTCCCACCCTCTCCCTCCATTTCCCTCCCTCCCTCTGTCTCCCACCCCCTCTCTCTCCCTCCCTCCCTTTCCAACCTCTCTCACTTCCTCTCTCCCTCCTTCCCCCTCTTTCTCCCACCCTCTCCCTCCCTCCCTTTCCATCCCTCTCCCCCTCCCTTCCATCCCTCTCTCCCTCCCTCTCTCCCGCTGCTCTCGCCACGTGCTCCTCTCGGCTCCACAGCAATGCCCGGGGATGCCCCGCCCCCATTGGCCACCCACATCCACTGCCGCCTCCTCATTGGAGCAGACCCAGCGTCAATCAAACTTTTAAAATTCGCGCCATCGCTCCCCGCCCTGATTGGTTGCGAGGCTGGGCATTCCTTGATCGCCCATTCGTCAGTGAAACTGTCACTCAGTCCGGACCACATGCTCCCAGCCACGGCCCCACCCCCGCCCCAGGACAGACAAAAATGTGTTGTACAAAAGTATATTAGCCACTAAAGTATACTGTTTACATCAGGAGATAGAAAAACTGAGTATTATTATAATAGATGGTGACCAATAGATTTCAGGGGAAATATATTCCTTTAAAAATCAAGAACAATCTCGCCAATAATGAAGCACCAAGGATGAGTAAAGAGATAAGGGTAAAATTGAAACTAAAGAAAAATATATATTCTAAGTACATAAACAATAAAGGAGAGGATGACAAAGGGGAATATGAAGAAGTTATGAAAGAAGTCATAAAAACAATTGGAAAAGCAAAGAGGAACTACGAAATTAAATTGTCAAGGAATATAAATGGAAATAGTAAAGTATTCTACAGACACACTAAAGAAAAATCAGGATAAACTCCCAGGGAATGATAGCGAAATGGCAGAAATATTGAATAGTTATTTGCCTCAGTATTTACCAGGGTGACTAATAGGGTGGGCATGTCATTCAAAGAAGGACTCAAAAATAAATATAAAGACATTTAAGATAGAAAAGGGAGAGATAATTGATAAACAAATCAAATTTAGGGAGGATAAAACCTTATTTTTTGTAGTATATATTAATGATTAAGACATAAATGTCGGGGGCATAATAAAGACATTTGCAGATGATACAAAGACTGGCTGTGAGGAATGGGGAAGACAGTGAGGAGGAAAGCTGCAGATTACAGGAAGATATCGATGGACTGGTCAATTGGACAGAAAAGTGGCAAATGCAATTCAATCCGGAAAAGTGTGAGATAATGCATTTGGAGAGGGGCAGAAAGGCAAGGGAATACAGAATAAATGGGAGGATACTGAGAGGTGTGGAGGAACAGAGGGACCTTGGCGTGTATGTCCACAGATCCTTAAAGGTAGCAGGACAGGTCGATAAGGTAGTTAAAAAGGCATATGGAATGCTTTCCTTTAATAGCCGAGGCATAGAACTCAAGAACAGGGAGGTTATACTAGAACTGTATACAACACTAGTTAGGCCACAGATGGAGCACTGCGTGCAGTTCTGGTCACCGCATTACAGGAAGGATGTGATTGCACCAGAGAGGGTACAGAGGTGATTTATGAGGATGTTGCCAGGACTGGAAAAATGTAGCTATGGGTAAAGATTGGATAGGCCAGGGTTTGTTTTCCTTGGAACAGAGGAAGCTGAGGGGAGATCTAATTGAGGTGTATAATTATGAGGAGTCTAGATAGAGTGGACAGGAAGGACCTATTGCCTGAGCAGAGGGGTCAATAACCAGGGGGCATAGATTAAAATAGTTGGTAGAAGGATTAGAGGGGAGATGAGGAAACATGTCTTCACCCAGAGGGTGGTGGGGGTCTGGAACTCACTGCCTGAAGATATGGTAGAGCCAGAAACCCTCATCACAATTAAAAGATAGTTGGATGTGCACTTAAAGATCCGTAACCTACAGGGCTACGGACTTAGTGCTGGAAAGTGGGATTAGGCTGGGGAGCTCTTTTTCAACCGGCGCGGACACGATGGGCCGAATGGCCTCCTTCTGTGTTGTAATTTTTCTATGATTCTATGATTCTATGAAAACCCTGGTCGGGATGGATTGCATCTGCACAAATTATAAGAAATTAGGAAGAGATAGCAGAGACAATATTATATATATATATATAAAAAAATCATTAGAAAAGGGAATAGTGCTAGAAGACTGGTGCATAGCTAATGTGATTCCTGTATTTAAAATGGTGGATTGAATAGATCCCAGGAACTATAGACCAGTTGGCTTAACATCAGTTGTTGGATACTTTCGGCATATTTACCACCCATATAGCTGCCGAGATTCCGTTTACCGCCCATATTTGATTATAAATGGAAACTAACACCCGTTTATCGCCGGCGGAACTTTCGGCATAGAATTACCGCCGAGAATGAGCTGAACCGCCCGCCCATATTTTTTTAATAAAATCTGACGTCATCACTCGCGCACCGCCCAGAAGACTGTATATAATGGAAACTAACACCCAAATACTGCCCAGATTATCGCTGAGCGCTACTTTCGGCATTGCGCTCATATAGAAACATAGAAACATAGAAAATAGGTGCAGGAGTAGACCATTCGGCCCTTCTAACCTGCACCGCCATTCAATGAGTTCATGGCTGAACATACAACTTCAGTACCCCCTTCCTGCTTTCTTGCCATATCCCTTGATCCCCCTAGTAGTAAGGACTTCATCTAACTCCTTTTTGAATATATTTAGTGAATTGGCCTCAACTACTTTCTGTGGTAGAGAATTCCACAGGTTCACCACTCTCTGGGTGAAGATGTTTCTCCTCATCTCGGTCCTAAATGGCTTACCCCTTATCCTTAGACTGTGACCTCTGGTTCTGGACTTCCCCAACATCGGGAACATTCTTCCTGTATCTAACCTGTCTAAACCCGTCAGAATTTTAAACGTTTCTATGAGGTCCCCTCTCATTCTTCTGAACTCCAGTGAATACAAGCCCAGTTGATCCAGTCTTTCTTGATAGGTCAGTCCCACCATCCCAGGAATCAGTCTGGTGAATCTTTGCTGCACTCCCTCAATAGCAAGAATGTCCTTCCTCAAGTTAGGAGACCAAAACTGTACACAATACTCCAGGTGTGGCCTCACCAAGGCCCTATACAACTGTAGCAACACCTCCCTGCCCTTGTACTCAAATCCCCTCGCTATGAAGGCCAACATGCCATTTGCTTTCTTAACCGCCTGCTGTACCTGCATGCCAACCTTCAATGACTGATGTACCATGACACCCAGGTCTCTTTGCACCTCCCCTTTTCCTAATCTGTCACCATTCAGATAATAGTCTGTCTCTCTGTTTTTACCACCAAAGTGGATAACCTCACATTTATCCACATTATACTTCATCTGCCATGCATTTGCCCACTCACCTAACCTATCCAAGTTGCTCTGCAGCCTCATAGAATCCTCCTCGCAGCTCACACTGCCACCCAACTTAGTGTCATCCGCAAATTTGGAGATACTACATTTAATCCCTTCGTCTAAATCATTAATGTACAATGTAAACAGCTGGGGCCCCAGCACAGAACCTTGCGGTACCCCACTAGTCACTGCCTGCCATTCTGAAAAGTACCCATTTACTCCTACTCTTTGCTTCCTGTCTGACAACCAGTTCTCAATCCACATCAGCACACTACCCCCAATCCCATGTGCTCTAACTTTGCACATCAATCTCTTGTGTGGGACCTTGTCAAAAGCCTTCTGAAAATCCAAATATACCGCCCAAATGATCGCTTGCTCAAAAAGACGCTGAAGAAAAGCTGCCCTCACCTGCCCCTAACCCAGCGGTTGGACACCATTTTGTAAATTGGAGGACTTTTCATAAAAGGCTGCTTCAAGTTGATGGGAGCTTTGAAGTCATTCGTGAGTGATTTTAAGGGCGCTTTAAAATCTTGACAATCATCTAATCACATTGTGGTGAATTTTGAGTTTATTTTGCATTTGTAGAGGACAATTTAATAATGTTGAAGACATATTAGGGCATTTATAGTAATAGGGCCTGTAATTTCTCAGCCAGTGTTGATGACTACTCACATGCTGCAGACTGAAGATGGAGGATGATATTTTGAAGAGCATTATGTGCCCAATCAAAGAAATGGCAGACTGCTGAGGAGGAGGAGACTTTACACCCAATGCATTTACAGGGATAAGTGATCATACCTGAACTTGTCCGATAACACGTGCATTAGGAGACTGTGCTTCCGAAAGAAGGTCATCACTGAGATATGCGAGCTCATCGAGCGAAATCTGCAGCCTACCAGCACCATCAGGACCGCACTGCCCGTCGAGGTTAAGGTTACTGTGGCACTTTCATTCTACGCATCGGGCTCCTTTAAGGCTTCAGCTGGCGATATTTACAGCATCTCTCAGCATGCCACACATTGCTGCATTCAACAGGTGACTGAAGCTGTTTACGCTCGCAGGATGGACTTTATAAGCTTCCCTATGACCAGAGAGGCACAGACTGAGAGGGCTTTGGGGTTTTTGAGAATAGCAAACTTCCCCAAGGTGCAGGGTGCAATAGACTGTATGCACATCGCCCTGCGAGCACCTTTAGAGGATGCAGAGGTTTACCCAGACCGAAAGGGATTCCACTCCCTGAATGTGCAGCTCATTGTTGACCACAAGCAAATAATCATGGCGGTAAATGCAAATTTTCCAGGTAACATTCATGATGCACACATCTTGCGTGAGAGCACTGTCTCTGACCTGTTTAAGAGTCAGCCACAAGGTCACGGTTGGATGCTGGGGGATAAAGGATTATGGCCTTGCCAGCTGGTTCATGACTGCCCTGCATAAGCCCCAGACGGAAGCCGAAATGCGTTACAACGAAACATAGAAACATAGAAAATAGGTACAGGAGTAGGCCATTCTGCCCTTCGAGCCTGCACCACCATTCAATAAGATCATGGCTGATCGTTCACCTCAGTACCCCTTTCCTGCTTTCTCTCCATACCCCTTGATTCCTTTAGCCATAAGGACCATATCTAACTCCCTCTTGAATAGATCCAATGAGCTGGCATCAACAACTCTCTGCGGTAGAGAATTCCACAGGTTAACAACTCTCTGAGTGAAGAAGTTTCTCCTCATCTCAGTCCTAAAAGGCTTACCCCTTATCCTTACACTATGTTCACTGGTTCTGGACTTCCCCAACATCGGGAACATTCTTCCCGCTTCTAACCTGTCCAGTCCCATCAGAATTTGATATGTTTCTATGAGATCCCCTCTCATCCTTCTAAACTCCAGTGAATAAAGGCCCAGTCAATCCAGTCTCTCCTCATATGTCAGTCCAGCCATCTCGGGAATCAGTCTGGTGAACCTTCGCTGCACTCCCTCAATAGCAAGAACGTCCTTCCTCAGATTAGGAGACCAAAACTGAATACGATATTCCAGATGAGGCCTCATTAAGGCCCTGTACAACTGCAGTAAGACCTCCCTGCTCCTATACTCAAAACCCCTAGCTATGAAGGCCAACATATCATTTTCCTTCTTCACCGCCTGCTGTAGCTGCATGCCAACTTTCAATGACTGATGTACCATGACACCCAGGTCTCCTTGCACCTCCCCTTTTCCTAATCAGCTGCCATTCAGATAATATTCTGCCTTCATGTTTTTACCACCAAAGTGGGTAACCTCACATTTATTCACATTATACTGCATCTGCCATGCATTTGCCCACTCACCTAACCTGTCCAAGTCACCCTGCAGCTTCTTAGCGTCCTCCTTACAGCTCACACCGCCACCCAGTTTAGTGTCATTTGCAAACCTGGAGATATTACACTCAATTCCATCATCTAAATCATTGATGTATATTGTAAAGAGCAAGGGTCCCAGCACTGAGTCCTGTGGCACTCCACTAGTCACTGCCTGCCATTCTAAAAAGAACCCGTTAATCCCGACTCTGTGCTTCCTGTCTGCCAACCAGTTCTCTATCCACGTCAGTACATTACCCCCAATACCATGTGCCTTAATTTTGCACACCAATCTCTTATGGGACCTTGTCAAAAGCCTTTTGAAAGTCCAAATACACCACATCCACTGGTTCTCCCTTGTCCACTCTACTCGTTATATCCTCAAAAAATTTCAGAAGATTTGTCAAGCATGATTTCCCTTTCATAAATCCATGTTGACTTGGATCAATCCTGTCACTGCTTTCCAAATGTGCTGATATTTCATCTTTAATAATTGATTCCAACATTTTACCCACTACTGATGACAGGTTAACCGGTCTATAATTACCTGTTTTCTCTCTCCCTCCTTTTTTAAAATGTGGTGTTATATTAGCTACCCTCCAGTCCATAGGAACTGATCCAGAGTCGATAGACTGTTGGAAAATGATCACCAATGCATCCACTATTTCTAGGGCTCTGGGATGCAGACTATCAGGCCTCGGGGATTTATCGGCCTTCAATCCCATCAATTTCCCTAACACAATTTCCCATATAATAAGGATATCCTTCAGTTCCTCCTTCTCACTAGACCCTCGGTCCCCTAGTACTTCCGGAAGGTTATTTGTGTCTTCCTTCGTGAAGACAGAACCAAAGCCATATCGTTGCACCCAATATCATCGGAAAGACAATTGGAGTACTTAAGCAGCGCTTCAGATGCCTGGACCACTCAGGAGGCAACCTACAATACCACCCTGAGTAGGTCGCTGAGCTGATTGTGGTGTGCTGCATGTTGCATAATTTAGCTAGCAGGAGGGGACAAGAATTGTCAGATGGGATCACTGGTCCACCTCAGGAGCGAGGGGGGGGTGGAAGAGGAGCAGGAGGAGGAGGAGGACGAGGACTTCGGGGAGGACAATCGGCCTGGCGATGAACCCATGCCCTTACTCCACTCTACACCGCAGGAAAAGCCCCATGGTAGTTACGCAGCTGCAAGACTGTTGTGTCAGCAGCTCATAAATGACGGCTTTACGTGAAGTTACATTGGTGACAGTTACAGTTGCGTTAAGTTCTGTTTCATCCTTGCCTGGCCTGGCCTCTCAATTGTTTGCAATCTTTGTTATTTAACCTTTCTGTTATTAGAAGACACTGCACAACAATGTTAAGTTAAATAAAATCTTTAATAATTACACATTTAAAAAATGTTTTTAAAGAAACTAAAGTGAAAAAACGGACATATACATTAAATAAATAATTGAACATAAACACCCGTCTCCCCCCATCCCCAACAGTCAACACATTCTTAATAACAATAATTTTTCAATACAATTAAAATATCACAGGACACGAACACTCCCACCCGCTCCCTCAACAGTCAACACATTTTTAATAACAATAATAACAACAATAACCCCGCCAGCAGTCAACAATACAACAATAAGAATAAGGCCCCCCCCTTCGCCCCCCCCCTACCTGTGGCCACGCTTACCTTTGCCTCTACCTCTCCTGGTCTGAACACCCCGTTTCCCACTTACACTCCCTCCTCAACCTGCATTCACACCAAGCCGTCTTGCAGCAGGGCACCTCAAGCGCTGCTGCCGTGGGGTGGGGGGGCGACCAATGGGGGGGGCGGGGTGGGAGGGGGGTGCGTTGACTGTGGCAGAGTCACATTCTCTGGTGAAGCTGGAGAAGACGTTTCTAAAGAAAAATCTTCCGAGTCAAAAGCAACTGCTTCCTCCTGACTCGCATCTGTCGGCATGGGTGGTATGGCACCTTGGGGTGCAGTGCCGTATCCCGAGACCACCGCCCGCCGCATGGCATCGACGGAATCGGCCATCCTCCGCATTACCGCAACCATCTCCGAAATACGCGCTGAGAGAGCGGCAATGTTACCGTTCAATCCACCCGGCGTCTGGAGGAGCTCTCGACCAATGTTGACGCTGGTCCTCGACAATGGGACCATGTCCAGGTTGACAGCCGCCTGTCGTTGTGCATGCCTACCTCACTGAACCAAGCTCCACGGGGTCGGCGTAGGCACTGGACCACTCGGGGTGCCCTGCTGCAAGATGCTTGGCCCCGCTACTTCATCCGTTGATGAGGATGTGGCCACAGGTACATTAGACCCTTGAGTAGAGCAGGACGCTTGAGCCTTATTATCCTCCTCAGTTGTCCCCTCCGTGGTCAGCACGACCTGCACCAGGAGTCGTGCCGCTCCAGGGGCCTCCACCTTCCTGCATTGCTGCTGGGGAGCCTGGGGAGCTGCAAAACATAATTGAGATTAGTAAAAGAGAAGGGGAGGCCAGGGTGACACGAGAATGCTTACGCTGCGCAGGCATGTGTACGAGGAGTAACAGTGCTACAATAAATATCACCGACAGATGTCACATATAATTAACATCATGAGAGGATAGAAGCTGCATGGCATTACAATGAGATTTCATGACCCCATCATTAATTACATAACATCACATCAGTCATATATTATACTCAAATGGCATTACATTACTTTAAATTACCAATGGTTTATACATTACTCACGTGGCGCAACAATGGGATCAGCACCATCACGGGTGGCCGAACAATTATGCGCACCGACAAGTGCTGAGGCCTGCTCCTCCAGGTCAGTTAATTGGTATTGGTCAGCAGGCCCTCCTGCGCTTAGCTCTATTCTTAGATATCTTCGTCTGCAAAGGTGACAAGAGCATGGCCTCAGCTGATTGCCGAGGTACTATTACAGATATCCCCTCCAATGGCCCAGCCTGCTGATGGTCTTGCAGGCCGGGACCGTGCCAATTTCTGGGCTGGGCCGCTGCACGCTGTTAGCACGGAAATCGTCACGGTCCCGGCTTGCAAGACCATCAGCAGGCCGGGGCCACTGGAGGGAGCAGTGTGCGGCGACATACCACTGCAGGGAGCAGCACGTGCTGCTGCCGGAGGGCGACGGCTACGAAGCCAGGTCGCTGATTGCGGTGCGGGCAGGCACAGCAGGAGGGGCGAAGGAGCGGCAAGAGTCCATAGAGGGAAGTGACCGGGGCCCAGCAGAGGTGTGAATCTGGGGCCGAGAAGAGGCGAGGGCCCAGGGGCAGCACGGGCCAGCCCACACTGCGATCTGTGTGTGCACTCGGTCTGTGCAGCAGAGCTGGTCTCCAGCTCGTCTTGGGTAATCCTTGCCACTGGACCAAGACCTAGCTTTGTCAAGCCCGTGTGGTGGCTGGTGTGCAACGGCCACCACAAGTTACAAAAATCCATGCACAGGATAAGGGGTAAGCCATTTAGGACTGAGGTGAGGAGAAACTTCTTCACTCAGAGTTGTTAACCTGTGGAATTCTCTACCGCAGAGAGTTGCTGAGGCCAGTTCATTAGATTTATTCAAGAGGGAGTTAGATATGGCCCTTACGGCTAAAGGGATCAATGGGTATGGAGAGAAAGCAGGAAAGGGGTACTGAAGTGCATGATCAGCCATGATCTTATTGAATGGTGGTGCAGGCTCAAAGGGCCGAATGGCCTACTCCTGCACCTATTTGCTATGTTTTTATATTTCTATGTTTCAATATGTAGTTTGGGATCTGGAATATTAGGTCCTTCATTGAAACACCTGTGAATTCATCTCTTTTTGGCGTGGAAGCAAGTTATCCTCGCTTCGAGGGACTGCCTATGATGATGATGATTACAGATATTTACTACATACTATTGCAGAACACACAGATATTATAATCCACAATTAGTCATCGCCCATTCTATTCATCGTTAATGTTATATGCAAACACACTTTGTATGCTATTGATGCATAGTTATATGTACAGTCGGAGAATAAATTTAATAAGATCGTGGTTAGGAATTAATGCGTGACACCAAGATTACCAGCTTAATTACAATCTGGCAGATTTATATTTTATTTAATGAGTCATTGCATCATTACAATTATAAATGTAATAATTTAATGCTTACTCGACCCAACCAGGTCGTTCCAGCGCTTGCGGCACTGGTTTGGCTCTCAAACATCGTGGGCTGCCAATGAAACAACTTCAGCGATCTCCGCTTTTATATTCTTTTATATATGCAGGTGTGGGGGTGGGGGGGGGGTTCCCCATGACCACCCCGGGGTATTTGGCCCCAACGAGTTTCCACCTCGTGTACAAGGGCTCTCCTTCTCCCACCAACCTCTGCCAAATCAATCTCCTCCTCACCCACTTCTGCCACTTCACCAACGTCACTCACTCCGGACTCCTTATAATCCATCTCCATTTTTAAATTAAGTGTCTGCTTTTTCTCTTTGCCACGACACAACCTTCCTGCTCAGCTCCAAAGATAAAATGCAGTCTCCCTCTCCCTCCTTTTGTTTTCTGAATATGTGCAGATGACCCCTGACCTCCTGAATCACGAGAAAAGTTAATTGCCGAAAAAAACCCGCGGATGCGCAGAATGACCGTTGCTATGGACGCCGGCCTTGCACGACTGAACACTTCGCTAAAGCCCATTTCACATCACTACGGCTATCGCTCAAATTAAAAACTAGCGGTTTTTAAAATGGGCGATATTCGGACAATCCCGAAAAATAAAACAACCACTAACACTGGACATATCACCCATTTTTGGGTGATAGCGATGATAATGGAAAGTCTAGCCAATGGAATAGTTACTCAAAGCGATAATTGAAAAACATCTAGAAACAGAAAATATAATAAAGAACAGTTAGCCCAATTTTCAAAAGGGAAGGTTCTGCTTGATCAACCTTATTGAATTATTTGAAAAAGTAACAGAACGAGTAGACAGGGGTAATGTAGTTGATGTAGTATATTTGGATTTTCAAAAGGCCGTCAATAAGGTAACGCATAATAGATTCATGACTATGGTCAGAGCATGTGGAGTCAGTGGATAAGTAGCAGAATGGAGAGCAAGCTGTCGATAAAACAGAAATAGAGAGTAGGGGTTAAGGGTAGCTACTCAGACTGGCAAAGGTAGGAAGTGGTGTTCGACAGGGATTGGTGCTGGGACCACTGTTGTTCAATAATTACATAAATGATTTGGACTCGGAAATTGGAAGCACAATTTCAAAATTTACAGATGCCGCGAAATTGCGGGGAGGTGTTATAGTTAACACAAAGGAAGAATGCAACAAAGTACAGGAAGGCATCAATTTTCAGAATGGGCGTGCAATTGGCAAATTAATTTTAATATAGAGAAGCGTGAGGTGTATTTTAGTAGGAAAAATAAGGAGGCCACATACTGCTTGCAAAAGATTGAGGTCTAGTTGGGGTAGAGGAGCAATGGGATCGGGGGGTACATATTTACAAATCACTAAAAGTAGCAATGCAGGTAAATAAGGCCATAAACAAGGCAAATCAAGCACTGGGATTCATTTCCAGAGGGATAGAATTCAAAAGCAGAGAAGTTATGTTAAACTTGTATCGAACCTTGGTGAGACCACACTTGGAGTATTGTGCACAGTTCTGGTCTCCATATTATAAAAATGATATAGAGGTACTGGAGAAGATGAAAAAGATATTCACAAGGATGATACTAGAACTGAGAGGATATATTTATTAGGAAAGGCTGAACAGGCTGGGCCTCTTTTCTCCAGAAAAGGGAAGATTGGCGGGGTGACCTGATACTGGTCTTTAAGATAATTAAAGGATTTGATAGGGTAGTCATAGAGAAAATATTTTCACTTCTGGAGGAATCCAAAACTAGGGGTCATAAATGGAAGATATTCACTAATAAATTCAATCAGGAATTCAGGAGAAACTTCTTTACCCACAAAGAGTGGTTGAGGAAAATGGCATCAATACATTTAAGGAGAAGCTAGATAAGCACATGGGGGAGAAAGGAATAGAAAGGTATGTTGATGGGGTGAGATGAGATAGGGTGGGAGGAGGGTCGTGTGGAACAGAAACACCACGTGGACTAGTTGGGCCAATTGGCCTGTTTCTGTGCTGTATATTCAATTTAACACATCTTGTCCGTTGAAATGATTCTGAGAGACATTAGTGCCATATAAATGCAACTCAGGGGCCCAGGAGAGGTACGAGTTCGGGGCCAGGAGCTCAGGGGCAGCACGGGCCAGCCCACAGTGCAATATGTGTGCTCACTAGGTCCGTGCAGCAGAGCAGGTCTCCAGTCGTCTTGGTTAACCCTTGCCACTGGACCAAGACCTAGCTCTGTCAAGCCCGTGTGGTGGCTGGTGTGCAACGGCCACCACACGTTAAAAAAATCCATGCACAGGCATCTTCCACCCTTCAGGATGTAGTTCGGGACCTGGAATATTAGCTCCTTCATTGAAACACCTGTGAACTCATCCTTTTGTGGCGTGGAAGCAAGTCATCCTCGTTTTGAGGAACTGCCTATGACTGACTGACATAAAAGCAAGTTTTTCATTAGGCTGTGAGATGGGCATATGATGCTGGTCTCACTGAAGTCTGCATTTTCCAGCAAAGGTAGCCAATATTCCCATTTAGCCGCGTGGCTATCTGAAGCTCCCGATCGGGCCGCTTGCCGGTTTCGCAATGGAAACTCCGCCCCATGAGCGGAGGTTTGATCCGGCTGCACACCCAAAAAACAATTGGAGGAAAGTTTGAAGGTAACAACCAGGAGTGGTATCCTGGGCTGATATTATTTCTCTCTACCCCAAGGGCAGCTCCAACTGTGGTCAGCGAAGACTGCAGATCCACCCTGAACCTTGCTGGTCAGTGGGGCTGGATCACATGCTACCTTTACCAACTGAACCAATAGGGTGTGAGGATGATCTTGTTGAATGGCGAAGCAGGCTCGAGGAGTTAGATGGCCTACTCCTGTTCCTAATTCTTATGTTCTTATTTCTTATAAAATCTCTTAAACTTAATGAAATGATTCCTCGTGATTCAGGCTCGAGCGTATTGTCCAAATGCACGTTTCTTACCCAGACACCACAAGTATAATAACTATTACAGTTATATAATAGACTCATACAACCTGGTTTCCTGCAGACCCAAGGGGGCCGAAATTGGCCCTTTCGTTAAGGCCTCTGACCGCCGGAAAGTGTCAGCCAGGGCTCGGTGTGGGATGTCCGCTGAATGAAGTACTTTTGAAGTGTAGCCACTGCTGTAATGTGTGAGTGAACATCAGGTAAGGACAGGATGGAGAGCAGTGGTGGCATCACCTCCATGCTCAAATAGTCTACCGTCTGGGCTTGCACCTGGAGAATGGCCCTTGGCTAAGGCACTCGCGTGTCTTTATAAATCCACACCACAGCAAAATTCAGCACCTTCCAGAAATGTGTGCTGAAAGTTGGAGGTTGTTTTATTTGTTAGAATACACATAAATATCAAGGCAGTTAAAATAACTTTGAGCGAAGCAGAAGACAGAGCCAGCTAAGTTAATACTTAATGATACAACACTTTAACCGATCAATAATGCATACCAATGTGCCATCTCAAAGATCTTTAGTTCTGAAGAGAAGGCACTGGAAATAACAGATATCGTATGTAAGAAATTTCTTACATTTATGAGGCAATGGATAAAAGGGAAAGGCACACATGGAGAAAAAAGAAGACAGACTGCTGTTAATATAATTTGATATTTTGAAAGAAAAGTTGAATTTTTATAGCATGCACAGCCGCTTTGAGGGAAAGAGATGGAGAGGTATGTTAGAAGGGATTGCTGCGAGCGAGGTCGGGGATTGGGGGAAAGAGATGGAGGTTTGGCAAGGAAAGAGATGCCAAGTTGGGTGGTCAGTAAGTGACTGTATTATGCAACTCGGTTGTTCGAAAATGACTTGAGGTGTTAAGGCTTTGAAAGATTTGCATTTCCACATTGCGCATTGAAGGTATGTGCTCCTGAGGTACAGGCATGCTGAGATGCAAAGAATGAACTGTAGGGTTGTGTGAGAGCTTGGCATGGGTGTGGAGTGCATGTAGAACAGACAACACTTTGTGGCATGCAACCTTTGGGTCACCCACAGGATACGTCACAATGCTGGATAGTCTTTCGTTCCAAATTCCTGCATGTGTGCCGTACTCTACTGCATCTATGCTCGTGCCTGCCCCAAGTATGCACAGTGTTGAACCCACTGACCCATAAATGGTGCACTGATGCCCTGGGGGGAAGGTGCCCTGGAAGGCCAACATGGGGCAACCCTCCTGGTGCCTACCCTATTTCATCATCATAGGCGGTCCCTCGAACGAGGATGACTTGCTTCCACAAGAGTTCACAGATGTTCCAATGAAGGACCCGATGTTCCAGTCCTGAACTCTAATTGAAGGGTGGAAGACGCCTGTGCGTGGATTTTTTTAACCTGTGGTGACCGTTGCACACCAGCCACCACTCGGGCTTGACAGAGCTAGGTCTTGGTCCAGTGGCAAGGGTTGAACCAAGACGACTGCAGACCTGCTCTGCTGCACGGACCTAGTGCGCACACATATCACAGTGTGGGCTGGCCCGTGCTGCTCCTGGGCCCCTGGCTCTTCTGGGCCCTGTACCCTCATTCGCCGCACCTCCGCCCACGATATTCCAGGGCCCGGCGCTCCAGCTCTATTTATAGCCCCGACCTGCGGTGGTGTTCTCACACAGGTCGGGGCAGCCCACAGTGTTCCACAATGTCCCAGGGCCCGGCGCTCCAGCTCTATGGCTATCCATCAAACAGGGTCAGCTGCTGGACCATTCTGACACTGCCCCACAGAACGTGTGCTTCCATGTTGACTGTCCTTTCACTTTATCTATACGCCCGTCACTTCTCCCCCGTCCACCAAAACTGACCAATATCGGAAACTGATTCTGAAGCTTGATAAAAGCAGACATTTACCTTTTAGTGCGCACGCCCCTTTAATTTGAATCTGTCGGCCATATTTGTCACTTCCCCCACTGGGCTTACTTCCTGTCCAAGGCCGAAGCCTCACTCGCTATACATAATTATTTAAGTGGAAATTTGAGGCAGTTACTTCACCGCACCACTGGCTAGCTTTGCTCCGGTATTGGGCACAAACACCTCAAATGGCAGCAACAAACATGAATACTGAAGTAAAGCATTGACAGCAAAATCAATGGCAGAGTTCCGAGCACAAACGCCACAGCTGTATGTAGGGCATCCTGGAGAGATGTATGCTGGACCTCTTGGGGAGTTGAGAGTTAACAGTAGAATTTCTTTGTGTTTTAAAGCAACAAACTTTCCAAGATATAAACAGAATGGCTTTGAAGTGCCATAAAAAGGAATGCATTATTTGTTTTCTGAAATGTAAAGTGCTTGTGTAAGAGAATAAGTGTTAGTAATGACATCACCCATGAGTGTTGTAGTTTTAGGAGCAGCAGCAGCTACAGTGGGGAGTGCATCAGCTCCAAGTGAGAAAGCAAGAGTTTGGTAAGTGGGAGAGCTCGGTGAAGCGGGGGCAGGAGGTGTTGCTTTGCCTAACTTTTTCTGCAGAGCAGCGGCGTACGTGAGCGGGAGCAGACTGAGACCCGAGAGTGGGGATAAAGGCCACAGCAGACAGCCAGTGCGATCTCCTGGACTAGTTTCGAGAACAATCTGAGAAATTTCCCCAGATTTTTTCCCCAATTGGCCTGGGTTTTTATCTGTTTTTTTGCCTCTCCCAGGAGATCGCATGGCTCCGGGTGAGGAGAACTCTGCTGTGTGACATCACAGGTAAGGCAGGTAAATGATTAGTAAGAACATAAGAACATAAGAATTAGGAGCAGGAGTAGGCCATACAGCCCCTCGAGCCTGTTCCGCCATTTAATACGATCATGGCTGATCTGATTATGGACTCGGGTCCACTTCCCCGCCCACTCCCCATAACCCCTTATCCCCTTATTGTTTCAGAAACACTCTATTTCTGTCTTACATTTATTCAATGTCCACAGCTCTCTGAGGCAACGAATTCCACAGATTCACAACCCTCTGAGAGAATAAATTTCTCCTCATCTAAGTTTTAAATGGGCGGCCCCTTATTCTAAGATCATGCCCTTTAATTCTAGTCTCCCCCATCAGTGGAAACATCCTCTCTGCATCCACCTTGTCAAGCCCCCTCATAATCTTATACGTTTTGATAAGATCACCTCTCATTCTTCTGAATTCCAATGAGTAGAGGCCCAACCTACTCAACCTTTCCTCATACGACAACCCCCTCATCTCCGGAATCAACCTTGTGAACCTTCTCTGACTGCCTCCAAAGCAAGTATATCCTTACGTAAATATGGAATCCAAAACTGCACTGTATTCCAGGTGTGGCCTCACCAATATCCTATACAATTGTAGCAAGACTTCCCTGCTTTTATACTCCATCCCCTTTGCGATAAAGACCAAGGTTCCATTGGCCTTCCTGATCACTTGCTGTACCTGCATACGAACCTTTTCTGTTTCATGCACAAGTACCCCCAGGTCCCGCTGTACTGCGGCACTTTGCAATCTTTCTCCATTTAAATAATAACCTGCTCTTTGATTTTTTTCTGCCAAAGTGCATGACCTCACACTTTCCAACATTATACTCTATCTGCCAAATTTTTGCCCACTCACTTAGCCTGTTTATGTCATTTTTTGTGTCCTCCTCACACATTGCTTTTCCTCCCATCTTTGTATCATCAGCAAATTTGGCTACGTTACACTCAGTCCCTTCTTCCAAGTCGTTAATATAGATTGTAAATAGTTGGGGTCCCAGCACTGATCCCTGCGGCACCCCACTAGTTACTGATTGCCAACCCGAGAATGAACCGTTTATCCCGACTCTCTGTTTTCTATTTGTTAGCCAATCCTCTATCCATGCTAATATATTACCCTCAACCCCGTGAACTTTTATCTTGTGCAGTAACCTTTTATGTGGCAAATGCCTTCTGGAAGTCCAAATACACCACATCCACTGGTTCCCCTTTATCCACCCTGCTCGTTACATCCTCAAAGAATTCCAGAAAATTTGGCAAACATGACTTCATGTGCTTGTGAGCTAAGTTTTTTTTTTAAATTAACATATAACATATAAAATACTAAAAACTAACCTTTATTTGTTTCACTAATTTAATAAACTATATAGGATAAATACTTGATTAATGCTAAACTAATTAATTAAATAAAATAATGGGAAAACAGGAGCTGTGTTGCTGCTGCAATATTTGGGAGCTTCTGGACGTTTTGGTCCAGGGTGACTTCATCTGCTCGATGAACTTCGGCTCCGAGTTGAGGAGCTGGAGTCCGAGCTACAGACATTGCGAGACATCAGGGAGGGAGAAAGTTACTTGGACCTTTTGCTCCAGGAGGCAACCACCCTCTAGATTAAATACTTTAGAATTGACACGGTATCAGGGACAGGAGGATGTGACTGCGAGTGAGGCAGGTACGGGGATCCAGGAGGTAGTATTGCAGGAGCCTCAGTCCCTGCACTTGTCCAATAGATTTGAGGTTCTTGCAACCCTTGTGGACAAGTGTGCAGGCTGTGGGGTGGATGAGCAGACTGACCAAGGCACCGTGATGCAGAAAGCCATTCAAGTGTCGGGAGTAAAGATACAGGTGGTTGCAGTAGGGGACAGTATAGTTAGGGAGATAGATAGGCTTCTTTGCAGCCAAGAGCGTGGGTCCCGAAGGCTATGTTGCCTACCCGGTGCCAGGGTAAAGGACATCTCCTCTGGGCTTGAGAAAAACTTGGAGTGGGACGGGGAGGATCCAGTTGTCGTGGTGCACGTAGATACCAATGACATACATAGGACTAAGAAAGAGGTTCTGCTGAGAGTGTTTGAATAACTAGGGACTAAATTGAAAAGCAGAATCACAAAGATAATAATCTCTGCATTATTACCTGAGCCACGAGCAAATTGGCATAGGGCCAATAGAATCAGGGAGATGAATGTGTGGCTCAGAGGTTGGTGTGGGAGAAGTGGGTTGCGATTCATGGGGCACTGGCACCAATACTAGGGAAAGAGAGAGCTGTTCCGTGAACTATGCTGGGACCAGAGGTTCCAGCGAAGCGACTAACTAGGGAGGTAGACAGGGCTTTAAGCTAAATAAGGCGGGGGGGGGGAGGTGGCAGCGGGGGGGGGGGCGAAGAGAAGAGGGTCCCTGTGGAGAGAAATCTAGAATGCTAAAGAGAAAAGAAAAGGAAGCAATGCAGGAAAGTGATTGTGGTAAGGATAACCAGATTATGTCAGGAAGGGACAGAGCATACAAACAAAAGAGTGCACTAACAAATAGGGTCCAGGTAAGAAAACATAGCGATAAGACAAATAGGACTATAGTACAAAATAATGTTGAGATGTCTAATAATGTTAAACAGACAAATTTAAAAGCATTGTATCTGAATGTACGAAGCATCTGTAATAAGGTAGACGAATTAACAGCGCAAATAGATGTAAACAAGTACGATATGGTTGCAATTACGGAGACATGGTTGTAGGGTGACCAGGGTTAGGTACTGAATATCCAAGGATATTCGATATTTAGGAAGGACAGGCAAAAAAGAAGAGGGTGTGGGTGGCATTGTTAGTAAAGGATGAAATCAGAGCAATAGTGAGAAAGGATATTGGCTCAGAAAATCAAGATGTAGAATCAGTCTGGGTGGAGCTAAGGAGTACCAAAGGGCAGAAAACATTGGTGGGAGTTGTCTATAGGCCCCCAAATAGTAGTGGTAGTATAGAAACATAGAAACATAGAAAATAGGTGCAGGAGCAGGCCATTCAGCCCTTCTAACCTGCACCGCCATTCAATGAGTTCATGGCTGAACATGAAACTTCAGTACCTCCTTCCTGCTTTCTCGCCATACCCCTTGATCCCCCTAGTAGTAAGGACTTCATCTAACTCCCTTTTGAATATATTTAGTGAATTGGCCTCAACTACTTTCTGTGGTAGAGAATTCCACAGGTTCACCACTCTCTGGGTGAAGAAGTTTCTCCTCATCTCGGTCCTAAATGGCTTACCCCTTATCCTTAGACTGTGACCCCTGGTTCTGGACTTCCCCAACATTGGGAACATTCTTCCTGCATCCAACCTGTCCAAACCCGTCAGAATTTTAAACGTTTCTATGAGGTCCCCTCTCACTCTTCTGAACTCCAGTGAATACAAGCCCAGTTGATCCAGTCTTTCTTGATAGGTCAGTCCCACCATCCCGGGAATCAGTCTGGTGAATCTTCGCTGCACTCCCTCAATAGCAAGAATGTCCTTCCTCAAGTTAGGAGACCAAAACTGTACACAATACTCCAGGTGTGGCCTCACCAAGGCCCTGTACAACTGTAGCAACACCTCCCTTCCCCTGTACTCAAATCCCCTTGCTATGAAGGCCAACATGCCATTTGCTTTTTTAACCGCCTGCTGTACCTGCATGCCAACCTTCAGTGACTGATGTACCATGACACCCAGGTCTCGTTGCACCTCCCCTTTCCTAATCTGTCACCATTCAGATAATAGTCTGTCTCTCTGTTTTTACCACCAAAGTGGATAACCTCACATTTATCCACATTATACTTCATCTGCCACGCATTTGCCCACTCACCTAACCTATCCAAGTCACTCGGCATCAAACAGGAAATTAGAGATGCATGTAACAAGGGTACTACAGTAATCGTAGGTGACTTTAATCTACATATGGGGCTCAAATTTCCCCAAGAGTTGCCCCGTTTCTTTTGGAGTAAGTAGCTTTTTTTTTGGAATAACTTAAAAATTGAAAATTTCCCCATTTAATTTGCTCCAGTCAGTTAGTTAGTTTTTTTTTCTCCAAAAGGGGACGTGACATAGAAGCAAATTTGGCCAGCTGAAAGTTACTCCAAACTAACTTAGGCCAATGTATGTGGCCACTTTTGTAGGCACAGAAAAACCTTACCGACATTTAAGAAATCAGCGCAGGTAGCCAGAGATGAGGGGGTTGGCGGGGGTGGGGGGGGGGGAGGTGATTTTGAGGATTCTAAAGCACTAAGGACCTTCACAACATCAGCACAACATTACAACATCTTCATCACAACAGCTGCACAACATCATCAAAAATAAATGAGAGATAAATCAGCTACTGAAAATAGAGCAGTCCTACCTTGCCGACTGCAGAACACACCGGCTAGCTCTCCCGCTAGGGCTAGGGGCGGCAGGCATGCATGACTGTAGGGGTGAGGGATTTTAACATTTTACAGTTGTCCATAAATGTTGTGTGGTCCTAATGGAAATGATACAGTTTTAATGCAAAGTATCTCTTATTGGATATTTTACAGTGCACTTCAATGACAACAACAACAACAGCAACAACAGCAACAACAGCAAAGAAAGGCTGCATACATCCCTCACCCATATCTCTGGGAAAGTGCACTTCCTCATAGGGTCGGTGATGGTGGTGGGGGGCAGTTGGGGGTCCGGCTTGGATCTGACCGGTGGCTGGTGCGTGGATTGAAGTGGGAGTGGCATTTGAGTATCCGGCCTTTGTACCCTTATTGCAGCAGCTAGCTCCCTCATGGCCTCTGCCTTTGTTTGCACACCCTCTGAAATGCCTGCCCTCACTTCCCGTCTCAGTGCTGATATTTCTCCCAACAGTGTCGCAACCTCATCACGCACCCCACTGATGGCAGCCGCGAGTGATCGGGTAAGGGCATTGGTCTCCTCACCCAATGACAGAACCTGATTAACCTCTGCTGAGGGCTGCATCTCAGGAGAGACTGGTCGGCTTCTTCTTCCCCTCGCCGTGGGCCTGCCTACTGGTACCTCTCCAGTGTGAGGTGCAGGCTGGGACAGTGGGGCACAATGTGCTCCAACATGCATTTCACCACCACCACTGGGACCCGCAACCTCGGAAGGTGTGAACCCATGGAATGTCGCCGAGGAGCTCATGGAGGTTTCTGGCAGTGTGATGCCCTGTAATATCGACTGATCAATATCATGGTCAGCATTCTCCCGTGAACACATTTCCATGGACCTCTCCTCCCCCCACCCGCTTTGGTCTGGAGAGCACACCTCTGGATCTTATGGTGGATCTTCAGAATGTTGAGGAGTGTCTTCTTCTTCTGCAAAATACAACAGAACAGTCAAATGGTTAGCAGCACAGGAGGGGGCAGGATGGGTGGAATGAGTAGTCTCACGCGTAGCAGGCCAGTCAGCCAGTTGATTTGAAGGGCGACAATGCATTTTACTGACTCACCTTCACCCTCGCGTGTGGGCCCAGCTTGTGCAGAGCTGATTTTTTTTCTGCCGGTGCGACTCAGCAAGGCAGCGACCCTCTGTTCTGGGGGTGACAGCTGGTGCAGGTTTGGCGGCCCTCCTCCTGTTCTCAGTCTTTCCCTTTTGTTGTTGGCCAATTTCTTCTGCAAAAGATGAAAATATTAATGTTCACACATGGTGCGCTTCTGATGGGTGGGGCATATACAGATGGTCACATTTACAATTGCAATTCAATTTAAAGATGAAGATATTACTTACACTCACTGCTTGACCAACGTCCTGCCATTTCTTTTTGAACTGGCTTCCAGATCTTGTGGTATTGAACCCTGCGGAGAATTCTTCTACAACTAGGTTCCATCTTCTTCTCATTTCTTTGGGTGAAACCTTTGACGGACCACTCTTACTGATATCCCGCTCCAGCCATTGCTCCTCAATTATAGTCACTTGTTTCTCCACTTCCTCATGGAGGAAATTCTTTGTTCTTGTTGCACGCTCTTGCATCATTCGTGTATTTGATTTACACTCAGGTAATGTTCAAAAATCACACATCTCACCTATCCAGCACTCCTTTCCACTCCCTCAACCACCCAAAGATCACTATTCACACCTTACCTTTATATATGCTCCATTGCCAATGATACTTAGGATGCTCTCCCTTTAATTGGCCGATTGCCAAGCTTCCTGTTGCATTGCGCATGCGTGCAAGCTGAACCACCCATTGCGCATGCACGCACACTCAAACTGACATGTGTCCCCCTATCGGCACTCCACAAGACGCTGGGCCCAAGTCCCGCCCCCTGCCGGCTACGCTGAGCAAGCACGGCCAAAGCTCCGCCCCCCGCAGCGCCACGCCGATGGATCCAGACGACGAGGGAGCAGCCACAAAAAATCGGCGTGCCATGCCTAACTACGCCGCTCCAGGCGGCTGGGGAAATTTGGGCCCTTAGACTGGCCAAACCAAATTAGTAACAATAATGTAGCAGATGAATTCCTGGAATGTGTACGAGATGTTTTTTTAGACCAGTATGTTGAGGAGCCTATAGGGAACAGGCTATCCTAGATTGGGTATTGTGTAATGAGAAGGGGTTAATTAACAGTCTTGTTTTGCGGGGTCCTTTAAAAAAGAGTGACCATAACATGATTGAATTCTTTATTAAGATGGAAAGTGAAGTAGTCCAATCTGAAACTAGGGTCCTAAATCTAAACAAAGGAAACTACGAAGGTATGAGGAATAAATTGGCTTTGATAGATTGGGAAGATTCATTAAAAGGCATGACGGTGGATAGGCAATGGCTAATATTTAAGGAACGAATGCATGAATTGCAACAGTTATATATTCCTTTCTGGCATAAAAACACGAAAGGAAAAGTGGCCCAATCATGGCCAACAAAAGAAATTAAGGATCGTATTCGATCCAAAGAGGAGTTATACAAAGTTGCCAGAAAAAGTAGCAAGCCTGAGGATTGGGTTAAGTTGAGAATTCAGCAAAAAAGGAACAAGAGATTGATTAAGAGAGGAAAAAACATAAAAGCCGACTGCAAAAGTTTCTACAAGTACATAAAAAGAAAAAGATTAGTGAAGACAAATGTAGGTCCTTTACAGACAGAAATGGGAGAATTTGTAATGGGGAACAAGGAAATGGCAGAACCATTAAATAAATACTTCGGTTCTGTCTTCACGGAAGAGGACACAAATAACGTCCTAATCGAGGCCTGTATTCACTAGAGTTTAGAAGAATGAGAGGGGATCTCATTGAAACGTATAAAATTCTGACGGGGTAGGATAGGCTGGATGCGGGGAGAATGTTTCCCCGGGCTGGGAAGTCTAGAACAAGGGGTCACAGTCTCAGGATACGGGGTAGGAAATTTAGGACAAAGTGAGGAGAAATGTTTTCACTCAGAGGGTGGTGAACCTGTGGAATTCTCTACCACAGAAGGCTGTGGAGGCCAAGTCACTGAATATATTTAAAAAGGAGACAGATAGATTTATAGAAACAAAAATATTCAAGGGGTAGGGGGAGAAAGCGGGAATATGGTGTTGAGATAGAGGATCAGCCATGATCATATTGAGTGGCGGTGCAGGCTCGAAGGGCCGAATGGCCTACTACTGCTTGTATGTTTCTATGTTTCTATGAAAAGGAGCACCCCAGGACAGAGCACGGTGCTGAGGTCGACCTGGTTGGGAACACCAGCAGCTACAGCAGGGATAAGCTAGCCCATCGCAGGGAGCAGCGCGAGTCGTCCTGAGAGGGCGACAAAATCAAAGAGGGTGACAAAACCAGTGTCACGGCAACCCAGGTAGCTGATTGATGGCGTATCTTGGAGCGAGGTCGAGCCTAGTGGCAGGGTTAGGGCCCAGGAAAGGTCGGCAAGCAGCAGGAGGTCTGGAGGTCGGCGAGGAGTAGGAGGCCCGGAGGTCGATGAGCAGCGGGAGATCTGGAGTTCAGCGAGGAGTAGGATGTCTGGAGGTCGACGAGGAGTAGGAGGCCTGGAGGTCGATGAGCAGCGGGAGATCTGGAGTTCAGCGAGGAGCGGGAGGCCTGGAGGTCGATGAGCAGCGGGAGATCTGGAGTTCAGCGAGCAGCGGGAGATCTGGAGTTCAGCGAGCAGCGGGAGATCTGGAGTTCAGCGAGCAGCGGGAGATCTGGAGTTCAGCGAGGAGTAGGATGTCTGGAGGTCGGCGAGCAGCGGGAGATCTGGAGTTCAGTGAGCAGCGGGAGATCTGGAGTTCAGCGAGGAGTAGGAGGTCTGGAGTTCAGCGAGGAGTAGGAGGTCTGGAGTTCAGCGAGCAGCGGGAGATCTGGAGTTCAGCGAGGAGTAGGAGGTCTGGAGTTCAGCGAGGAGCGGGAGGCCCGGAGGTCGATGAGCAGCGGGAGATCTGGAGTTCAGCGAGCAGCGGGAGATCTGGAGTTCAGCGAGCAGCGGGAGATCTGGAGTTCAGCGAGCAGCGGGAGATCTGGAGTTCAGCGAGCAGCGGGAGATCTGGAGTTCAGCGAGCAGCGGGAGATCTGGAGTTCAACGAGGAGTAGGAGGTCTGGAGTTCAGCGAGCAGCGGGAGATCTGGAGTTCAGCGAGCAGCGGGAGGCCCGGAGGTCGATGAGCAGCGGGAGATCTGGAGTTCAGCGAGCAGCGGGAGATCTGGAGTTCAGCGAGCAGCGGGAGATCTGGAGTTCAGCGAGCAGCGAGAGATCTGGAGTTCAGCGAGCAGCGGGAGATCTGGAGTTCAGCGAGGAGTAGGAGGTCTGGAGTTCAGCGAGCAGCGGGAGATCTGGAGTTCAGCGAGGAGCGGGAGGCCCGGACGTCAATGAGCAGCGGGAGATCTGGAGTTCAGCGAGCAGCGGGAGATCTGGAGTTCAGCGAGCAGCGGGAGATCTGGAGTTCAGCGAGGAGTAGGAGGTCTGGAGTTCAGCGAGCAGCGGGAGATCTGGAGTTCAGCGAGGAGCGGGAGGCCCGGAGGTCGATGAGCAGCGGGAGATCTAGAGGTCTGTGAGCAGCGGGAGATCTGGAGTTCAGCGAGGAGTAGGAGGTCTGGAGGTCGGCGAGCAGCGGGAGGCCTGGAGGTTGGGACTGACGAGGCCCGGAGGTGGGAAGCGGAGAGGAATGGAGATCGGGGTCCAGGACCAACGCAGCGTGGACCAGCAGTGGGGTCAGGGCCCAGGGAAGGAGCAGCATGGGCCAACAGCGAGGTCATGAGTCCTACATTACATCCGATGAATCCCAGGGAGAGAGGACCTGCGGGAAGGAGAAAGGAGGACAGTGTGAGTATGCGTGTGGGTTTATGAACTCGGCCCATACAGGGGAGCCTGGTCTCCAGTCGTCTCGGACCCTTTGCCACTGGACCAAGACCTTGCTCCGTCAAGCCCGTGTGGTGGCTGGTGTGCAACGGCCACCCCACGTTAAAAGAATTCACGCACAGGCATCTTCTCCCCTTCAAAATGAATTTCGGGACCTGGAACATCAGGACCCTCATGGACAACCCCAACAGCGACAGAGCGGAATGTCGCACCACTATCGTCGCCAGGGAACTCAGACATTTCGCCACCTTAAGCAAGACCCGGCGGGCAGGGGAAGGCCAGTTCAAAGGACAAGGTGGTAGCTACACTTTCATCTGGAAAGGCAAACCAGAAGAAGAGCGCCTGTGGGATAAACGAACGGCTCATGACTCTTCGGCTCACCCTACCCCGGAACCAGTGCGCTACGATCTTCAGCGCACACGTGCCAATACTGGAAGCAACAGACGAGACCAAAGAGGAATTCTATTCCAGCCTTGAACAATCTCTGTCCCGAGCCCCAACGAGCGACAAGCTGATCCTCCTAGGTGACTTTAATGTCAGAGTTGGAAAAGACACTGACCTCGAGGGAGGTGTGATTGGCAGAGAAGGGGTAGGGAAACCCAACTCCAACGGTACCCTCCTCCTGACAAAATGCTTAGAACACGGCCTTGTCATCACCAACACATTGTCTGTCAGAAAGACAAGTATAAGGCTTAATGGCAACACCCTCATTCCAAGCACTGGCATCTGCTAGCCTACGACATGGTCCACGTGAGGGACCGCAAGGATGTGCACATCACCCATGTCATGACAGGAGCTGACGACTGCTAGATGGACCACCGCCTAATCCGCTTTGTTATTTCCATCAATGTAGTCCCAAAACAGTGACGGCAACAGAAACAATGCCGCAGGAAAATCAACGCTGGAGCACTCCACGACCCAGCTAAGATAGCCCTATTCAGCCAGTGCCTCACTGTCAACCTGGTGACTCCAAGTAACCCAGAGATGCAGAATGTCCACAGTGCCTGGTCTGCCCTCAAGGCCTCCATAATTAGCACCTGTGAAGAGACGCTCGGTCACTCGACCAGGAAACACCAAGACTGGTTCAACGAGAACGACCAGGAGGTCCAGTAGCTAATAAGCCTCAAGCGCAAGGCATTCTTGGACTGGAAACAGCAACACAACTCGAGAGCAAGAAATCAGCTCTACAGACGTCTGAAGGCCGAGGTCCAACAAAAAACTCGCAACCTAAAGAACAAATGGTGGGTGGAGAAAGCGCAGGAGATCCATCAACAAGCCAACAACCACGACATGCATGGATTCTTCAGCACAGTCAAGACCACCTACGGCCCAAGCACCCAAAGCCCTACACCACAGCTGGCCAAGAACGGAGAGGTATTCATCAAGGACAGAGAGGCAGTCAGTGTTCGCTGGAAGGAGCACTTCGAAGATCTCCTCAAACGAGACTCTGTCTTTGACTCGAGTGTCCTCGACTCCATCCCGCAGCATGTTACCTGCCACCACCTCAGCACAACCCCAGCCTGCGTGAGGTTGAAAAGACTATCCGATAACTGAAGAACAACAAGACCTCAGGAGCGGATGGAATTCGCGCCGAAGCACTAAAGCATGGCGGAGAAGCACTATTGGCGCGAATACACAATCTAATTTCTCTTATCTGGAAGGAGGAGAGCATGCCAGAAGATCTCAGAGACGCCATAATCATGACCATCTTCAAGAAAGGTGACAAGTCCGATTGCGGTAATTACAGAGGAGTTTCCCTACTGTCGGCCACAAGGAAAGTTATCGCAAGAATCCTCCTCAAATCGCCTTCTTCCTGAGGCCGAAGAGCTCCTCCCAGAGTCGTAATGTGGATTCCACCCACTAAGGGGCACAATGGATATGATCTTCACCGCGCGGCAAATCCAAGAGAAATGTAGGGAACAGCACCAACCTCTGTACCTGGCCTTCTTTGACCTCGCAAAGGCCTTCGACTGTCAACCATGAGGGATTATGGAGCATCCTCCTCAAATTCGGCTGCCCACAAAAGTTTGTCTCTATCCTTCGCCTGCTTCATGATGACATGCAAGCCATGTTCCTGACCAACGGATCCACCATAGACCCAATTCACGTTCAGACCAGGGTCAAGCAAAGCTGTGTCATTGCATCAACGCTCTTCTCGATCTTCCTTGCTGCAATGCTCCATCTCGCCCTCAGTAAGCCCCTCGCTGGAGTGGAGCTAATCTACAGAACACACGGGAAACTTTACAACCTCCACCGCCTCCATGCTAGATCTGAGGGCGTCCCATCCTCCATCATCGAACTACAGTATTCAGATGACGCCTGCGTCTGCGCACACTCGGAGGCCGAACTCCAAGCCATCATCAACATCTTCACCAAAGTTTACGAGAGCATATGCCTTACGCTAAACATCCGTAAGACAAAAGTCCTCGACCAACCTACCCCTGCCTTCTAGTTATCAAAATCCATGACGAGGCCTTGGACAATGTGGGCCATTTTCCATACCTTGGGAGCCTACTGTCAACAAGAGCGGATATTGAAGACAAAGTCCAATATTGCCTTCAGTGTGCCAGCGCAGCCTTCGGTCGCCTGAGGAAGAGAGTATTTGAAGACCAGGGCCTTAAACCCGGCATGAAGCCCATGGTCTACAGGGCAGTAGTGACACCCGCCCTCCTATATGCTTCAGAGACATGGATTATGTACAGCAGACACCTCAAAGCACTGGAGAAGTACCACCAACGCTGCCTTCACAAGATCCTGCAAATCCATTGGCAGAATAGGCGCACCAACGTCAGTGTTCTCGCTCAGGCCAATATCCCCAGCATTGAAGCACTGACCACGCTACATCAGCTCCGCTGGGTGGGCCACATCATCTACATGCCCGACACGAGACTCCCAAAACAAGTGCTCTACTTGGAGCTCCGACACAGCAAGCGAGCTCCAGGCGGGCAGAGGAAACGCTTCAAGGACACCCTCAAAGCCTCCTTGAAAAAGTGCAACATTATTACCGACACCTGGGAATCCCTGGCCCAAGACCGCTCAAAGTGGAGGCAAAGCGTGCAGTTTTGGTTTCCATAGTTACGAAAGGATATACTTGCTTTGGAGGCAGTTCAGAGAAGGTTCACTCGGTTTATTCCGGGGATGAGAGGGTTGACTTATGAGGAAAGGTTGAGTAGTTTGGGCCTCTACTCATTGGAATTCAGAAGAATGAGAGGTGATCTTATCGAAACATATAAGATTATGAGGGGGCTTGACAAGGTGGATGCAGAGAGAATGTTTCCACTGATGGGGGAGACTAGAACTAGAGGGCATGATCTTAGAATAAGGGGCCGCCCATTTAAAACAGAGATGAGAAATTTCTTCTCTCAGAGGGTTATAAATCTGTGGAATTCGCTGCCTCAGAGAACTGTGGACATTGAATAAATTTAAGACAGAAATAAACAGTTCGTTAACCGATAAGGGGATAAGGGGTTATGGGGAGCAGGCGGGGAAGTGGAGCTGAGTCCATGATCAGATCAGCCACGATCTTATTGAATGGCGGAGCAGGCTCAAGGGGCTGTATGGTCTACTCCTGCTCCTATTTCTTATGTTCTTATATTCTTATGTAGGTGCTGAACACCTCGAGTCTCTTTGCCGAGAGCACGCAGAAGCCAAGTACAAACAGCGGAAGGAGCATATGACAACCCAAGCCCCCCACCCACCCATCCCTCCAGCCACCGTCTGCCCCACCTGTGACAGAGACTGTATGTCCCGCATTGGTCTCATCAATCACCTGAGAACTCATTTATAGTGTGGACGCAGGTCATCCTCGACTCCGAGGGATTGCCTAAGAAGGAAGAAGTTTTAGCGTAATAAACATGGGGAGTAGGCATTCATTAGCTACAGATAGCAACAGTGAAGTTTTCACTTCAGAGATACGAGCAAATGTTATGTCAGGAAGTCTCTTGTGGGGGAGTGGTTCTGAGGTAACTCTTTACATCTATATTCTGTTTTCAAAAGATTTGGCAAATCGATACCTCATATAAGCTAGTCTATGACATTTTCCTTTGATGTAGTCAAAATATGGTGAAAAAGGAACATGGATATCAACAGTTTGTCAGAGTGTACTTGAAAGATACAGAAACCGGGAAAAAGTCACTCTCTGTATGGTAGTTAATGACTCCGGAGTTTTTGCTTCTACTGCCCTACCCAGAAAACCTCTCCAGGAATGAATCACCCTTTGTGTGAAGAACTGCTTGCTGCCATCTTGAATTTGATTTCTGTTAACCATTTTTATCGTACCTATGTTCTGAAGTTATTGAAGTCGTGCCCAGGATTAACCTTTTTCTATCCCACGGATTATCTTAGATACTTCAATAAAGTTCCTTTTCATTCACTTCATTTCAAAAGTCACAAGAACTTTAGGAACAGGAGGAGGCCATTCAGCCCCTCGGGCCTGCTCCGTCATTCAATGAGATCACGGCTGATCTGCACCTCAACCCCATTTACCAGGCCTTTGATCCATACCCTTTGATACCCTTACCCAACAAAAATCTATCGATCTTAGTCTGAAAATGTCAAATGACCCCAGCATCCACAACCTTTTGGTGGAGAAAGTTCCAGAATTTCGCTACCCTTTGTGTGTAAAAGTGCTTCCTGATTTCACTCCTGATTGACCTAATTCTAATTTTAATATTGTGCCCCCTTGTCCTTGACTCCCCCACAGAATAACAACAACAACTTGCATTTATATAGCACCTTTAACATAGTCAAACATCCCAAGGCCCTTCACAGGAGCGTTAGCAAACAAAATTTAATACCGAGCCACATGAGGAGATATGAGGAGATTTAAACAAAAGCTTGGTTAAAGGGGTCAGGAGCGTCTTAAAGAAAGAAAGAGAGGTAGAGAGGCAGATATGTTTAGGGAGGGAGTTCCAGAGCTTGGGGCCTAGACAGGTGATATGCACGGCCACCAATGGTGGAGCGATGAAAACCGGAGATGCTTAAGAGACCAGAACTGGAGGAGCAGTGAGATGTCAGAAGGTTGTAAGGCTGGAGGAGGTTATAGATATAGAGAAGGGTGAGACCATGGCGGAATTTGAATACAATGATGAGAATTTTAAAATCAGGGTATTGCTAGACTCGGAGCCGATATGGGCAGGTGATGGGTGAGCACCACTTGGTGCAAGTTAGGATACAGGAGGCAGAGTTTTGGATGAACTCAAGTTTACGGAGGGTACAAACTCAGAGGCTGGCCATTGGAATAGTTGAGTTTAGAGGTAACAAAGGCATAGGTGAGGGTTTCAGCCGCAGATGAGCTGAGGGAGTGGTGGAGACAGGCGATGTGAAGGAAATAGTTCCTCTGTTTCCTCCCTATCAAATCCCTTTATTATTTTAAACAGTTGCTAAAATCAATCTTCTATACTGAGGGGCATCCAAACCTTTCCTCATTGCCTCACAACCCAGTCCTTAGATACTCTGTGCTGCCATCTCTGCATCACTTCCGTGACTAGTGTTGAACACATTGTTCATTGCGTGGTCTAACCAGAGCACTGTACAGCGTCCACACAATGGCCTACGACTGACTGGGTCCAATTCCGTGCTCCCTGTGCGGAGTGCCCTGGCAGTGGGTGCATTATGGGGAATCGCAGATGCACGTCCCGTGATTTTCCACCTATTACAGTGAATGACTGGGAAAGCACGGCCTGTTTGCCTGTGATTTCCCACGATGCTTTGCCTGCGAGTGCCATTCCCTAGTCGGAGCACGGAATTAGCCTCACGCTCCACTGGTTTGGCAGCCCAGAGCAGAATTCTGTTTGTGTTGTTAATTGCTGCTCTGCTCTAGACATGGTCAGGGTTGAGTCTCCCCTTATTCCCAGATCATTTTCCGTCTCCATCCGAGCTAGCTCAGCACCATTCATCAAGAATGTACCTTTTTTCTTTCTCCTGGTATGTAAGAACTTACATGTCTCTGTAGTGACGTTCAGCTACCATAGTTCTCCATTGCAACCATTGTCGATGACCTGCCATCAATCTTTAGCTGCTTTATTAGACTCTACTCTACATCTAATCTACTATAATTTGCAAATATGGCCTACATACATTCAAGATGAAACAATAGATCAAACTGGGAACCTTCTATGCCTACCTTTGCCTCTGATGTTGGATTACATTTTCGAAATGGTGACAACTTATGAAGAAAGGCTTGTAAACAGGAATTTGCTGCTTGAAGAAACAAGTTCATCACCATACAGTGGGAATGACTTAATGGCCCCGATATTGTCACGTATGCAATAACTCAATAGGCTTCGTACCGTGAACTCAATCAGGTGCGAACTAACTCTACTTTATTAGCTCTCAAAGTGAGGATTAAACATGGAGACTTTCTTTATATACAAGGGCTGTGTGTGTGTGTCTGTGGCCCAATGACCTCCGATGGTCGCTCCCCCTGGTGGCCGGTAAAACCAGACATACATACATTACAGATATTAACTCAGAGACGCTTTGGTTCCAATGTTGCGAGGAAAACCGGGGACTGGAGTGCATCATCACCCCCGGCAACCAAATTTAAATTTGAATTAAGTTTACTGCCAAAAGTTAATTTGTTTATTATGTCGGTTTTAGTGCCCCCCCCTTTAATAAGGGGGAGCTTGTATTAATGTTGCAACAAAAATAGTTGCGAAGGAAACCGGAACAAGTTCAGCGTGTCTGTTGGTGGCACTTTACTACAGCCAGTTCGTTATCATTTAATGTCGGGGTTTGGCGTCGAATACGTGGCAGCAGGAATAATGAGGACCCACAAGTCACAATCCCAACTCCAGTATCTAAAGGGGCAATGCAACAATGGAATTTGGAGGAGGTGGGAGTTGCACAAAGGGAAGAAGTTTCATGGTGGATTCTGGAGTGCCTCGATTTAACAATGTGTCACTGGATGTGCTGCTGGGGTCAGTGAGGAGTGGGAGAGAGATACACTTCCCCAGCGATGGCAGGAGGAAACCTGCTGCTGGCACGAAGCCCTCGGGGTGGACCAGGAGGTCAGCAGCAGGAGCTCAGTGCCATGGTCCTATATTCAGTGCTGGAAGTACTTTACTGACCTAACCAGATCAGGAAAGGCGAGTATAGTTGCACATGGGACTCGTAGCGATCAGGAAAACTGGAAATGTGGGGAATGGGATGGTCCTGCCGGAGTTAACGGCAGGAACCCATTTAGACTTTTTGACTGCGTTTCCTGGCAGCACCCAGCCGGTTTGATCGGCAGACTGGCCGTCGGGTGGAAAGGCCTGCACTCCAAGGCTACAGCCAGGGAGGGGAGAGGAGAGAGGAAGGGAAGAAGAGATCATAGAATCATAGAAATTTACAGTATGGAAGGAGGCCATTTTGGCCCACCGTGTCCGCGCCGACCAACCAAGAGCTACCCAGCCTAATCCCACTTTCCAGCTCTTGGTCCATAGCCCTGTAGGTTACGGCACTTCAAGTGTACATCCAAGTACTTTTTAAAAGTGGTGAGGGTTTCTGCCTCTACCACCCTTTCAGGCAGTGAGTTCCAGACCCCCACCATCCCCTGGGTGAAGAAATTTCCCCTCACATTCCCTCTAAACCTCCTACCAATTACTTTAATTCTATGCCCCCTGGTTGTTGACCCCTTTCTAAAGGAAACAGGTCCTTCCTATCCACTCTACCCAGGCCCCTCATAACTTTATCCACCTCAATGAGGTTTCCCCCTCAGCCTCCTCTGTTTCAAAGAAAACAAACCCAGCCTCTCCAATCTTTCCTCATAGCTAAAATTCTCCAGTCCAGGCAACATCCTGGTAAATCTCCTCTGCACCCTCTCTCGTGCAATCACACCTTTCCCGTAATGTGGATCGATGAGAGGACAATGAGAGACTGGAGTGGAGATTGCGGGCTGTGAGTAGGTCAGGGGGGGGGCGTGAGTCCGGGTTGGGGTGGTTTGGGGGGGTTGGGGAAGCTCTCCTGCCCCACCTAGCCCATTTTCAATGCTGGGAAGGTAGTTACCTGCTGGATCCAGCCCTTCTCACCTCCCTACAGCCATCGGGTTTCCTGAGCCTTCGAAAACCCAGTTCCGCCGCACTTAAATGTAAAACTGTCCTAAAATTTGAGCCACGCAGCCTCACAAATATATTTATATTATGGTCCTGCGTCTGAAGAGTAGGTTTGTCACCTGCCCCCTCCAACCCACCTCCGCTAGAACTGGCCATTCGGCCCATCGTGCCTGTACCGGCTCTTTGAAAGAGCTATCCAATTATTCCCATTGCCATGCTCTTTCCCCGTAGCCCTATAAATGTTATCCCTTCAAATATTTATCCAATTCCCTTTCGAAAGTTACTATTGAATCTTCTTCCACCACTTTATCAGGCAGTGCATTCCAGATCATAACAACTCACTGAGTAACAAACAATTTTCCTCACCTCCCCTCTGGCTCGTTTCTCATCTACCTTTAATCCGTGCCCTCTGGTTACTGACCCTTCTGACACAGGAAACAGTCTCTCCTTATTTACTCGACAAAACCCTTCATGATTTTGACCACCTCTACATCCCTGAACCTTCTCTGTTCTAAGAAGAACAACATTAGTTTCTCTAGTCTCTCCACGTCCTGGCTAATACTTATCCCACAACCAAACATCACTAAAACAGATTATCCGGTCATTATCTCAGTGCTGGTTGTGGGACCTGGCTGTGTGTAATTTGGCTGCCGTGTTTCCTACCTTACAACAGCGACACTTCAGAAAGTACATAATTGGCTGTAAACTCTTCTGGGACATCCTGAGGTTGTGAAAGGGGCGATACAATGTGATCCTTCCTAACATTCTTTGTGGATGCTGATGATCTGCTGCGTATTTTCAGCCTTTCAGATTGGGAAAGCTGCCCTGCCTTCCCTTTGCTGGTTAATACAGTGTCAGTGCTTGAAATGTGTTACACCAGGATGAACACGGGCAAAAGACAGTGCTCCCTTCACTCATGCTAACATGCCTTCTTGCATTCTTAGGTGCATTATGATAGCAAGCATGCTACTCGGAACTCCTTCATGGCAAGCGAGCTAAAGGTGGCAGAGGAAACGTTACAGGGACATCCTCAAAGCCTCCCTGATAAAATGCAATATCCCCACCGACACCTGGGAGTCCCTGGCCAAAGACCGCCCTAAGTGGAGGAAGTGCACCCGGGAGGGCGCTGAGCACCTCGAGCCTCGTCGCCGAGAGCATGCAGAAATCAAGCGCAGGCAGCGGAAGGAGCGTGCAGCAAACCTGTCCCACCCACCCCCTTCCTTCAACGGCTATCTGTCCTACCTGTGACAGGGACTGTGGTTCTCGTATTGGACTGTTCAGCCACCTAAGGACGCATTTTTAGAGTGGAAGCAAGTCTTCCTCGATTCCGAGGGACTGCCTCTGATGATGATGGAATATGGGATGAGATGGCCCACGACACAGCCTCAGAGTACAAATCCCAGTCTTACTTGGCACTGTTGTTGATCAGACCTCCTATTTCCATGGAAATGAACACAAGGCAAGAATGATTGGATGTGACACGTCGCTGCTTGTTTTAAAAAGGTTGTGTTGCATTTACATAATACATTCCTATTCTTCATTTCTCTTTCTTTTTGCCAGTGAATGTTACATCTGCTTTCATTCCTTGAGGCCATTAAGCTGATGGTACCACTGCTCTGCCTAAGACATTGGTGCTGTAAGATTTGGATCACAGGTCACACACAGATTACCCAAAGGGTCTTGGAGTTGTAAGGCGTTTGATTAAAGAGCTACAGTTTTAAGCACAATCAGATAATATACATGATTAAGATAGATATAGTAGACATACAACCCATGACAGATGAGAGCGATCTATGTCCCTGGATTTGTTGGCAGACTCTGTTACGTGTCATCACGTTGGAACCCTTTTGTCTAATTTTTGCCCTGCATTTCCTTCCCCTGTGTCAGCTGTGGCTCAGTGGGCAGCACACTCGCCTATGAGTCAGAAGGTTGTGGGTTCAAGTCCCACTCCACGAACTTGAGCACATAAATCTAGGCTGACACTCCAGTGCAGTACTGAGGGAGTGCTGCACTGTCGGGGGTGCCGTCTTTCAGATGAGACATTAAACCGAGGCCCTGACTGCTTTCTCAGGTGGACGCAAAAGATTCCATGATGCTATTTCGAAGAGGAGTGGGGGAGTTATCCCTGGTGTTCTAGCAAATATTTAGCCCTCAATCGATATCACTAAAACAGGCCACCTGATCATTATCACATTGCTGCTTGTGGGAGCTTGCTGTGCACAAGTTGGCTGCCGCGTTTCCCACATTACAACAGCGACTACACTCCAAAAGTACTTTGTTGGCTGTAAAGTGCTTTGAGACATCTGGTGGTCGTGAAAGGTGCTATATAAATGCAAGTCTTTCTTCCTCTGTCCCTTTCTGCCTCAGCAAAAGCTGCCAATGGGTTGGAATGCCCTTCTCAACCTTTGCAAGGGCTGCAGAAACTTTGATTCTGTTTAGGGACCACTTGGCTTTAAGTGGCCATGTTGTTCTCAATTTGCATTCGACTAGCTCAGTGCACATGACCAGAGCTGGCAGGGAGCTATTAATAATTACGGAAATGAGATGACCGTGGAAAAATCAGCTGACGGCACTGCTGGCCCGCTACGCACTAATTGCTAGCCATCTAAAACTGTCAGCACCACTAATGCAAAAACACCTTCGCTCTGCATCTATCCCGTGCTTATCTGGCCTGGGAGAGCTTGATCGTGACACTGGCTGACTGCAGTGGGATGTGTTCTATTGCCTGGGCACTATCATCCCTCACCTTGATGGCCATAAAAAATAATTACACAAAAACACAGTCATTAAAGAAAAACTGTCGTTATTATTTTCAGCCAGGCAGATATAAAAGCTGTTCATTCACATTGTGGAAAAAAAACAGCATGCTGTTTGCCTGCTCATTAAACCTCAGATTATTGTCAATAATAAATCCTTTCCCAATGTCAAATTAAACCTGTCCCTCAGTTTATTTCTGAAACACAGACCATGTGACGCAGGCTCCTCGGTCTCCGAGAGAGTGCGGCCCAAGTTAATTAGCCAAGATAAAGCACAATATTTGCACAGGAGGTAATCTGCTGATTCTGCAAACGTTGGTGTGAAATTACTCTTACTTAGCTATCACTTTCATTTGGAGATACATAATATTAATTGTAAAGGTTTAATTCATTTCCCTGGTGCACATTTCCATAAGCCACTGTAATTACTTCAAACAGGAAAGACCTGCGATAGGTATGGAGGTTAATTCCTGAAGTGCATTAGAGTGGCAACTGTGCATTACATAGACTGTGGTTTCTCCCTCTCCAATTTTCTTCTTTCCTCTGCTAAACACACTGGTTCATGCTGTGTTATATATTTCTGCAGCTAGAGTGCCAGTACCTCGCCCAAGAGGCCACTTGTTATGCGTGAGCCCTGCTGTTGAATGTTGACAGCTGTTTGACTGTGGAGGGCAGCGTGTGGCACCCACACACCCTTTCCAGTCGGGTCCGAAAGCATAGTGAAGTGGCGAACAGGGGCAGGAACCCAGAATGATTTATGCACCACCTCCCCCACTGCGCCATGCCACACCCCCGGGCTAGATACACTGGCAATAGGGAGAGGAAAACAGTTGCAAATCCCACAGGTGGGCTGTGCTCAGAGGAAGAGAAATGTAGAAAAGGAGAGAGGAAAAATAAACGCGGAAAAAAGTTGCAGAGAAAGTACAACGACGAAAATTTGTATTTAAACAGCGTCATTAACATAGTAAAACATCAAAGGTGTTTCACAGGAACGTTATCAAACACAATTTGACCCTGAGCCACATAAGGAGATATTAGGACAGGTGACTGTAATGTATGCATCTGTGAGTATGCTTACAGGTTTGTAGAGCTGTTGAGAAGAGTCCGTGTTCCATGTTTTTATGGAGTGTGCGAGGTTGCAGCTCCTGTTCCATTATTTGAAGGGGCTGCTCCTCAAATTCTGTCTGCACTTCAGTCCCACTCTCCTGATCTTTGGGCACCCTGTGCGGAGGGGAGCGGGTAGGTCCGAAGGCCTCCTCGTAGGACTGCTCCTGGGCACGGCCAAGGGTGCCATCAGCCGGTCCAGGCAGCGGGCGGTCGAGGGGGTCATTCAGCCTGACTGCCTGCCTCTCTTCCGCGGTTACATCCGAGCCAGGGTGTCCCTGGAGATGGAGCACGCGGTGTCCACCGGTACGCTCGCGGCCTTCCGCGAGAGGTGGGCGCCACCCGGCAACCAAATTTTTATTTGATTTTACATGTTTTAAAGTTTAATTTGTTTTATTGCTGGGATTTAGTGTCCTCCTCCCCTTTTATAGGGGGCACTTGTAAAATTTATGGTTTTAGTGCCCAAAAAAAACACAAAAAAACCCCAAAAAGGGCCTTGAAGAGTGTTTGGAGTGTCCTCCAGATCAGGGCGCATTTGATTTAACTGTTTTGCAACAAAAGAGTTGTAGAGCTGTTGACCTGCCTCTCTTCCGCGGTTACATCCGAGCCAGGGTGTCCCTGGAGATGGAGCACGCGGTGTCCACCGGTACGCTCGCGGCCTTCCGCGAGAGGTGGGCGCCGGAGGGACTGGAGTGCATCATCACCCTCGGCAACCAAATTTTAATTTGATTTTTTATGTTTTAAAGTTTAATTTGTTTTAATGCCGGGTTTTTGTGTCTCCCCAGTCAGGGGGCACTTGTATAATTTGCCTCTCGGTGCCCTAAAAGAAAACAAAAACAAAAAAACAAAAAACATAAAACAAAAAAAAAGGGCACTGAAAAGTGTTTGGAGTGTCTCCCCCCTTTAATAAGGGGGCACTTGAGTTAATGTTTATTTTGTTTCAGCAAAAGAGTTGTAGAGCTGTTGAGTTGGGAGTGGCTTAGCCAATCACGTGATGTTCACAAGACTCAATAAAACCCCAGCCAGTTGGGTTCGGGGGATCCACGATGAGGCAGGTGGTTATGAGCCTGGTGGATGAACTGATAATGTGTAGTGTGATTGCTAAACCTTTGCTAATAAACCAACTCGTTCTTAATAGCAATGTGTTGCTATGAATTCTTAAGCAAAGAACCCATGAAGCAAATACATTACAGTGACCAATAGCTTGGTCAAAGAGATAGGTTAACGAGTAAGCCATATATTAATGGGAGTTCTGAAGGTAGAGTATTGACTTTACGTTCACAGCAATACAAATGGGAGGCACATTTTCACTGCCTGTGAGGTCTGTGTACATGTACTGAAATGTATGCATGGATATCTTCTCTCCAGCAGCCCGCTACCAGTACAGTTTTTAATGATTTAAAATTGCTGAAATGTGAGGCAGTTCTTTGGAATCATTAAGATGTGAATGGTGGTACAGTGGGCTATCAGAATTTGTTTTAACTTAGCTTTTTGAAGCATTATCCCTGAGTTTTCTTTTAACATCTTCAGCTCTTTGCCTGCATGGAGACCTGCTTGTTGAGTGTACACTGACTATTCATGCTCCTTTTGTCCACTCTCAAGTCCTTTGCTCCTGCCCGCTCCACCTTACCACTAACCAGAACTGCAAGCAGCCCTTCGTCACCAATGTACAGGCCATCCATTAAGCTACCTCTCTGCAGAGAGGATGTTTCCACTGATGGGGGAAACTAGAACTAGGGGGCATGATCTCAGAATAAGGGGCCGCCTATTTAAAACTGAGAGGAGGAAAACATTTCTTCTCTCAGAGGGTTGTATATCTGTGGAATTCGCTGCCTCAGAGAGCTGTGGAAGCTGGGACATTGAAGACAGAAATAGACAGTTTCTTAAACAATAAGGGGATAAGTGGTTATGGGGAGCGGGCGGGGAAGTGGAGCTGAGTCCGTGATCAGATCAGCCATGATCTTATTGAATGATGGAGCAGGCTCGAGGGGCCATATGGCCTACTCCTGCTCCTATTTCTTATGTTCTTATGTTCCCCTCCCACTATTGTCTATCAAACCACAGCTCCTCCCAGTTCCCACCTACTCAGGCCACCTCCCCCCTCCCAGATCCCATCTTTCCCTAGTTTCTCTCCCGTTTCCCCATGCTTTCAGCAAGCTCATCTTGTCGACATGATCCACCCCCAGCTCCCTCAATCCCATTCCCACTAAACCCCTGACTACCTAACTTCTCTTCTCAGCTCGATGCTGGTTGATACTGCAAATGGTTGCCTCACCTCAGGCATGGCCTCCCTCCTTTTCAAACTATGGTCTTCACACCACTGTTGAAATTTTCACCCATAACCCTACTGTTCTTAAAATACTGTTCCATCTCTAACCTCTCTTTCCTTAAAAGTGCTATCACCTCCGCAGATCTGCTCCCACCTTTCCTGCAACACCATGTTTGAATCCCGCCAGTCAGGTTTACAATCCTCCCGTAGCATCAAAATGCTCCTAAATGCCCCAAAATTTTGAGTGTTGCTAAAACTGCTGCTTTTGAATGAGCTGATTGGTCCATGGGAGCAATATGACTGAAAAATCTCGATTGTATTTGGTCCGCTGCAACCACGTGACCATTTCCATGGTAACCGGTGCTCATTGGGTTTCAGCACTGTGATTAACATATGAGAGCAGTGCAACTGAACTAAACTTCAGCTGCTATTGGCCATAAGTAATAGCTGCTCATTGGTTCCTACTAACGAGGCGACTGTTTTGGGTATGACATAACATTAGACAGTATGTGCGAGGAATACAGAGTAAGCAAGAGAGACAGAAAGAGGAAATACACAGAGAGGAAGACAAAAGCAAGCATCTGAGAAGAGCAAAGAGAGAGAGTTACATGAAAAAGGCACAATTGTTTATTAACTTTTTGTCTGAGAGCAATGCCACAAAATATCAACTAGTTCTTTCTAATATAATTTTTGATTAAAGATATTGGTGAAAGTTTTTAATTGCTTTTCAATGTTTCCGCAGTTGCTGTCATTACCAATTGCACACATGTAGGTAGAACCCCTGCAAACTCCGCCCCTCTGTTGCTTCCCTCATCTGGCCCCCCTGCCCCTTGTTCCTGCCCCTCGCCCCCTGCTCCTTGCCCCCTGCCCCTTGCCCCCTGACCCTTGCCCCCTTGCCCCTTGCCCCTGTCCCTTGCCCCCTGCCCCTTGCTCCCTGCCCCTTGCCCCCACCTCCCTGCCCCTTGCCCTCATACCCCTTGCCTACCTGCCCCTTGCCCCCTGCCCTCTGCCCCTTGCCTCCTGCTCCCTATCCCTTGCCCCCTGCCCTCTGGTCACTGCCCGCTGCCCCCTGCCCCTTGCCCACCTGCCCCCTGCTCCTTTCCCCCTGTCCCTTGTCCCCTGCCCCTTGTCTCCCTGCTCCCTGCCCCCTGCTCCTTGCCCTCCTGCCCCTTGCCCACCTGCCCCCTGCCCCTTTCCCCCTGCCCCTTGCCCCCCTGACCCTTACCCCCTGCCCCTTGCCCCCTACCGCCTGCCCCTTGCCCTCCTGCCCCTTTCCCCTACCCCTTACCCCCCTGCCCCGCACTTTGCCTCCCTGCCCCTTGCCCACCTGCCCCTTGCCCCCCTGCCCCTTGCCTCCTGCCCCTTGCCCCCCTGCCCCCTTGCCCCAAAGCAGCTACCACCGCAGCTGCCCTTGCTGCCGCTGATGTTGATTGTCATCCATATGTGAGGGTCAATGTAAAGCAGCCTTGACGTTGTCCATGCTGATGTTCTCTGTGTGAACACCTCCAAACTTTACCAACATGTCTGTCACCGCCAGAGCTCTCAGCAAATCATTTACCAGAGGGGACTGAGGAAGCAGCTGTGAGAAATGGCTCTTTATTCACATCAGGTCAGCTTCCGTTTAACCATTCCCATGAAGTGCTGCTCTATCTCACTGTTTTATTGCATCATAGGCAGTCCCTCGAATCGAGGATGACTTGCTTATACGTCAGAAAGTTTCAGGTCCTGAACTAAATCGTGAAAAGTGGAAGATGCCTGTGCGTGGATTTTTTTAACGTGTGGTGGCCGTTGCACACCAGCCACCACACGGGTTTGACAGAGCTAGATCTTAGTCCAGTGGCAAGGATTAACCAAGACGACTGGAGACCAGCTCTGCTGCACGGACCTAGTGCACACACATATCGCAGTGTAGGCTGGCCCGTGCTGCCCCTGGGCCCTCGCCTCTTCAGGGTCCTGAACTCGCACCTCTCCTGGGCCCCGATCACATCCCTCCATGAACTCTCGCCGCTCCTTCGCCCCGACCTCACTGTTCCTGCTGTATATGCCCTCGCTCCAATCACAGACCTGGATTATGGTGATATCACTTTTCACTGCCGTTGCTCTCCTGCTCCTGCTTCATTGACGAGTTTCCTGAGTGCCAGGAAACCTGTGCTGGAGGCTTTAATAGTCAGAATTGGAGGGAAGTACCCTCATTTACATACTCTAATGATGGACCCGCCTTGCAAGCAGATTACTAGGACGCACCCAAACCCACTTCCATTACCACCGGAAGTCAGAGGCGGTTTGGGGTTGGGATTCCCATTTTGGATATTTTAACCCACCCACCCGCCATTAATCTGTGTGGTCATTGAGGTTTAAAATTGCTCCCACTGATTCAGCAATGTCCAGTTAGTGGTGTGACTGTCCCTATTCTGTGCCATGCTTTACTCCACTCGAGTGGCAGTGTGCTGTGCAGGCACCAGTGAGATCTCCTTCTGTCATTGTTAGCCTGCTAGCAATAGCTGCTGTTAGATGTTGGGAAATGCAAATGTCACTTCAGCACCTCCCTTCATTCCACATCATGTGCACAAACGTCCTTTTCAAAGCTCTGGTTCCTCAAGGTTGTGCTACTTGATAATAAACCCAAGGGCCAGCTTTTCATATTTCTCCAAGTGTCAGTTTTCTTCTTCATTGGTACCGACTTACTTATATCATTTGTAGTTTGTTCTCCTTTAAATGTTGTGCATGATTTTTTTGGACCATTTCCTCTGTCATTGTCGCTGCATCTGAGCGATCACTGCCTTTCCGATGGAGCAACAGCTGTGGTCCCTTGCTTAACACTGTGAAGTGGGAGAAACAAAGAAGCAAGGAACTTGAATTTCGCGGAATTTGAACCAGTGTGTAAAAGAAATTGGAGTGAAATATTAAAAGTTCTATCATTCATTTCCTCACTCAATGCAGAACAGAGAAATTGGAAAGGTAGATTCAAAGGGGTAGAAATTCGGCCACTATGAGCCTCCCATTAGCACTCGGGCAGGCGGTAACGGAGTGATAAGGGGTTAATGGCCGGTCACGGCAAATTCAGCGACGTCCACGAACTTCAGTGCCAGGTTAGCGCTGGTGCTAACTCTTACTTCACTTAGAAAGACACGGGTTAATCAAGGACAGTCAGCACGGATTTGCAAAGGGAAGGTCGTGTCTGACCAACCTGATTGAATTTTTCGAGGAGGTAACCAGGAGGGTCGATGAGGACAGTGCATATGATGTAGTGTATATAGATTTTAGCAAAACTTTTGATAAGGTCCCAAAAGGCAGACTGGTCACAAAAGTAAAAGCCCATGGGAGCCAGGGCAAAGTGGAAAGTTGGATCCAAAATTGTCTCAGAGGCAGGAAGCAAAGGGTAATGGTTGATGGGTGTTTTTGTGACTGGAAGGATGCTTCCAGTGGGGTTCCGCGGGGCTCATTGCTGGGTCCCTTGCTTTTTGTAATATACATCAATGATTTAGACTTCAATATAGGGGGTATGATTAAGAAGTTTACAGATGATACTAAAATCGCTGTGTGGTTGATAATGAAGAAGAAAGCTGCGGACTGCAGGAAGATATCAAACAACTTGTCAGGTGGGCAGAACAGTGGCAAATGGAATTTAATCCAGCCAAGTGTGAGGTAATGCATTTGGGGAGAGCTAACAAGGCAAGGAAATACATATTAAATGGTAGGATACTGAGAAGTGTAGAGGAACAAAGGAACCTTAGAGTGCAGGTCCACAGATCCCTGAAAATAGCAGGCCAGGTAGATAAGGTGGTTATGAAGGCATGCAGAATGCTTGCCTTTATTAGCCAAGGCATAGAACACAAGAGCAGAGGGGATTTATGCTTGAACAGTATAAAACATTGGAGAGGGTACAGAGGAGATTTACGAGGATGTTGCTGGGAGTGGAGAATCTAAGCTATGAGGAAAGATTAGATAGGCTAGATTTGTTTTCATTGGAACAGAGGAGGCTGAGGGGAGACCTTATTGAGGTGTATAAAATTATGAAGGGCCTCGATAGAGTGGATCGAAAAGGCCTATTTCCCTTAGCAGAGGGGTCAACAACCAGGGGGTATAAATTTAAAGTAATTGGTAGAAGGTTTTAAGGGGATTTGAGGGGAAATTTCTTCACCCAGAGGGTGGTAGGGGTCTGGAACTCACTGTCTGAAAGGATGGTAGAGGCAGAAACCCTCACCATATTTAAAAAGTACTTGGATGTGCATCTGAAGTGCCGTAACCTGCAGTGCTACGGACCTAGAGCTGGAAAGTGGGATTAGGCTGGGTAGACTCTTGTTGGCCGGCTCGGGCTGAAATGGCCTCCTTCTGTGCTGTAAATTTCTATGATTCTCTTCCTGCCTCGGCCTCTAGTGCATCGCAGATCACGACATAGAGTGCGCAGTGGCCCAGATATGAAATTGTCTCCGGCCTCCTGCACTTGCTGTCGTCAGCAACGGCAGCAAGAGGAGGCGTTGTTTGATCGGCTGGTCACTTAGGAGCACTAATTAACGGCATGTTTTTTCAGGGAGGCCAAACTTTATTCTTTGCACCAGCCTGGTGCCTGCTGAACATTTTTGAGGCTTTATTGCTGTCAGATGTACAAGCCCGCTACTCTCTGAGAGTGATTGGGGCTGTCATGGCTGTCACGCAGGTCGCCTGGCAACACAAAACTGAGCAGCAGTGTGTTACACACTATCATTGGCTTTCCCTTTAAGCGAGGGAAGGCGCCTCTGATGCCATTAGCAATGCGTTCCACATTGTTCAGCACTCTGCCGCTCCCACCCTGCTCTCGCAGTTTGGCGCTCTAAGGGAAATGGTAGCGCTTGAGTTGGCATCCACTTCCCTCTTGGAGCACTATAGCTGAATTTTACGGGAGTTTAAATGTTATCACCCCAAACGGGGCGCTGCGGAATTTCTAGCCCAAACAGCTAAAGGGCTTTGGCAATGACCCAAAGGAGAATAAGAAGGACGAGTGTGGGGCTGAGCACTCCAAATTATAAGAATATATTCAACATTGAATTTGTATTCATTGGAGAAAAGAAGATTGAAAGGAGACATAACCCAGGTTTTAAAATGCTAAAGTAGATACTTGGGGGTGGAAATTCGATATTCTGTCACCTCTCTTAGTGACCCGGAGGAGCGGCAATGGCGGTGGAAAGCACTTGCGCCTGGGTGCCCCGCCGGAACTTTTGGAGCCGGTATCGACGGGCGGGGGTGGGGGGGCCGAGCATTAGCGCCCGGGATTGGCGAGCCGGTGTGTAACCTCCCCCCGGTTGTGACACCGGCTCGATGTTTGGTTGCCGCCCGACCCGTAGCGCCCCCTGGTGGGACCGCCTGTGAACGCGGGCGTTCCGAGCTGTAACGGTCTTAGTGAGGGAAGTAATGCCGACCTCAGGCAAGTGTGATTGGCTTTTACATTTTTCTTTAGATTTATGTTGTGGTGGCGTGAGTTATGTACTGGGAATGTTTTTGGTGTTTGTTTCAGGGTTTCCCACCCCCCCGCCCCGAGGCCTCTGTTATGGCACTCCGAGGCCGGCTGTTTAGCTCGGGATTTTCCCTTGCTCAGCCGGTCTAGTGCCCTAAACAAGCCATGCAAAGCCTCCCTTAGCGCCCCGCTCCACACTCTGAGCCTAGCTGATCAATTTTGTGGCGGCAGACGCAAACCATTTGCCGGCTCAAAATTTACTGCTCCGCCCGGGACACTGCCCCACCTGAGCCGCGACCAAATTTCCCCCCCCAAAGAATGTACAGCACAGAAACAGGCCATTCAGCCCAACAGGTTCATGCCAGAGTTTTTGCTGCCCATGAACCTCCTCCCACCCCTCTTCATCTAAACCTATCGGCATATCCCTCTATTCCTTTCTCCCTCATGTGTTTATCCAGCTTCCCCCTTAACTGCATCGATAGTATTCGTCTCAACCACACCCTATGGTAGCGAGTTCCACATTCTCACCACTCTCTGGGTAAAGAAGTTTCTTCTGAATTCCCAATTGGATTTATTCCTGACCATCTTATATTTATGACCCCTAGTTTTGGGCTCTCCTGTAAGTGGAAACGAGCCTACCCTATGTCTACCCTATCAAACCCTTTCATAATCGATCAACTCAGCCCTCAGCCTTCTTTTTTTGGAGAAAAGAGTCCCAGGTTGTTCAACCAAGGTGGAAATAGACAGATTTTTGAGCGATAAGGGAGTGAAGGGTTATGGGGAGCGGGCAGGGAAGTGGAACTGAGCCCAAGATCAGATCAGCCATGATCTTATTAAATGGCGGAGCAGGCTCGAGGGGTCAAATGGCCTACTCCTGTTCCTATTTCTTATGCTCTTGTGTTTCCTGATAGGTATAACCTAGAGTCAGGTTATTTTATTTATACTGTGGGTGCCCATGGGTATAGATAAAAACAATAACCAAACTCGAGCAATTCTCGAGATTTACAGGAACGTTCTCCACCTCATTAAGCAGTGGAGATGCAGAATGGATTGCCAGTTAAAACAATTAATGCTGCACTGACTGGTTCCCTTAAATGAAAAGCTGAATGAATACATGTTTAGAAACAGAATTGAGAGCTCGAGCATAAATAGCAATGGAGGGAAGTATGTCAATCATGATGGTACTGAACTGACAGGAGCTCATAAACAATATGCCATGGAAATCAGCCAGTCAAGAATGGGTAATGTATGAAGTAGAGTTTGATGAGAATTGTGTAGCTTGTTTTGCCATTAAGACTGGAGGAGGAACGCTGCAGACACATAATTCAAACTGGAGTCCGAGCAAAGAGAAAAGCTTCCTTGACATTCCCATTGGCACCTGGGAGTCCCTGGCCCAAAACCGCCCTAAGTGGAGGAAGTGGATCCGGGAGGGCGCTGAGCACCTTGAGTCTCGTCGCCGAGAGCATGCAAAAATCAAGCGCAGACAGCGGAAGGAGCACGGTTCTGAACTGTTGCGGCAAACCAGTCCCACCCACCCCTTCCCTCAACCACTGTCTGCCCCACCTGTGACAGAGACTGTAATTCCTGTATTGGACTGTTCAGTCACCTGAGAACTCACTTTTAGAGTGGAAGCAAGTCTTCCTCGATTCCGAGGGACTGCCTATGATGATGATGATGATGGATAGTGTGGTCTATGAATGAATGGGATTCTGGGCGCAATGTCCTTTTCTCTTCACCTGCTTTCCCGCAACAGTTCAGAAGCAGCACGGTGCAAGATTGTATGGAGAGACCAGGTCTCACACAACTTCAAAGAGAGCTGGCAAGAAATGTGCTTTAGATGAAATCTATAAGTTTCACTCTTCTGTTGATGAATTGTTGCAATGAGCCCCGATCTAAGGCTAGACAGTATGGCTTCCATCAGTGGTTGACGTAGGAATACATGATCGGCACCTTGCTGAGCTCATGGTTACAATCAAAACTGTGACAGACTTTTTACTGTTGATCTGTTGTGAGATTGGCTGAAATAGGTGTTGAGGGTTGATCCAAATTTGGAGTAATTGGTTGGATTCTGACAATGAAGGCTGCACTTTTACTCCTTCTGCGTCTCCCACATCCCCTGCTCACTTCAGTCTGAACTTTGCATTGAAATGGCCATCTCTTCTTATTACAAGGAGGCACTTCATTCTTGCTGGCTAGTGAAGGTGCAGAGGAGCATCTGCTCACAACTTCCATCCCAGCGAGTGTTGATGCGGCTTTCCTGTTTACTTGTACCCAATCCATTCACAAGCGTCATGTTTTCCTGGTCCTTGCTGCCCATATCTGACCATCTCATTCAGAACAATTTAGGGTTAGTCAAAGCAAGAAAAGCTGAGAGAATTCTGAGCCTGTAATCTATTTGCTTCATGGATTCTTTGCTTAAGAATTCATAGTAACGCACTGCTATTCAGAACTTAAGAATGTAAGGAATAGGAGCAGGAACGATTCCACCATTCAATAAGATCATGGCTGATCTGATCATGAACTCAGCTCCACTTCCCCGCCCGCTCCCCATAACCCTTTACTCCCTTATCGCTCAAAAATCTGTCTATTTCCGCCTTAAATATATTCAGTGACCCAGCCTCTACAGTTCTCTGGGGCAGAGAATTCCACAGATTTACAACCCTCTGAGAGAAGAAATTTCTCCTCATCTCAGTTTTAAATGGGCGGCCCCTTATTCTGAGACTATGTCCCCTAGTTTTAGTTTCCCCTATGATTGGAAATATCCTCTCTGCATCCACCTTGTCGAGCCCCCTCATTATCTTATATGTTTTGATTCTTCTGAATTCCAATGAGTAGAGGCCTAACCTACTCAACCTATCTTCATAAGTCAACCCCCTTATCTCAGGAATCAACCTAGTGAACCTTCTCTGAACAGCCTCCAATGCAAGTATATCCTTCCTTAAATACGGAGACCAAAACTGTACGCAGTACTCTAGGTGTGGCCTCACCAATAAGCTGTGCAGTTGTAGCAGGACTTCTCTGCTATTATACTCTATCCCCCTTGCAATAAAGGCCAACATTCCATTTGCCTTCCTGATTATTTGCTGTACCTGCATACTAACCTTTTGTGATTCATGCACAAGGACCCCAGATCCCTCTGTACTGCAGCACTTTACAATTTTTCTCCATTTAAATTATAATTTGCTTTTCTATTTTTTCTGCCAAAGTGGATAACCTCACATTTTCTCACATTATGTCCCCACATTTTTGCCCACTCACTTAGCCTGTCTATATCCCTTTGCAGATTTTTTTGTGTCCTCCTCACAATTTGCTTTCCCACCCATCTTTGTATCATCAGCAAACTTGGCTACATTACACTCGGTCCCTTCATCCAAGTCATTAATATAGATTGTAAATAGTTGAGGCCCCAGCACTGATCCCTGCGGCACTCCACTTGTCACTGTTTGCCAACCATGACCCACTTATCCCGACTCTCTGTTTTCTGTTAGTTAGCCAATCCTCTATCCATGCTAATATATTACCCCCAACCCCATGAATTTTTATCTTGTGCAGTAATCTTTTATGTGGCACCTAATCGAATGCCTTCTGGAAATCCAATACAGCACATCCACTGGCTCCCCCTTATCCACCCTGCTTGCTACATCCTCAAAGAACTACAGCAAATTTGTCAAACATGATTTTCCTTTCATAAAACCATACTGACTGTCCTTGATTGAATTATGCTTTTCCAAATGTCCCACTAATGCTTCCTTAATAATGGACTCCAGCATTTTCCCAACGACAGATGTTAGGCTAACTGGTCTATAGTTTCCTGCTTTCTGTCTGCCTCCTTTTTTAAATAGGGGCGTTACATTTGTGGTTTTCCAATCCGCTGGGATCACCCCAGAATAAAAGGAATTTTGGTAGATTACAACCAATGCATCCACTTATCTCTGCAGCCACTTATTTTAAGACCCTAGGACGTGGGCCATCAGGTTCAGGGGACCTGTCCACCTTTAGTCCCATTATTTTACCGAGTTGGTTTATTAACAAAGGTTTAACAATCACACTACACATTACCATTACAACAGTGACTACACTCCAAAAGTACTGCATTGACTGTAAAGCGCTTTGAGAGGTCCGGTGATCATGAAAGGCGTAATATAAATGCAAGTCTTTCTTTTTTTCAGCCACCAGGCTCACAACTGCACACCACATCGTGGATGACCTAAATCCAACTGGCTGGGGTTTTATTGAGTCTTGTGAACATCACATGACTGGCTAAGCCGCTCTACAAACCTGTGAGCTTACTCACAGCTGCATACATTTCAGATCCCAAATGTTTATTTCTAGTCTGGCTTTGGGTCGTCACCAAAAAACAGAAGCAGGAAAGGCAAACCAGGAAAGACAGGAACTGCAGTAACAGTGCTCTGCCACTATAGGTCAGCCTTGTGCTTCTAACTTCTGCCCTATAGCTATCTAAGGTTAGTGCATGAACGTTAAAATCCATTTCCTCTGTGAATGGGACTTTATGATTGTCTCTGATCTTTGCTCACATTTTTACAAAAATGCTAAAAGTAATCCAGTGTTTTTTTATCTAATGTTCAATTAAGTCAAAGTGTTAAAGAGTTAATGGATATTTCAGTCAATATATACTGTAAATTGTTAGGTTTGGGTTAAAGTTTCTAAATAAATACATTGAATCCCCATTATCTGCATTGATGATTCTCTGCTGGAATTTACATACAACAATGCCTCGCATGAGATGCAGCTGAATTTCACAGCTTATTATTTGTGTTTTCTATCCTCTGCATCTCCATTCAGAATATCTGTTCACTTGCAGGATAGTTAAGATGAATACATGGCTTGAGGAGTGGTGCAGAAGGAAGGGATTCAAATTCCTGGGACATTGGAACCAGTTCTGGGGGAGGTAGGACCAGTACAAACCGGACGGTCTGCATCTGGGCCAGACCGGAACCAATGTCCTGCGGGGAGCTGTTGGGGAAGAAAGACTGGATCGACTAGGCTTATATTCACTGGAATTTAGAAGAATGAGAGGGGATCTCATAGAACATATAAAATTCTGACGGGATTGGACAGGTTAGATGCAGGAAGAATGTTCACGATGTTGGGGAAGTCAGAACCAGGGGTCACAGTCTAAGGATAAGGGGTAAGCCATTTAGGATTGAGATGAGGAAAAACTTCTTCACTCAGAGAATTGTGAACCTGTGGAATTCTCTACCACAGAAAGTTGTTGAGGCCAGTTCATTAGATATATTCAAAAGGGAGTTGGATGTGGCCCTTACGGCTAAAGGGATCAAGGGGTATGGAGCGAAAGCAGGAATGGGGTACTCAAGTTGCATGATCAGCCATGATCATATTGAATGTTGGTTCAGGCTCGAAGGGCCGAATGGCCTACTCCTGCACCTATTTTCTATGTTTCTATTTTTCAAACAAAGCCTTTGCCATCCATGACCTCATCACCGAATCTCACCTTGTTTTCTGCTCCCACTCCTTTGGCGCCATCTCCTCCTTTGAGCACCCCACCTTGCTCCACTCCTCTCGCCCCCTTTAAAGTCCTTGTTCTCTACTGTCCATCAAAGCCTCTGCCCCTTTTTCTCACTGAGACATCCTCACTCCCTTCCTCCCTCAGCCTCTGCACTGAGTAACTTCTCATCCTCGGAGATTTCAACCTCCATCTCAAATCACCTTGCCCTCCCTCTTCTGTTTACTGCCCTCCCTGTCTTCCCTTAACCTTTCCCTCCATATTGAATCTCCTCCCCATATTCGTGGTCACCCCCTTGACCTTGCCATATTACGTGGCCTCTCTAGTCCCATCATCTTAATTACAATGATACTTTCAAACTCACAACTATCTACCCTTTGGCCCTTCATTCGCCATGATACTTCTGCAGTTGATGTATTCAGGCACGCCCTTACATCAGCCGTTTATGTGCTTTTCTTCAGGAAAACCCTTACTCGCTCCTACCATGGTCATTCTCCTGGCACGGCACTCATTTTTGCTCCCTCAAGTCCAACGGGCACAAACCTGAATGCATATGGCACACAACTGGTTCAGCCATTGATCACCAGATCTGGATGGACCACATCAAGCATTTCTCAGCCTAAACTGCTCACTATTCCGGGATTACATAACCCCCGGCTACTTTTCTTCAGCACCAACTTTCTCCTTAAACCTCTCCAACAACAAAGTGCATGGAGCTGATGGACTTCTTTGTCGTGAAGATTGTTCAATTGGCCTTCTTTGCACGACCTGTTAGCACCTCCGGGGGGTGATAACGGGGCTCTAACGGCTTACCCACCGGGCGCAGCGAGAGTATTGACACCCGCGAACTTCGCTTGTTGCTGGTAAACCTTACTGCCATGATCTCCTGTGCCCCGGAGATCGTCACGTAATCCAGTGTGCAACGCCCCATTACTGCCCTGGATCCTAAATTCGCTCCCACCCCCTGCAGCATCGCCAGGCGTCAACAACGGCAGCTGCAGGAGGCGTTGTGAGCTGGGCCAGCCGCTTGGGGAGCGGTAATTAAAAGCAGCGATGGTCAGGTAGACCGACATTTTATTTTCACCCCGTTGTGTTACATTTTGAACTTTTCCTATGCCGCGATTGATCAGCCCCACACTGTGTTAGACTGCTTGGGGCTGATCTTCGTGGATCACAGGTGCCGTCTCTGACCAGGCGAATCCTTACCTAGCAACAACCTCAACATTGGCCCTTCCCTTCCAGGGAGGGGAGGAGCCTGTGAATCTGGCAGCGTTGCACGGGACATTGTGCCGCACTCTGCCGTTACTGCACCTCTCGCTCCATTTAGCGCTCCAAGGGAAGTGGTCACGCTTGATTTAGCTCTCCACTTCCTTCCTGGAGCGCTAAGCTGGAAGTTCGCGTCCAATTGAATTGTGTAGTGCCCGGCGATACCTTTGCGCTCCCAGAAACATAATCACCCAAACGGGGCCCTATGCAATTTCCAGCCCCTGGTGTATAAAATTACATAACAGGGTGATTTTCCGAATGTGCTGCCGGCAGACGATGCTCCATTCCTGAGATGTGACTCAAATTTGGGGACTCTTCATTACCTGTCCCTTTCTGTTCCTCAGCAAGGAGCATAGGAACCTAGGAACAGGAGGAGGCCATTTAACCCCCTCGAGCCCGTTCCACCATTCAACGAGATCGTAGCTGATCTGTGACCTAACTCCATATATTCACCTTTGTCCCATATCCCTTAATACCGCTAGATAACAAAACTCTATCAATCTCAGGTTTAAAATTAACCATTGACCTACCATCAACTACCATTTGCGGACGAGAGTTCCAAACTTCTACCACCCTTTGTGCGTAGAAGTGTTTCCTAATTTCACTCCTGAAAGTCCTGGCTGTAATTTTTAGGCTATGTCCCCTACCTACCCTATCTATTCCCCATAATGTCTTGAAAACTTTGATCGTATCCTTCTAAACCTTCTAACTTCTAGGAAATACAACCCTAGTTTGTGTAATCTCTCATTGTAACTTAAGTCCAGGTGTCATTCTGGTAAACCTGCACTGCACTCCCTCCAAGGCCAGTATATTCTGAGGTTTGGTTCCCAGAACTGCTCTCTGTGCTCCAGGTGTAGTCTAACCAGGGTTTTGTACAGCTGCAGTATAACTCGTTCCCCTTGTATCCTAGTCCTCTAGATGTAAAGCCCAGCATTCAAGTAGTCTTTTTGATTATTTTCTGTAGCTGCCCATGCCATTTTAATGATCTATGTACATGGACCCCTAAGTATCTTTGGACTTCCACTGTTTCCATCTTTTCACCATTTAGAAAGTATCTTGTTCTATCCTTTTTGGGTCCAAAGCTTCTCATACTTGCTTACTTTTAAATCCATTTGCCACGATTTTGCGCATTAACTTGATCTATTAACATCTCTTTGTAATTTTATACTTCCATCTACACTGCCTACAATGCCGCCTATCTTTGTGTCATCGGCAAACTTTGATATGTGGCTCTCGGTCCCATCATCGAAGTCATTAATAAATACAGTGAATAGTTGAGGCTCCAACACAGATCCCTGTGGGACACAGCCGGCTCATTATCCCTACTCTCTGGCATGTCAGGCGTGACCCACCTTTCACAAATCCATGCCGAATCTCTCTGATCAGCTCAAGGTGTTCAGTCACTTTATCCTTATTATAGACTTTAGTAAATTCCTGACAACAGATGTTAAACTAACTAGCCTATAATTCTCTGGTTTCCCTTTCTCACCTTTCTTAAATAGCAGAGTGACATGTGCATTTTTCCAATCTAATAAATCGAGAGAACTTTGGAAGATTGTGCTGCTATAGGAATCGGCAAGGATCCTAGCTATGCTTGCCTTTTCGTGGAACATTCTTTGTTCCAGTCCTACTCAGGTCCCCTCCCTCACCTCTGTTTCTGCTACATCAAAAACTGTATTGATGCTGTCTCCTTTTCTTGCCTACAACTGGAATTTTTAAAAATCAACTTTAATTCCAAATTCCACCCTTCCCTTGTCTTCACATGGTCCATCTGTGATTCTTCTCATCCCTTCCTCGATTTCTCTGTCTCCATTTCTGGGGATAGGCTTTCGACCAATACCCACTATAAGCCCACTAACTCCCACAGCTACCTGGACTACACTTCTTCCCACCTCTCTTCCTGTCAGGTCTCTTGGAGGTCCCGTACAGGATGAGACTGGGGAATTAATAATGGGATACAGGGAAATGGCAGAGACTTTGAACAAATATTTGGTATCGGTCTTCATGGTAGAGGACACTAAAAACATCCCAATAATGGATAATCAAGGGGCTATAGTGTGGGGGAGGAGGGAGAGTAACTTAAAACAAGCACTATCACTGGAGATAAAGTACTAGGCAAACTAATGGGACTAAAGGTGGACAAGTCCCCTGACCTGATGGCCTGCATCCTAGGGTCTTAAAAGAAGTGGCTGCAGAGGTAGTGGATGCATTGGTTGTAATCTACCAAAGTTCCCTGGATACTGGAGCGGTTCCAGCAGATTGGAACTGCAAATGTAACACTTCTATTTAAGAAAGGAGGGAGACAGAAAGCAGGAAACTATAGACCAGTACTTCATTGGTTGCAATGTACTTTAAGACGTCCGGTGGACGTGAAAGGCGCTATATAAATCCACGTCTTTCTATAATTATAAAATTGTTTTGTGTTGATTTTAATATCCTTTGCCCATTTCTTTTCCTCCTCCCTTTTTCTAGCTCGTTTGTCCCCTTTTGTTGTTCTTCGTGCCTCTCCCAGTCGCCAGAATCTGTGCTATCATTTGCATTTTTGTATGGTTTTTCTTTTAGTTTTATGTTGTCTCATACCTCTTTTAGTCATTCAAGGTTGTTTTTTTGGCAAGTAAAATAATTACAATCTTGATGATTTTTTCCATGTTTGTGCGCCCTCAGGGGAAAGTTGCAAGGAAACTGTTGTGTCTGCAATAACTCAACAGACTGAATACTGTAAACTCCGAACAGGTACAAACCTGGCTGTACTTTATTAGGGCCCAAAGTGATTACATTACAAGATGGCTGGCCTTTTATACCTGGGCCGCACACACGTGCACACAGCCCAATGACCTCCGACAGTGGTGCCACCTGGTGGCTAGTAAACCCAAGCATACATACATGACAATATCCCCCTTTAAGATATTACAAATTGAGACGGTCCGGGGTTTTCCACTCCCGAATTGAACGTCTCAGTTCAACTCCAGCCTCGGGCGAGCGTTCTGAGTCTGTTATGACTGGGAGCTGGGTAGCCGATCTGATGGGAATGGCAATGACCATGTCAGGGATTGAAAGTCCAGATTCAATGATGACAGCGGAGTCCTCTGATGACTGAGGGTAGGTTGGTTGGTCACTGATTGTGTCTTCCTCAGACTGTTCCGCTTCATCCATGTGCCGCAGCTTTATCTGATCGACATGTTTCCTGCATGTCTGCCCATTCCTGAGCTTACCGATAAACACTCTGTTACCCTCCTTGGCTGTAACAGTACCGGTGATCCACTTGGGACCTTGACCATAATTCAGTACATACACAGGATCATTGATAGAAATGTCGCGTGACACAATAGCGCGATCATGATACCACTGCTGACTTTGACGTCTGTATTCGACACGATTATTCAAGTCAGGGTGGACAAGAGAAAGCCTGGTCTTAAGACCTTTCTTCATCAATAGTTCAGCAGGGGAGACCCCGGTAAGTGTATGGGGTCTTGTCCTGTAACTAAGCAATATGCGTGACAAGCAAGTCTGCAGTGAACCTTGAGTTACACGTTTCATACTCTGCTTGATGGTTTCGACCACACACTCTGCTTGTCCATTGGATGCGGGTTTGAATGGTGCTGACCTCACATGTTTGATACCATTGAGTTTCATGAATTCTTGAAATTCCATACTGGTGAAGCAAGATCCGTTGTCTCTTACAACGATGTCAAGCAGACCATGCGTAGCAAACATGACACGAAGGCTGTGGATGTGCTGGATGACATGATTATACACTCTATCCACTTGGAATAAGCATCCACCACAACTAAGAACATCTTTCCCAGGAAGAGACCTGCAAAGTCGATGTGGATCCTGGACCATGGTTGAGATGGCCACGACCACAGATTCGGCAGCGATTCCGCTAGTGCTTTACTAAGCTGCATACAAGTGTTGCACTGATACACACATAATTCCAGATCAGAGTCAATTCCAGGCCACCATACATGAGACCTGGCAATAGAAACACAGAAACATAGAAAATAGGTGCAGGAATAGGCCATTCGGCCCTTCGAGCCTGCATCACCATTCAATAAGATCATGGCTGATCATGCACCTCAGTACCCCTTTCCTGCTTTCTCTCCATACCCCTTGATCCCTTTAGCCACAAGGGCCATATCTAACTCCCTCTTGAATATATCCAATGAACTGGCATCAACAACTCTCTGCGGTAGGGAATTCCACAGTTTAAAAACTCTCTGAGTGAAGAAATTTCTCCTCATCTCAGTCCTAAATGGATTATCCCTTATCCTTAAACTATGTCCACTGGTTATGGACTTCCCCAACATTAGGAACATTCTTCCTGCAACTAACTTGTCTAGTCCCGTCAGAATTTTACATGTTTCTATGAGATCCCCTCTCATCCTTCTAAACTTCAGTGCATAAAGGCCCAGTTGATCCAATCTCTCTTCATATGTCAGTCCTGCCATCCCTGGAATGTCTGGTGAACCTTCGCTGCACTCCCTCAATAGCAAGAACGTCCTTCCTCAGATTAGGAGACCAAAACTGAACACAATATTCCAGGTGAGGCCTCACTAAGGCCCTGTACAACTGCAGTAAGACCTCCCTGCTCCGATACTCAAATCCCCTAGCTATGAAGGACAACATACCATTTGCCTTCTTCACTGCCTGCCGTACCTGCATGCAAACTTTTAATGACTGATGTACCATGACACCCAGGTCTCATTGCATCTCCCCTTTTCCTAATCTGCCACCATTCAGATAACATTCTGCCTTCATGTTTTTGCAACCAAAGTGGATAACCTCACATTTATTCACACTCGTTTGCCCACTCACCTAACCTGTCCAAGTCACCCTATAGCCTTTTAGCGTCCTCCTCACAGCTCACACCACCACCCAGCTTAGTGTCATCTGCAAACTTGGAAATATTACTCTCAATTCCCTCATCCAAATCATTAATGTATATTGTAAATAGCTGGTGGCCCAGCACTGAGCCCTGCGGCACTCCACTAGTCACTGCCTGCCATTCTGAAAAGAACCTGTTTATCCCGACTCTCTGCTTCCTGTCTGCCAACCAGTTCTCTCGCCATGTCAGTACATTACCCCCAATACCATGTGCCTTAATTTTGCACACCAATCTCTTGTGTGGGACCTTGTCAAAATCCTTTTGAAAGTCCAAATGCACCACATCCACCGGTTCTCCCTTGTCCACTCTACCAGTTACATCCTCAAAAAATCCTAGAAGATTTGTCAAGCATGATTTCCCTTTTTTAAATCCATCCACCCATCACTGCTTTCCAAATGTTCTGCTATTTCATCTTTAATAATTGATTCCAACATTTCACCCCACTACTGATGTCAGGCCAACCGATCTATAATTACCTGCCTTCTCTCTCCCTCCCTTCTTAAAAAGTGGTATTACATTAGCTACCCTCCAGTCCATAGGAACTGATCCAGAGTCGATAAACTGTTGGAAAATGATCACCAATGCATCCACTATTTCTAGGGCTACTTCCTTAAGTACTCTGGGATGCAGAATATCAGGCCCCGGGGATTTATCGGGCTTCAATCCCATCAATTCCCCTAACACAATTTCCTGCCTAATAAGGATTTCCTTCAGTTCCTCCTTCCCACTAGACCCTCGGTCCCTCAGTATTTCCGGAAGGTTATTTGTGTCTTCCTTCGTGAAGACAGAACCAAAGTATTTGTTTAACTGGTCCGCCATTTGCTTGTTCCCCATTATAAATTCACCTGAATCTGACTGCAAGGAACCTATGTTTGTCTTCACTAATCTTTTACTCTTCACATATCTATAGAAGCTATTGCAGTCAGTTTTTATGTTCCCAGCAAGCTTCCTCTCATACTCTATTTTCCCCCTCCTAATTAAACCCTTTGTCCTCCTCTGCTGTATTATAAAATTCTCCCAGTCCTCAGGTTTGCTGATTTTTCTGGCCAATTTATATGCCTCTTCCTTGGATTTAGCACTATCCTTAATTTCCCTTGTTAGCCACGGTTGAGCCACCTTCCCCGTTTTATTTTTACTCCAGACAGGGATATACAATTGTTTAAGTTCATCCATGTGATCTTTAAATGTTTGCCATTGTCAACCCTTTAAGTATCACTCGCCAATCTATTCTAGACAATTAAGAACATAAGAACATAAGAATTAGGAACAGGAGTAGGCCATCTAGCCCCCCGAGCCTGCTCCGCCATTCAACAAGATCATGGCTGATCTGGTCGTGGACTCAGCTCCACTTACCCGCCCTCTCTCCGTAACCCTTAATTCCATTATTGCTTAAAAATCTATCTATCTTTGACTTGAAAACATTCAATGAGCCAGCCTCAACTGCTTCCTTGGGCAGAGAATTCCACAGATTCACAACCCTCTGGGAGAAGAAATTCCTTCTCAACTCGGTTTTAAATTGGCTCCTCCGTATTTTGAGGCTGTGCCCCCTAGTTCTAGTCTCCCCCACCAATGGAAACAACCTCTCTGCCTCTATCTTGTCTATCCCTTTCATGATTTTAAATGTTTCTATAAGATCACCCCTCATCCTTCTGAACTTCAAGGAGTAAAGACCCAGTCTACTCAATCTATCATCATAAGGTAACCTCCTCATTTCTGGAATCAGCCTAGTGAATCGTCTCTGTACCCCTTCCAAAGCTAGTATATCCTTCCTTAAGTAAGGTGACCAAAACTGCACGCAGTACTCCAGGTGTGGCCTTACCAATACCTTATACAGTTGCAGCAACACCTCCCTGCTTTTGTACTCCATCCCTTTCGCAATGAAGGCCAACATTCCATTTGCCTTCCTGATTACCTGCTGCACCTGCAAACTAACCTTTTGGGATTCATGCACAAGGACCCCCAGGTCCCTCTGCACCACAGCATGTTGTAATTTCTCCCCATTCAAATAATATTCCCTTTTACTGTTTTTTTTCCCAAGGTGGATGACCTCACACTTTCCGACATTATATTCCATCTGCCAAACCTTAGCCCATTCGCTTAACCTATCCAAATCTCCTTGCAGCCTCTCTGAGTCCTCTACACAACCCGCTTTCCCACTAACCTTAGTATCATCTGCAAATTTTGTTGCACTACACTCTGTCCCCTCTTCCAGGTCATCTATGTATATTGTAAACAGTTGTGGTCCCAGTACCGATCCCTGTGGCACACCACTAACCACTGATTTCCAACCGGAAAAGGACCCATTTATCCCGACTCTCTGCTTTCTGTTCGCCAGCCAATTCTCTATCCATGCTAATACATTTCCTCTGACTCCGCGTACCTTTATCTTCTGCAGTAACCTTTTGTGTGGCACCTTATCGAATGCCTTTTAGAAATCTAAATAAACCACATCCATCGGTACACCTCTATCCACCATGCTCGTTATATCCTCAAAGAATTCCAGTAAGTTAGTTAAACATGATTTCCCTTTCATGAATCCATGCTGCGTTTGCTTGATTGCACTATTCCTATCCAGATGTCCCGCTATTTCTTCCTTAATGATAGTTTCAAGCATTTTCCCCACTACAGATGTTAAACTAACCGGCCTATAGTTGCCTGCCTTTTGCCTGCCCCCTTTTTTAAACAGAGGCGTTACATTAGCTGCTCTCCAATCCGCTGGTACCTCCCCAGAGTCCAGAGAATTTTGGTAGATTATAACAAATGCATCTGCTATAACTTCCGCCATCTCTTTTAATACCCTGGGATGCATTTCATCAGGACCAGGGGACTTGTCTACCTTCAGTCCCATTAGTCTGTCCAGCACTACCTCCTTAGTGATAGTGATCATCTCAAGGTCCTCCCTTCCCACGTTCCTATGACCAGCAATTTTTGGCATGGTTTTTGTGTCTTCCACTGTGAAGACGGAAGCAAAATAATTGTTTAAGGTCTCAGCCATTTCCACATTTCCCATTATTAAATCCCCCTTTTCATCTTCTAAGGGACCAACATTTACTTTAGTCACTCTTTTCCGTTTTATATATCTGTAAAAGCTTTTACTATCTGTTTTTATGTTTTGCGCAAGTTTACTTTCGTAATCTATCTTCCATTTATTGCTTTTTTAGTCATTCTTTGCTGTTGCTTAAAATTTTCCCAATCCTCTAGTTTCCCACTAACCTTGGCCACCTTATACACATTGGTCTTTGATTTGATACTTTCCTTTATTTCCTTGGTTATCCACGGCTGGTTATCTCTTCTCTTGCCGCCCTTCTTTTTCACTGGAATATATTTTTGTTGCGCATTATGAAAGAGCTCCTTAAAAGTCCTCCACTGTTCCTCAATTGTGCCACCGTTTAGCCCTTGTTTCCAGTCTACTTTAGCCAACTCTGCCCTCATCCCACTGTAGTCCCCTTTGTTTAAGCATAGTACGCTCATTTCTGACACAACTTCCTCATCCTCAATCTGTATTACAAATTCAACCATATTGGGATCACTCATTCCGAGAGGATCTTTTACGAGGAGATCGTTTATTTTTCCTGTCTCGTTACACAGGACCAGATCCAAAATGGCTTGCTCCCTTGTAGGCTCTGTTACATACTGTTCTAAGAAACAATCCCGTATGCATTCTATGAATTCCTCCTCCAGACTACCCCCTGCAATTTGATTTGACCAATCGATATGTAGGTTAAAATCCCCCATAACTACTGCCATTCCTTTTTCACATGCCTCCATTATTCCCTTGATTATTGCCCGCCCCACCATGAAGTTATTATTTGGGGGCCTATAAACTACGCCGACCAGTGACTTTTTCCCCTTACTATCTCTAATCTCCACCCACAATGATTCAACATTTTGTTCATTGGAGCCAATATCATCCCTCACAACTGCTCTGATATCATCCTTTATTAACAGAGCTACCCCACCTCCTTTCCCTTCTTGCCTATCTTTCTGAATCGTCAGATACCCCTGTATGTTTAATTCCCAGTCTTGGCCACCTTGCAACCATGTTTCTGTAATGGCCATCAAATCATACCCATTTGTAATGATTTGTGCCGTCAACTCATTTACTTTATTTCTAATGCTGCGTGCATTTAGGTAGAGTGTTTTCATCCTAATTTTTAAACCATGATTTTTAGTTTTTACCCCTCCTGCAGCCCTTTTATATTCAGTGGCCCTTTTTGTTTCTTGCCTTTGGTTTCTCTGCCCTCCACTTTTACTCATCTCTTTTCTGTCTTTTGTTTTTGTCTCGTTTTTGTTTCCCTCTGTCTCTCTGTATTGGTTCCCATCCCCCTGCCATATTAGTTTAACTCCTCACCAACAGCACTAGCAAACACTCCCCCTAGGACATTGGTTCCGTTCCTGCCCAAGTGCAGACCGTCCAGTTTGTACTGGTCCCACCTCCCCCAAAACCTGTTCCAATGCCCCACGAATTTGAATCCCTCCCTGCTGCACCACTGCTCAAGCCACGTATTCATCTGTGCTATCCTGCAATTCCTACTCTGATTAGCACGTGGCACTGGTAGCAATCCCGAGATTACTACTTTTGAGGTCCTACTTTTTAATTTAACTCCTAGCTCCTTAAACTCATCTCGTAGGACCTTATCCCTTTTTTTACCTATGTCATTGGTACCAATGTGCACCACGACAACTGGCTGTTCTCCTTCCCTTTTCAGAGTGTCCTGCACTCGCTCGGAGACATCCTTGACCCTTGCACCAGGGAGGCAACATACCATCCTGGAGTCTCGATTGCGGCCGCAGAAACGCCTATCTATTCCCCTTATGATTGAATCCCCTATCACTATCGCTCTCCCACTCTTTTTTATGCCCTCCTGTACAACAGAGCCAGCCACGGTGCCATGAACTTGGCTGCTGTTGCTCTCCCCTAATGAGTCATCTCCCTCAACAGCACTCAAAACAGTGTATTTGTTTTGCAGGGGGATGACCAGATGGGACCCCTGCACTACCTTCTTTGTACTACTCTTCCTGCTGGTCTTCCATTCCCTAGCTGGCTGTGGATCCTTCTCATGCGGTAAGACCAACTCATACACGTGCCACTTATGTCATTCTCAGCATCGTGGATGCTCCAGAGTGAATCCACCCTCAGCTCCAATTCCGCAACGCGGTCCATCAGGAGATGGAGGCGGATACACTTCTTACACACGTAGTCGTCAGGGACACCGGAAGCGTCCCTGAGTTCCCACATGGCACAGGAGGAGCATATCACGTGACCGAGCTCTCCTGCCATGCCTTAACCCTTAGATATCCTTAAATTGGTAATAACAATGTTACAGTTTACTTTCTGATATAAAAATAAAAAGAAAAGCTACTCACCAATCACCAGCCAATCACTTACCCCATTGGCTGTGACGTCACCTTTTGATTCCTTTCTACTTCTTTTTTGCTTTCTCTCCCGCTGTAGCTGCACCGGTACGCCTTTTATAGGCCGCTCTGACACTGCTCCCACCTCTCGCCAACTGCCGCTGACTCTCGAGCTCCCGCTGGGCCTTTTATAGGCCGCTCCGACACTGCTCCCACCTCTCACCAACTGCCGCTGACTCTCGAGCTCCCGCTGGGCCTTTTATAGGCCGCTCCGACACTGCTCCCACCTCTCGCCAACTGCCGCTGACTCTCGAGCTCCCGCTGGGCCTTTATAGGCCGCTCCGACACTGCTCCCACCTCTCGCCAACTGCCGCTGACTCTCGAGCTCCCGCTGGGCCTTTTATAGGCCGCTCCGACACTGCTCCCACCTCTCGCCAACTGCCGCTGACTCTCGAGCTCCCGCTGGGCCTTTTATAGGCCGCTCCGACACTGCTCCCACCTCTCGCCAACTGCCGCTGACTCTCGAGCTCCCGCTGGGCCTTTTATAGGCCGCTCCGACGCTGCTCCCACCTCTCGCCAACTCGCCAATTCACATCTCATACCATCGAAGTTACCTTTCCTTCAGTTCAGGACCCTAGTTTCTGAATTAACTGTGTCACTCTCCATCTTACTAAAGAATTCTACCATATTATGGTCACTCTTCCCCAAGGGCCCTCGCACAACAAGATTGCTAATTAGTCCCTTCTCATTACACATCACCCAGTCTAGGAGAGCCAGTCCTCTAGTTGGGTCCTTGACATATTGGTCTGGAAAACCATCCCTAATACACTCCAGGAAATCCTCCTCCACCGCATTGCTATCAGTTTGGTTAGCCCAATCAATATGTAGGTTAAAGTTCCCCATGATAACTGCTGTACCTTTATTGCGCGCATCCCTAATTTCTTGTTTGATGCTGTCCCCAACCTCACTACTACTGTTTAGTGGTCTGTACACAACTCCCACTAGCATTTTCTGTCCTTTGGTATTCCGTAGCTCCACCCATACCGATTCCACATCATCCTTCCTTACTATTGCATTAATTTTCTCTTCAACCAGCAACGCCACCCCACCTCCTTTTCCTTTCTGTCTATCCTTCCAAAATGCTGATTACCCTTGGAAGTTGAGTTCCCAGCCTTGGTCACCCTGGAACCATGTCTCCGTGATGCCAATTACATCAGATCCATTAACTGCTATCTGTGCAGTTAATTCATCCACCTTATTGCGAATACTCCTCGCATTGAGGCACAGAGCCTTCAGGCTTGTCTTTTTAACACCCTTTGCCCCTTTAGAATTTTGCTGTAATGTGGTCCTTTTTGCTTTTTGCCTTGGGTTTCTCTGCCCTCCACTTTTACTTTTCCTCTTTCTATCTTTTGATTCTGCCCCCATTCTACTTCCCTCTGTCTCCCTGCATAGGTTCCCATCCCCCTGCCATATTATTTTAACCCCTCTCCAACACCAGTAGCAAACACTCCCCCTAGGACATTGGTTCTGGTCCTGCCCAGGTGCAGGCCGTCCGGTTTGTACTGGTCCCACCTCCCCCAGAACCGGTTCCAATGTCCCAGGAATTTGAATCCCTCCCTTCTGCCCCACTCCTCAAGCCACGTATTGATCTGAGCTATCCTGCGATTCCTACTCTGACTAGCATGTGGCATTAGTAGCAATCCTGAGATTACTATTTTTGAGGTCCTACTTTTTAATTTAGCTCCTAGCTCCCTAAATCTATCTTGTAGGACCTCATTCGCGTTTTTTACCTATATCGATGGTACCTATATGCACCACGACAACTGGCTGTTTACCCTCCCTCTTCAAAATGTCCTGTACCTCCCCCTTCAAAATGGCTTTCATCATGCCAATACCAGGATGCATACTATGTGGATCATGCACCAATTTCTCGTTGCCTTTCTTGGGCATAACAACACGATTACCCCACAGTAAACAATCTGATTGAATGGATAGTTCATCTTTGCGACAGATGTAAGGTTTGGTCTCCTCATACATTTGCTTGGGCATGGCAGACCAATCACCACTAAGGATACAACATTTCACAACTGATAATATCGGGTCCTGGCTGATCCAGGTCTTAACTTGTTGGGCCGTGACAGGGATTCCTTCACTTTCAAAAGCATCCATGATACAGTAGGTCTGTCAGTGTGGGCAACGGCAGACAGCTCAACACATTAGCACAATTCTCGGGGCCAGTTCTATAGCGAATTACATAATCATAGGCAGATAATGTCAGCACCCACCTCTGGATGCGGGACGATGCATTGGTCTTTATACCTTTGTTTTCCAAAAAAATGAAATAATTGGCTTGTGATCTGTTTCCAGTTCAAACCGAAGACCAAACAGGTATTGATGCATCTTTTTAACCCCATACACACAGGCTAGTGCTTCTTTCTCTACCATGCTGTAGGCTCTTTCCGCCTTTGACAAACTTTTTGAAGCATATGCAACAGGTTGTAATTTGCCCGACTCATTAGCTTGTTGGAGCACGCAACCAACTCCATATGACGAAGCATCACAGGCCAATACTAGACGCTTACACGGATCATAATGTACCAGCAGCTTGTTAGAGCAAAGCAGATTAGTAGCTTTCTCAAAAGCTCTATCTTGAGACGCACCCAAACCCAGTTGTCGCCTTTTCTTAGCAGCATGTGCAGTGGCTCTAATAAGATGCTCAATCTAGGTAAGAAATTACCAAAGTAGTTGAGTAGTCCAAGGAACGAACGCAGCTCCGTCACATCCTGAGGCTTAGGTGTATTTTTGATGGCCTCGGTTTTTGAGTCCGTAGGCCTGATACCATCAGCAGCAATTTTCCTCCCCAGGAATTCCACTTCCAGTGCCATGAAGACGCACTTCGAGCGATTCAGTCTGAGTCCCACTTTGTTCAGACAACGTAGAATCTCTTCCAGGTTGTTTAGATGTTTGGCGGAGTCATGACCTGTGACCAGTATGTCATCTTGGAAAACGACAGTTCTAGGGACAGGCTTCAGTCGACTCTCCATGTTCTCTGAAATATGGCTGCAGCCGAGCGAATTCCAAAAGGGCACCTGTTGTAGATAAACAGTCCTTTATGAGTGTTGATGCACGTAAGTTGCTTTGACATGTCGACCAGCTCCTGTGTCATATAGGCCAATGTCAGATCCAATTTTGTGAATGACTTTCCCCCGGCTAGCGTTGCAAACAGATCATTAGCCTTCGGTAACGGGTATTGATCCTGTTTTGAAACTCGGTTGATTGTAACTTTGTAGTCTTCACAAATCCTGACAGTGCCATCACTTTTCAACATGGGAACAATGGGGCTGGCCCATTCGTTAAATTCGACCGGTGATATGATCCCTTCATGCTGGAATCTGTCCAGTTCGATTTCGACCTTGTCCCTCATCACGTATGGAATTGCCCGAGCTTTATGATGGACAGGTTTTGCATCCGAGTCTATGTGGATCCGCACCTTGGCTCCGGTGAAATTGCCGATGCCTGGTTCAAACAGTGAGGGGAACTTGCTCAGCACTTGAGCACATGGAGTATCCTCCTCCGATGACAACGCTTTGATCTCGTTCCAGTTTCATTTGATTTTTTCTAACCAGTTCCTGTGAACAGCGTTGGACCATTGCCTGGAACAATCCATAACGGTAAATTGTGAACTGCACCATCATGCGACACCTTGATTACTGCACTGTCAATCACCGTTATGAGTTCTTTCGTGTACGTACGCAACTTGGCATTGACTGGACTCAGCTTAGGCCTCACAGCCTTAGTATCCCACAGCCTGTCGAATGTCCTCTGGCTCATTATTGATTGACTTGCACCCGTTTCCAATTCCATCAATACCAGCACACCATTAAGTTTTACATTAATCATTATCGGTTGGCTCTTTGTTATGAACAAATACAGTCCATACACTTCCTCCTCTGGTATCTTGGATTGCATATCCGGATCCTCGCTAGACTGGTCATCATCCTCCACATGGTGTGTCGCAGCACGCTTGCTCAGTTGTGGACACATGTGCTGGAGATGCCCCACTCTCAAACAGCCTTTACAAATATACTGTTTAAACTGACACTGATGATGCCGATGATTTCCCCACAACACCAACACGGTGATATCGGATTTATCCCCATTGGTGGACTTTGAGCAGCCACAGGTTTCGCATACGCAGTCGGGTAGGCCCTGCCATATGCAGCTCTGCCAAACGACGATGCAACCTTTTTGCAGTACTTGCTGAGTCCCGATTTTTCAATGATATCTGCTTTAAGCTTTTGTCCATCGTCATGCATGATTGGACAATCGTGATAGCCTTGCTCAAATCCAGCGTCTCCACCGCCAGTAGCTTATGCAGGATCACCTCGTGGTTGATGCTGATTACAAAGAAGTCCTGCAGCATGTCTGCCAATGCAGTTTCCAACTTACAGAGTCCAGCTAGACGTCTTAGGTCAGCAACGAATTCCGATACATCCTGGCCCTAAGAACGAACGTGCGTATAGAATCGATATCTTGAGATCATGATGCCTTCATCTGGTTTGAGATGGTCACATACCATAGCACACAATGTTTCATAGTCCTTGTCCATTTGACTTAAGGGTAAGAGGAGATTCTTTGAGTCCATAGATTTTCAGACCGCAAACCATGAGGAGGACCGCCCAGCGCCGAACTGCGTCTGCCTCTTTCTCCATTTTGTTGGCCATGAAGTACTGGTTCAAGCGGGCTACAAAGTCTGCCCAACCTTCTCCCTCCCTGAATCGCTCCAGAATTCCAATTGTGCTCATTTTTGCATGCAAAGGTTCTTGTTACCTCATCGCCAAATGTTGTGTATGCAATAACTCAATAGACTGAATACTATAAGCTCTGAACAGGTACAAACCTGGTTGTATTTTATTAGGGGCCAAAGTGATTACATTACAAGATGGCTGGCCTTTTATACCTGGGCTGCACACACATGTGCACAGCCCAATGACCTCCGACAGTGGTGCCACCTGGTGGCTAGTAAACCCAAGCATGCATACATGACAGAAACCATCGAGGAAACAACCTTCCAGAGGGTAAGACTGACGGTGACCTGGGAATATTACACCTACTCCACAGGCAAGTCTTGACCAACCAGGGTATGGTTTGAAATACAGCAAATGGGGATGATTCATAGAATCATAGAAAATTACGACACAGAAGGAGGCCATTCAGCCCATTGTGTCCGTGCTGGCCATCAAAGAGTTACCCAGCCTAATCCCACCTTCCAGCACTTGGTCCGTAGCCCTGTAGGTTACCATGCTTTAAGTGCACATCCAAGTACCTTTTAAATGTAATGAGGGTTTCTGCCTCTGCCACCCTTTCAGGCAGTGAGTTCCAGACCCCCACCACCCTCTGGGTGAAGAAAATCTTCCTCATCTCCCCTCTAAACCTTCTACCAACTACTTTAAATCTATGTCGCCTGGTTATTGACCACTTTGCTAAGGGAAACAGGTCCGTCCTATCCACTCTATCCAGGCCACTCATAATTTTATACATCTCAGTAAGGTCTCCCCTCAGCCTCCTCTGTTCCAAGGAAAACAACCCAAGCCTATCCAATCTGTCCTCATAGCTAAAATTCTCCAGTCCTGGCAACATCCTGGTAAATCTCCTCTGTACCCTCTCTGTTCACAACACACCACAGACTGCTGCCGATTGGACTATTTTATTTCTATGCATTCTTAGAACCCTGAAAGGATCTGCTTCCAACACCCTTGCTGTGATGGCATGTCTGTCAGTTCCATGTTGGTGGTTGTGCTGACCAATATAAAGGTCAGATCCTTGATGTGTATGTGGGGTATGATGTGTATGTATTAACATTATTTCTCAGGCCTGTTCCTAAAGCAGCATTTGCCCCAGCTCCAGATCTGTTCATGCAACATTGTGGTGCTTTGACAGCAAATCTTATGAGACAAAAAGGTAAGTGTGAAAGTTTGGGTGATTTGTCAGAGAATGTCGTACTGTGACAATCCACTTGCCTTACTCATCGACAAGTGTTGTCGCCCAGTATAGATCAAGAATAGGTTCCGTTTCAAAGCGAAACTTTGAAGAAGGAAAGACTGTGTGTGTTTAATGTATGTGGGTGTGTTTTGGGCCGTGTATCTATGGAGCCTGACATGTTTGTCAGCTCATCAGTTTGGGTTTTTCACATGATGGCAGTTGCACTATATTTGGGGAGATTTGGTGTGTATTTATAATTCCTTCCTGGAACTGCTGGTTGAGGGAAGGCTGAGGCTAATTTGTAATCAAAGTAAGTCATTTATAAAGTGGGGACAGTCTCTGTATGTTGATGGTATTAGTGCATATTTCATACTACTTGTGGATGCTTTGTCTGTTCGCATTTAATTCGGATGTGCTTATTAATTGGCAAGCACACTGAGTCCAGTCATTGAGTTGACCCAGTCTGTAGGCGTGTGTCAGTGTGAGCTGGCTGACATTGTGTGAGGGGGTGTAGATATATGACCCAGTGTGTGTGTGAGAGTGGAGGGTTTGACCCAGCCTTGGTGTGTGGGAATTTTGACTCAGTCAAGGTGGATTTTCTGACTTTCCACATCGATTAAGCATATTTCTATTAAGAGTAGGTTAAGGGTCAGCTGTGGCTCAGTGGGTAGCACTCTCGCCTCTGAGTCAGAAGGTTGTGGGTTCAAGTTCAGCTCCAGAAACTTGAGCACATAAATCCAGGCTGACACTCCAGTGTAGTGCTGCATTGTCGGAGGTGCCATCTTTTAGCTGAGACGTTAAACCGAGGCCCCGTCTGCTCTCGCACCTGGATGTAAAAGATCCCATGGCACTATTTCGAAGAAGAGCAGTGGCGCTATCCCTGGTGTCCTGGCCAATATTTATCCTCAATCAACATAACAAAAAAACAGATTATCTGGTCATTACCACATTTCTGTTTGTGGGCGCTTGCTGTGCGCAAGTTGACTGCCGTGCTTCCCACATTACAACAGCGACTGCATTCCAAAAGTACTTCATTGGCTGTAAAGCGCTTTGAGACGTCCGGTGGTCATGAAAGGTGCTATATAAATGCAAGTCTTTCTTTCTTTTTCTACTTCCTTAAACTTTCTGACCTTGGGCTGTGGAGCAAAGCAGGCGGTATAGGATCGGCCCAATGCAGTTGCTGGAACTGAGTATCAGGTACCGCATACAATGGGGGGGTGTCGATCCCACACCGTCCGCTCCGCGCCACCACCCGTGACGAATTTCTGGGTCTCTGTCACTTCATGGGGTGAGGTTTTGCCTACAATATTGTTATATGCAGACTATAGTTATCTGATGTATTGTTATTGTTACCTGATGTACTATCAATAAGGTTTACACTGTGTATATACTATGCTGGCACCACTAGAGGGTGCAACTGGTGGAGTTTCCTGCCCCTGTGGCAGAGGCTGTCCACCAGAGGGCACTGTGGTGGGAGACCTGTGGGTCACCTGCATAGGTGTGCAGGGCCCAGTATAAAAGACTGCCCACCATGCTTGTGCCTCACTCTGGAGTTACGAATAAAGGTCCAAGGTCACTACAATTTGAGTACAACACATTGCCTCGTGGAGTCATTCATAAGTACATTACAGACATAACAAATATTACAAGTTGAAAGCTGTTTTCTCCATATCGCTCAAAATTTACATTTAATCCGTGTTTCTTCAAAGAGGAACCTGGGATTCTTGATGATTTTGCAAACTGGTGAATTGTCCCGGCATTGCCCACAGTGGTCAGAGGATGGGCTGTTTCCTAATAAAATGATACCATGCAATGTACGATGCACTATTTAATGCCAGCATGAAACCTAAACAACAGGCACAGTGGAAGATAGAATCCAGATGCACCTATGCTGACAGCTTGGTTTGGGGCTCCACATGCTAAACAAGGCTCAGTTTGAAGCTAAAAGATGGGCCTTGAAAGCCCAGTGAAGTAGTCACAGCAAAACTTATCTTAAAATGTAAGCCTCAGGCTTCTGAAAGAGGGACAGACCTTGCACAGAAGCATTGTTGGAAAGATTTCAACACATTGTACGGAGAAATTCATTGACTTTATTGTGAAATTATATCATTTTTATGTAATTATTTTGTTAGAAACTGTGGGCCTGATTTTACGCTAATTGCCCGCCATAACCGTTTATTTTGTATTGTACTAAAACCCTTGCATTACTGCCAAAACAAGATGGTGGCTGAAAACATTGTGTGTGATTGTCTGTGGCCTCCTGTTTCTCACTCTGCACTGGGAGTTTGCTAACTCCTTGTTGTTTTTATCTATTGTTAAGCCTTTAAAGTTATTTTTATTGTTGTAATTTTTAATAAAAAAAGAATCATTTACTCTGCACTACAGACCCAGCAGTGATGGGTAACTTTTTAATGGTTAGGACCGATGTTTGAGGCACTGGAGCAACTGTACCAGCCAATGTCCTAGGCACTTTGTGTGGGATGACAGTCACAGTGTGAGGTAGGCAAACCACGAGCCAGTCTTTTAGCTGTACGGAGATTTGCACGTCTTAGTCATCTCAATTACTAAACAGATACATCTCAAACAGCCTACTCTAATTCATTCAAAGCCATTCATTAGTCTGAAAAAAATCAAACTATCACGTAATTTGAATGAAGTAATTGAAATGAAACCAACACAGGAAGCGATTTTTTTCGCAGTTTCTTAAATTGAATTATCTGTCAATTCAACTTGAAATCACACAATAAAGGAATAGACTGCGTACAAATAATTATCGGAAAACAATTTAAAAAAATGATGAGAGTGAAGATTTTTCTATAGGAACTGCTATACCACCAGCGCTGCCTCCGCAAGATCCTGCAAATCCCCTGGGAGCACAGATGCACCAACGTCAGTGTTCTCAATCAGACCAACATCCCCAGCATCGAAGCACTGACCACTCTCAACCAGTTCCGTTGGGCGGGCCACATTATCCGCATGCCCGACATGAGACTTCCTAAGCAAGTGCTCTGTTCGGAACTTCGACATGGCAAGCGAGCCCCAGGTGGGCAGAGGAAACGTTACAAGGCCATCCTCAAAGCCCCCCTGATAAAGTACAACATCCCCACCGACACCTGGGAGTCCCTGGCCAAAGACCGCCCTAAGTGGAGGAAGAGCATCCAGGAGGGCTCTGAGCACCTCGAGTCTCGTGGCCGAGAGCATGCAGAAAACAAGCGCAGGCAGCAGAAAGAGCGTGCGGCAAACCAGTCCCACCCACCCCTTCCCTCAATCACTGTCTGTCCCATCTGTGACAGAGACTGTAATTCCTGTATTGGATTGTTCAGTCACCTGAGAACTCACTTTTAGAGTGGAAGCAAATCTTCCTCGATTCCAAGGGACTGGATATATGATGATTCCTTATTGTGAGGACCTCTTTTATCCCATAAGGTTGATGCCCTTTGTAGTCCAGCAAAATATATTCCTGAATGGATAATTTCAGTGCTCCTGATTTCCAACATGGACTTGAAAAACAGGCAGGTAAGGACCTTGTTTTATGGAGATCCCAATGTGTATCGCATTGAATTGCTGTGGGGAGTATGGAGAGTGGAGACCCAGGGATATGGAACAGTTCACACAGGAAGTGAAGTCTATCTGGACAATACTCCTGTACAGGCCCTCCCCAAGAACTGTTCACAACATCAGTGTCCTATCTGATCCAAGCTGAGCTCCGACACCATGTCCTCTCCCTCACAAAGATCGCCTACTTCCACCTCTGTAACATTCCTTGCCTCTCCCCCTACCTCAGCTTATCCACTGCTGAAAGCACAATCAATGCCTTTGTCACTTTCAGACTCGACGATTCCAACATTCTCCTGACTGGCCTCCCATCTTCCACCCTCCATAAACTTCAGCTCATCCCAAAACTCTCTGCCTGTTTCCTATCCGGCACCAAGTTCCATTCACTCATCAGCCCCTATCCTCATGGCCCCCGGTTACCCAAAGCCTAAATTTAAAATTCTCATCCTCCCTATATCTATAACTTCTTCTAGCCCTACAACCCGCTGCCCCCCCCCCCCCCCGCCCAAATCTTTGTTCTCCTGACTCTGGCCTCTTGTGCATCTCCCCCTCCTTACAACCCCCCCTTGGTGACTGTGCCTTCAGTTGCCTAGGCCTCATGCCCTGGAATTTCCTCTCTAAACCCCACCCCCTCTCCACCTCCATTTCCTCTTTTAAGACCCTCCTTAAACTCCCCCTCGTCCCGCCCCTTCCTTATCAACCAAGCCTTCGATCACCTCTTCTCATATCTCCCATGGTTCAGCGTAGCTTTTTTTAGTACACCTCTGTGATGTGTCTTGGGACATTTATCTCCATTATAAGTGTGATTATAAATGTAAGTTTATTTTTAATAAAGTTAATTCAAAGTGGTTGTTGTTGACAAATAGATGACTCTTGTGCTCATTTGAAGGTGTTTGGTTTGGAGAGATGCGATTTGTTTGATTTACCCAACCAGCCAGACAAATGACATCATTTTCAAGTGAGTTCATGTGAAAAAAAAATTTAACTGTACAACTTATAGATTTAAGTAAAATGACATTGAAAGTAAGCACTACTGTATCTATTTAAGGTGACATTCCACAGCAATCTATCCAATGTTAATGTTAAAGCAATGTTAACGTCTTGCTTCAGTGAAATGGTAACCTTGGGGCAGCGTTGCAATGATTGCTGAAGGTATATAGTTGGGACTGCCTGGCTGTGCAGGGTGTACAGTTCCATTAGTGCTGTGGATTACACCATGGAACTCTTGTACTACATAAAAACAACATCAGAACCGCCTTGTACAGCGATTGCTGCTGCTGTTGTACATGAAGCCAAGTTGTCAGCAATACGTTTAAGAAATAGGAGATAAACAGATTTTTGAATGATAAGGGAGTGAAGGGTTATGGGGAACGGGCGAGGATGTGGAGCTCAGCCTATGATCAGATCAGCCATGATCTTATTAAATGTCGGAACAGGCTCGAGGGGCCAAATGGCCTACTCCTGCTCCTATTTCTTATGTTCTTATGTTCTAGGTAGAAAGGCAGAGAGGTTTAGGCAGGGAATTCCAGAGCTTGGGACCTAGGCAACAGAAGGCACGGCCACCAATGGTTGAGCGATTATAATCAGGGATGCTCAAGAGGGCAGAATTAGAGAAGCGCAGATATCTCGGCGGGGGGGGGGGGGAAGGGGCGGTGTTGTGCGGCTGGAGGACATTACAGAGATAGGGAGGAGTGAGGCCATAGAGGGATTGGAAAGTAAGTGTGAGATCGAGGCGTTGCTTAAGTGGAAGCCAATGTAGGTCAGCGAACACAGGGGTGATGGGTGCGTGTGAGGATGGACTGAACAAAAGAGAAGTTTTAACAGACTGAAACTGAAGAATCCAGTTGGAGTATTTCCAGTCTGGTAACATTTGCTATCCAAAAAGCAATGTTAACGTCTAAAAGAAGCTGCTTTGGTGAAATGGTAACCTTGGGGCAGCGTTGCAATGATTGCTGAAGGTATATAGTTGGGACTGCCTGGCTGTGCAGGGTGTACAGTTCCATTAGTGATGTGGATTACACCATGGAACTCTTGTACTACATAAAAACAACATCAGAACCACCTTGTACAGCGATTGCTGCTGCTGTTGTACATGAAGCCAAGTTGTCAGCAATACGTTTCAATCTTCATGCGCCAGGACTCGCACTGAAAATGCATGTTGACCCTGCTCAGTGATCCATCGTCTGCGCTGAAAGGCTGTCTCTTGTACGCTATGATGAAACTGTGCTTTCTCTCGCTGATGAAACCTTCTGGGTGCTGGGTAGTCGTGTTTGCTTCTCAGTCGAGCTTTATGTAATTTGCTACTGCACTTGATCCTCACTGAACGTCTCACCATTTATATTTAGCAGCCCATGGCTCACAAGGTCGAGTGGATGAGTAGGGACAGGATACCTTCAATGGAGGAGATACAGGGGAGGGGGTTCATGATGGAGCGGGGTGGGGGGGGAGAAACAGGCTAAGGTCACATTAATGGAGGAAGAAGAGTGGGAAAGCAGGCTAGGATACATTGACGGGGAGAGAGGGATCACTTAACATAAGATGTAGTGAAGAGAACAAATTGCTAAGAAAGGGAAGCAAGGACTTGCATTTATATAGCACTTTTCACAACCTCGGGACATCCCAGATTGGTTCGCAGCCAATAGGAGCACTTCTGAAGTGCAGTCCCTGTTGTAACATAGGAGAGGCTTGGCAGGCAAGGTCCCACAAACACCAATGAGATAAGTGACCAGATAATCTTCATATCTAGTAATGTTGGCTGAGGAATTAATATTGGCCAGGCCACCGGGAGAACTCCTCTGGTCTTATGTGAATAGTGACATGCATGGGCCCGAGTTTGGGGGACTAGTTACCACCGGCTGCCGCCGAGTTTTCTAGACGGTTTCCCTGGTTTCTGGGTGCTCTCCCCTCCGAACGAGTTTGGTGAGGTCTTTGCGCGGGCGGGGAGAGAAGACCCGCTGGGGGGCGTTCGCTGGCGTGCACCAGCGTGCAATGCCGACAGACATCCTCCCGCCTGCTCATAGAAACAAAGAAACATAGAAAATAGGTGCAGGAGTAGGCCATTCGGCCCTTCTAGCCTGCACCGCCATTCAATGAGTTCATGGCTGAACATGCAACTTCAGTACCCCATTCCTGCTTTCTCACCATACGCCGTGATTCCCCTAGTAGTAAGGACTTCATCTAACTCCTTTTTGAATATATTTAGTGAATTGGCCTCAACAACTTTCTGTGGTAGAGAATTCCACAGGTTCACCACTCTCTGGGTGAAGAAATTCCTCCTCATCTCGGTCCTAAATGGCTTACCCCTTATCCTTAGACTGTGTCCCCTGGTTCTGGACTTCCCCAACATTGGGAACATTCTTCCTGCATCTAACCTGTCTAACCCCGTCAGAATTTTAAACGTTTCTATGAGGTCCCCTCTCATTCTTCTGAACTCCAGTGAATACAAGCCCAGTTGATCCAGTCTTTCTTGATAGGTCAGTCCCGCCATCCCGGGAATCAGTCTGGTGAACCTTCGCTCACTCCCTCAATAGCAAGAATGTCCTTCCTCAGGTTAGGAGACCAAAACTGTACACAATACTCCAGGTGTGGCCTCACCAAGGCCCTGTACAATTGTAGCAACACCTCCCTGCCCTTGTACTCAAATCCCCTCGCTATGAAGGCCAACATGCCATTTGCTTTCTTAACCGCCTGCTGTACCTGCATGCCAACCTTCAATGACTGATGTACCATGACACCCAGGTCTCTTTGCACCTCCCCTTTTCCTAATCTGTCACCATTCAGATAATAGTCTGTCTCTCTGTTTTTACCACCAAAGTGGATAACCTCACATTTATCCACATTATACTTCATCTGCCATGCATTTGCCCACTCACCTAACCTATCCAAGTCGCTCTGCAGCCTCATAGAATCCTCCTTGCAGCTCACACTGCCACCCAACTTAGTGACATCCGCAAATTTGGAGATACTACATTTAATCCCCTCGTCTAAATCATTAATGTACAGTGTAAACAGCTGGGGCCCCAGCACAGAACCTTGCGGTACCCCACTAGTCACTGCCTGCCATTCTGAAAAGTCCCCATTTACTCCTACTCTTTGCTTCCTGTCTGACAACCAGTTCTCAATCCATGTCAGCACACTACCCCCAATCCCATGTGCTTTAACTTTGCACATTAATCTCTTGTGTGGGACCTTGTCGAAAGCCTTCTGAAAGTCCAAATATACCACATCAACTGGTTCTCCCTTGTCCACTCTACTGGAAACATCCTCAAAAAATTCCAGAAGATTTGTCAAGCATGATTTCCCTTTCACAAATCCATGCTGACTTGGACCTATCATATTACCTCTTTCCAAATGCACTGCGATGACATCCTTAATAATTGATTCCATCATTTTACCCACTACCGATGTCAGGCTGACCGGTCTGTAATTCCCTGTTTTCTCTCTCCCTCCTTTTTTAAAAAGTGGGGTTACATTGGCTACCCTCCACTCCATAGGAACTGATCCAGAGTCAATGGAATGTTGGAAAATGACTGTCAATGCATCCACTATTTCCAAGGCCACCTCCTTAAGTACTCTGGGATGCAGTCCATCAGGCCCTGGGGATTTATCGGCCTTCAATCCCATCAATTTCCCCAACACAATTTCCCGACTAATAAGGATTTCCCTCAGTTCCTCCTCCTTACTAGACCCTCCGACCCCTTTTATATCCAGAAGGTTGTTTGTGTCCTCCTCAGTGAATACCGAACCAAAGTACTTGTTCAATTGGTCCGCCATTTCTTTGTTCCCTGTTATGACTTCCCCTGATTCTGACTGCAGGGGACCTACGTTTGTCTTTATTAACCTTTTTCTCTTTACATATCTATAGAAACTTTTGCAATCCGTCTTAATGTTCCCTGCAAGCTTCTTCTCGTACTCCATTTTCCCTGCCCTAATCAAACCCTTTGTCCTCCTCTGCTGAGTTCTAAATTTCTCCCAGTCCCCGGGTTCTCTGCTATTTCTGGCCAATTTGTATGCCACTTCCTTGGCTTTAATGCTATCCCTAATTTCCCTTGATAGCCACGGTTGAGCCACCTTCCCTTTTTTATTTTTACGACAGACAGGAATGTACAATTGTTGTAGTTCATCCATGCGGTCTCTAAATGTCTGCCATTGCCCATCCACAGTCAACCCCTTCAGTATCATTCGCCAATCTATCCTAGCCAATTCACGCCTCATACCTTCAAAGTTACCCTTCTTTAAGTTCTGGACCATGGTCTCTGAATTAACTGTTTCATTCTCCATCCTAATGCAGAATTCCACCATATTATGGTCACTCTTCCCCAAGGGGCCTCGCACAACGAGATTGCTAATTAATCCTCTCTCATTACACAACATCCAGCCTAAGATGGCCTCCCCCCTAGTTGGTTCCTCGACATATTGGTCTAAAAAACCATCCCTTATGCACTCCAGAAAATCCTCCTCCACCGTATTGCTTCCAGTTTGGTTAGCCCAATCTATGTGCATATTAAAGTCACCCATTATAACTGCTGCACCTTTATTGCACGCACCCCTAATTTCCTGTTTGATGCCCTCCCCAACATCACTACTACTGTTTGGAGGTCTGTACACAACTCCCACTAACGTTTTTTGTCCTTTGGTATTCTGCAGCTCTACCCATATAGATTCCACATCATCCAAGCTAATGTCATTCCTAACTATTGCCTTAATCTCCTCCTTAACCAGCAATGCTACCCCACCTCCTTTTCCTTTTATTCTATCTTTCCTGAATGTTGAATACCCCTGGATGTTGAGTTCCAAGATTGGTCCAGGCGCCCCCCCCGTACTCCAGCAGCAGAAGAGACCGCTGTGTGGGGGCAGGACTGACCCGAACGGTAAGTATGGAGACCTGCAAGGAAAGGTTAGTACACTTGTTTTTTTCATTTCTTTTGCAGCGATTTTGGTGGATGGGGTTCTCTGAAGGATTTGTAACAGCTTTCTTTTCATTTGTTGAAAAAACATTTTTCTGTTCGCCACCCCCCCAGGGTCCGACTCTATCCTCAGTGGTACTTTGCCGAGGATCACATTTGCTGCCCAGAATCCGACCTACTGCCTGCTGCCGCCCAGAATCACCGCGTATGGCCCATTTTTTCCGCCGGGCGTTTTGTTTTTCTCATTTTTCCACCAAACTTCAGCCCAATGTACTGTCAGGATCTTAGCAGTCCTTTCGATGGTACATGGGCGGAACTTTGGTTTGACCAAACTCGGGCCCGTGGTATCTGAGAGAGCAGACATGACTTCGGTTTAAAATCTGAAAATCCAAAAGACCTCACCTCCAGCCATGCAGCGCTCCTTCAGTAACTGGGTTTTTATCGGGTTGTTGCCTCTCCCAGGAGATCACATGGCTCCGGTTGGAGTGGAGTGTAGAATGTTTCTGTATAAGGGGTATCGCAGTTGTGTGAGGCGGACTGGATATGCTGGGTGCTCTTTACTTTTCCGTCTTGTTCATAGGTTTAGATGTAACCTTCAGGGCTGCTAACCGGGGGTCATGCGGCTCTTCGTCGGTCGGCCCGGACACGATGGGCCCAAATGGCCTCCTGCGCTGTAAATTTCTGTGTTTCTATTATGCTCAAGTCTCTGGAGCAGGGTTTGAACCCACAGACTACTGAATCAGAGGGCAAGAGTGCTACCAACTGAGCAGGCAGCTGACGCAAAACAGTGAAGCAACTCCAAAAAGTGAGTTTCTAGGCTTGTGATAGTCCTTGCTGGAACTTTCATTTAAAAACTTAAGGACTGGATTTTCAGCTTCTGAGATTTCGGGACGCTAATGGCGGCGGGGCAGTCCTGATACCGCCTGGAAAAAGTTTGCACCCTTATCTGCAAAATTCAGGAAAAAATGAGGTTCCATGATCGGGGGCGCAAATCAGGCATTACACAAGGAGGTTTTTGTGCCCCAAGCCGAAAATCGCGACGTTTAAAACATTTTGTTGATTTAAGGAACTTCATTGTTGTTCAGTGCCCTGCAACATAATGGTGTCTATTGTATGGGTTTATTCTGGTGTGGGGAGTGTTTGTGACTTTGTTGCAATAAAATGTCTGATTGATCCTTTGCCTTGGTGTCTTGTGCATCATTCCAATGTTCGCCGGTGATGTGCCTTTATGGGGGCACATAGCGTGTCCAATATTAGCTCCATCTCTCAGTTTCCTCCATTTAGGAGCCGGAGAAGTGCGAGTGTTGGTCGGGCAGCATCTCCACGCTGCCTCCCTCATGGATGGGGGGGCTATCCAATGGGGGCTTCAGCAGTTTCCTCTTCATCCTCCTCCTCCTGAGGTGGGCCTGCAATCCCCACTGGCAATGCCTGGCCCCTCATGATGGCCAAGTTGTGCAACATGCAGCACGCCACAATGAATTCAGAAACCTGTTGAGGGGAGTAATGAAGGCTGCGTCCAGAGTGGTCCAGGCATCAGTCTGCCTGTAGGAGATGGCATATCTCTGTCAATGCGGGGTAAGACCTCCTCCCCAGATATCTTCAGCCTCTCCTCATCCGTGGGCCGACATGGCCAAGATTCCTTCTTCTAGCATGACACCGCCTGGCAATAGCATGGAACATGATACGCTGACAAACTAGTAATGCCACCATTAAATTCTCTCACTTACTTTGTAAGGGCACTGTAATGGTAGATAAAAGTGCCCTTTGCAAGTCAGAGCTTCACACAGCCCAACCGTTGTAGTCAATATGACCTGCGATGTAGGATCCTCATCCCTCCATTTAAAAACGCCACCAATACCGCCTGCGGCACCCTGGGAATGCCAAGTTTTTCAGACGTCTCCTGGGGCGGGCATTAAATGAGGAGTTAGGGCTGAAATTTACATCCGGGGCACTAGTGGAGCATTGCACGACGATTGACATCACAATCTCAGTGAAACTCAAGGGCGAGGCACTAAGTTTTTGTTCCGCCACAAACCATGAGCCGAAAATGCCGGTCGGGCGGTAAAAGCTGTACGCGTGCCGTAACGCCTAGAAACAATCTTTACTGCCCCTCCAGGAAGCGATCCAAAAATCCAGCCCTAAGATTCATCGGAGTCCTCCTCTAGTAAGTGATTATGCATGAGTCACAGAGTGTGGGAGCATTTCTCTATGGTTACCAAGACACCTTGATTTTCAGGAGGCAAGATGCTCTCTTTGAAAAGTTTTCTTCCCAAATGTGGAATCACATGACACAGCGCGTGATGCTCCATCAAACAGCACTACCTTTGGTCAATTTCTCGCTTTTACTCCCTTTTCTCTTCAGAGGTGCTGCATCCTGCTGTTGTTCAGTGTCAGGGGTGCGGGCCACCCTGTGTTACTTTGCTCGAGTGGCCACCGTGAAGCCTGACATTGTTGTTAGGTTATTCAACTGCAGAGGGTATCACAGCTGAGCCCAATCTTGTTTTTGAATGTCGTTTACACACACACCACCCAGGAGTGCTAAGTCCAGTTGTAGTGCCGTGTGGGTGGGCTCAGCTAACCTATCTCAGACCTGGGACCACTTATTGGCTCAGTTATATGATAGAATACCCTCCACTTGCCTGGATGAGTGCAGCTCCAAATACACTCAAGAAGCTCGACACCATCCAGGACAAAGCAGCCTGCTTAATTGGCACCCCATCCACCACCTTAAACATTCACTCCCTCCAGCACCGGCGCACCGTGGCTGAGGTGTATACCATCTACAAGATGCACTGCAGCAACTCGCCAAGGCTTCTTTGGCAGCACCTCCCAAACTCATGAGCTCTACTACCTAGAAGGACAAGGGCAGCAGGCGCATGGGAACACCATCACTTGCAAGTACCCCTCCAAGTCACTCACCATCTTGACTTGGAAATATATCGGCCGTTCCTGAATCGTCGTTGGGTCAAAATAAGAACATAAGAACATAAGAACATAAGAATTAGGAACAGGAGTAGACCATCTAGCCCCTCGAGCCTGCTCCGCCATTCAACAAGATCATGGCTGATCTGGCCGTGGACTCAGCTCCACTTACCCGCCCGCTCCCCGTAACCCTTAATTCCCTTATTGGTTAAAAATCTATCTATCTGTGATTTGAATACATTCAATGAGCTAGCCTCAACTGCTTCCTTGGGCAGAGAATTCCACAGATTCACAACCCTCTGGGAGAAGAAATTCTTTCTCAACTCGGTTTTAAATTGGCTCCTCCGTATTTTGAGGCTGTGCCCCCTAGTTCTAGTCTCCCCAACCAGTGGAAACAACCTCTCTGCCTCTATCTTGTCTATCCCTTTCATTATTTTAAATGTTTCTATAAGATCACCCCTCATCCTTCTGAACTCCAATGAGTAAAGATCCAGTCTACTCAATCTATCATCATAAGGTAACCCTCTCACCTCCGGAATCAGCCTAGTGAATCGTCTCTGTACCCCCTCCAAAGCTAGTATATCCTTCCTTAAGTAAGGTGACCAAAACTGCACGCAGTACTCCAGGTGTGGCCTCACCAATACCCTGTACAGTTGCAGCAGGACTTCCCTGCTTTTGTACTCCATCCCTTTCGCAATCCTGGAACTACCTCCCTAACAGCACTGTGGAAGCACTTTCACCACACGGACTGCTCACCGCCACCTTCTCAAGGGATGGGCAATAAATGCCGGCCTTGCCAGTGACGCCCGTATCCCATGAACGAATTTTTTAAAAATGCGTGTTTTTAACAATCGAATTACAGTGGGTAGGGAATAAAATATCTCAAGGATGGAAGACACCATGGGTCCATCTAGTCCACCTTTCTGCTGACCTTGTATTGATATCCAATGATGCACTTCTCTTCAAAAATCATGTTAAATTTTACCATGAAGTTTGATTCAAGCTACTGTTCCTACAAAGCTCCCTTTATAAACGATGCCTATAGTGTCATCCATGGCTCAGTGAGTCAGAGGTTGCGGGTTGAAGTCCCACTCCAGTCCACAGACTTGAGCACACAAATCTATGCTGATGCTCTACTACAATACTGAGAGAGAGCTGCACTGTTGAGGTGCCTCCTTTGGGATGAGATGTTGAACCGAGGTGGATGTAAAAGATCCCATGGCAATATTTCAACACAGAATGGATGTTATTCCTGTGTCCTGGACCATATTAATCCCTTAACTGTGTCAGCTGTGGCTCAGTGGGTAGCACCCTCAGAAGATTGTGGGCTCAAGGCCCACTGCAGGGACTTGAACACAAACATCTAAGCTGACACTCCAGTGTAGTGCTGCACTGACAGTGGTGCTGTCTTCCGGATGAGACGTTAAGCCGAGGCCCCATCTGCTGGTGTCCGGGCCAATATTGATCCTTTAATCAACATAACAAATTATCTGGTCATTATCACATTGCTGTTTGTGGGAGCTTGCTGTGCGCAAGTTGGCTGCCACATTTCCCACATTACAACAGTGACCGCACTCCAAAAGTACTTAATTGGCTGTAAAGTGCTTTAAGATGTCCAGTGGTTGAGAAAGGTGCTATGTAAAAGCACGTCATTCTCAATTTAAAAAAAGCAGATTATATTATATTCACCACCTCTTGTTTTGCTATCAGGCGCCAGTTTAGATTCTCTACACCCTTGAACAGAGGTCTTAAAGTTCACCAAAATGAAGTAGAGGAAGTTAATCCTGGAGTTCTTTGAGGATGTAACAAACAGGGTGTGTTGTGTATCTGTAAAGCATGCACTCCCATGTTCCGTCACCAGGGAGCTCATCCCCTGAAGTCCCAAGGGATCCCAGCATCCCTTGGGAGTATTGTATATAAGCCGGCCCCTCAGGCCTGTTCCTCACTCTGGAGTGTCTTATTAAAGACTGAGGCCACTGTTTCTATAAGGGGGAAGCCATTTAGGACTGAGATGAGGAGGAATTTCTTCACCCAGAGAGTGGTGAACCTGTGGAATTCTCTACCACAGAAAGTTGTTGAGGTCAATTCACTAAATATATTCAAAAAGGAGTTAGATGAAGTCCTTACTACTAGGGGAATCAAGGGGTATGGTGAGAAAGCAGGAATGGGGTACTGAAGTTGCATGTTCAGCCATGAACTCATTGAATGGCGGTGCAGGCTCGAAGGGCCGAATAGCCTACTCCTGCACCTATTTTCTATGTTCTATGTTTCTATGTTACTTTAACCTCCCTGTGTGCAGCCTCATCTGTGTTAGGAACACAATAGGGTGGATGAAAGGGAACCAGTGAATGTGTATTTGGACTTCCAGAAGGCATTTGACAAGGTGCCACACAAAAGGTTACTGCACAAGATAAAAGTTCATGGGATTGGGGGTAATATGTTAGCATGGATAGAGGATTGGCTAATGTAGAAACATAGAAAATAGATGCAGGAGTAGGCCATTCGGCCCTTCGAGCCTGCACCACCATTCAATAAGATCATGGCTGATCATTCAACTCAGTACCCACTTCCTGCTTTCTCTCGATATCCCTTGATCCCTTTAGCTGCAAGGGCCATATCTAACTCCCTCTTGAATATATCCAATGAACTGCCATCAACAACTCTCTGCGGTAGGGAATTCCACAGGTTAACAACTATCTGAGTGAAGAAGTGTCTCCTCATCTCAGTCTTAAATGGCTTACCCCTTATCCTTAGACTATGTCCCGGGGTCCTGGACTTCCCCAACATCGGGAACATTCTTCCTGCATCTAACCTGTCCAGTCCCGTCAGAATTTTATATGTTTCTATGAGATTCCCTATCATCCTTCTAAACTCCAGTGAATACAGGCCCAGTCGATCCAGTCTCTCCTCATATGTCAGTCCTGCCATCCCGGGAATCAGTCTGGTGAACCTTCGCTGCACTTCCTCAATAGCAAGAACATCCTTCCTCAGATTAGGAGACCAAAATTGAACACAATATTCCAGGTGAGGCCTCGCCAAGGCCCTGTACAACTGCAGTAAGACCTCCCTGCTCCGATACTCAAATCCCCTAGCTATGAAGGCCAACATACCACTTGCCTTCTTCACCACCTGCTGTACCTGCATGCCAACTTTCAATGACTGAAGTACCATGACACCCAGGTCTCGTTGCACCTCCCCTTTTCCTAATCTTCCGCCATTCAGATAAAATTCTGCCTTTGTGTTTTTGCCACCAAAGTGGATAACCTCACATTTATCCACATTATACTGCATCTGCCACACGTTTTCCCACTCACCTAACCTGTCCAAGTCACCCTGCAGCCTTTTAGCATCCTCCTCACAGCTCACACTGCCACCCAGCTTAGTGTCATCTGCAAACTTGGAGATATTACATTCAATTCCCTCATCCAAATCATTAATGTATATTGTAAATAGCTGGGATCCCAGCAGTGAGCCCTGCGGCATCCCACTAGTCACTGCCTGCCATTCTGAAAAGGACCCATTTATCCCGACTCTCTGCTTCCTGTCTGCCAACCAGTTCTCTATCCATGTCAGTACATTACCCCCAATACCGTGCGCTTTAATTTTGCACACCAATCTCTTGTGTGGGATCTTGTCAAAAGCTTTTGAAAGTCCAAATACACCACATCCACTGGTTCTCCCTTGTCCACTCTACCAATTACATCCTCAAACAATTCTAGAAGATTTGTCAAGCATGATTTCCCTTTCGTAAATCCATGCTGACTTGGACCGATCCCGTCACTGCTTTCCAAATGTGCTGCAATTTCATCTTTAATAATTGATTCCAACATTTTCCCCACTACTGATGTCAGGCTAACCGGTCTATAATTACCCGCTTTCTTTCTCCCTCCTTTCATAAAAAGTGGTGTTACATTAGCTACCCTCCAGTCCAGAGGAACCGATCCAGAGTCGATAAACTGTTGGAAAATGATCACCAATGCATCCATTATTTCTAGGGCCACTTCCCCTTAAGTACTCTGGGATGCAGACTATCAGGCCTCGGGGATTTATCGGCCTTCAAACCCATCAATTTCTCTAACACAATTTCCCACCAATAAGGATTTCCTTCAGTTCCTCCTTCTCACTAGACCCTCGGTCCCCAAGTATTGCCATAAGGTTATTCGTGTCTTCCTTCATGACGACAGAACCAAAGTATTTGTTTAACTGGTCCGCCATTTCTTTGTTCCCCAAATGAGTTCACCTGAATCTGACTGCAAGGGACCTATGTTTGTTTTCACTAATCTTTTTCTCTTCACATATCTATAGAAGCTTTTGCAGTCAGTTTTTATGTTCCCAGCAAGCTTCCTCTCATACTCTATTTTCCCCCTCCAAATTATACCCTTTGTCCTCCTCTGCTGTATTACAAAATTCTCCCAGTCCTCAAGTTTGCTGCTTTTTCTGGCCAATTTATATGCCTCTTCCTTGGATTTAACATTATCTTAATTTCCCTTGTTAGCCACGGTTGAGCCACCTTCCCTGTTTTATTTTTACTCCAGACAGAGATGTACAATTGTTGAAGTTCATCCATGTGATCTTTAAATGTTTGCCATTGCCTATCCACTGTCAACCCTTTAAGTATCACTCGCCAGTCTATTCCAGCCAACTAACAGAGAACAGAGAGTCGGGGTAAATTGGTTGACAACCTCTGGTTCACAACCAGTAACTAGTGGGGTGCTGCAGGGATCAGTGCTGGGACCCCAACTATTTACAATCTATATTAACGACTTGGAAGAAGGGACAGCGTGTAACGGAGCCAAGTTTGCTGATGATACAAAGATGGGAGGAAAAGCAATGTGTGAGGAGGACACAAAAAATCTGCAAAAGGACATAGATAGGGTAAGTGAGTGGGCAAAAATTTGGCGATGGAATATAATTTTGGAAAGTGTGAGATCATGCACTTTGGCAGAAAAAAAATCAAAGAGCAAGTTATTATTTAAATGGAGAAAGATTGCAAAGTGCTGCAGTACAGCGGGACCTGGGGGTACTTGTGCATGAAACGCAAAAGGATAGAATGCTGGTACAGCAAGTGATCAGGAAGGCCAATGGTATCTTGGCTTTTTTTGCTGTGGGGATGGAGTATAAAAGCAGGGAAGTCTTACTACAGCTATATAAGGTATTGGTGAGGTCACACCTGGAGTACTGCGTGCAGTTTTGGTTTCCATATTTACGAAAGGATATACTTGCTTTGGAGGCAGTTCAGAGAAGGTTCACTCGGTTGATTCCGGGGATGAGGGGGTTGACTTATGAGGAAAGGTTGGGTAGGTTGGGCCTCTACTCATTGGAATTCAGAAGAATGAGAGGTGATTTTATCGAAACGTATAAGATTATGAGGGGGCTTGACAAGGTGGATGCAGAGAGGATGTTTCCACTGATAGGGGAGATTAGAACTAGAGGGCACGATCTTAGAATAAGGAGCCGCCCATTTAAAATTGAGATGAGGAGAAATTTCTTCTCTCAGAGGGTTGTAAATCTGTGGAATTCGCTGCCTCAGAGAGCTGTGGAAGCTGGGACATTGAATAAATTTAAGACAGAAATAGACAGTTTCTTAAACGATAAGGGGTTATGGGGAGCAGGCAGGGAAGTGGAGCTGAGTCCATGATCAGATCAGCCATGATCGTATTAAATGGCAGAGCAGGCTCGAGGGGCCGTATGGCCTACTCTTGTTCCTATTTCTTATGTTCTTATATGAAGGGTTGAGCCAGCCGAGGTTCCAAATCTTGCCCTTCTATTCATAAATGTCAGCTGCTCAGCTGTCGATAAATTTGATTAAAAAAAAACACATTTTTATACTTGTATGCAGAATAGCTGAAGCCAGTAAGGGAAGCTTGTGATGTTGCCTGGCTGGTATTAACATGATAGGTTGTCCGTAGCCTTGCTTTCACTGAGGCACATGACAAGGCCACCCTGACAAAGGCCTCATTGTATTCAGAATCAATAAGCTCTTGTTTGCAGTAATCCATCTTAATAAAATAAAATGCATTTAAAGACACTCTGAACAATTCTGTAATGAAGCGCCAGAGTGTATGGGAGTCAGTTAGATGTTTCCCAGGCTTCTGGCCTTACAGGTTTTCTCAGGAGAGTCGAGGAGAATGCCCATTGTATTTCTGAGGTCACTGACTCATACCCTGCCCCTTTACGCTCTCAAAGAGGAAGCTTCGGGAAATGGTTAACTTTCTCTCATGCTATTTGATTTTAAGTGAGGGTCGAAAGGATTCACTAATAAGCTGTTACTTCCAGTTGAATTGATTGCCGACTACTTCAGAGAAACATCATTCATTTCCAGTGGGTGATTCGTATGCAAACACCTTCTGCTTATCAATGTATCTCACGGTCTTTGATTTATAGGGTAGCAATGATTTCCTCTGGTGGGGAAATCAAGCACGAGGGGACATAATTAGAGCGAGGTTTAGATGAGGTAGGGTGGGAGGAGGCTCGTGTGGAGCACAAACACCGGTATCGACCAGTTGGGCCGAGTGGCCTGTTTCCGTGCTGTACATTTGATGTAGTTCTATCTAGGTCCTTCAGGAACAAAATTAGGAGGCATTTTTTCACACAAAGTGTAGTAACTCTGGAACCTCTTCCCCAAAAGGCTGTGGATGCTGGGGGACATTTCAAGACTGAGATCGATAGGTTTTTGTTCGGTAAGGGTATCAAGGGATATGGAGTGAAGGCGGATAAATGGAGTTGAGAAACAGATGAGCCATGATCTAATTGAATAGTGGAGTAGGGTCGCGGGACTGAATGGCCTTCTCCTGTTCCTATGTTTGCATGAGTTATATCCGTGCATGCCTCAATCCATACTAAGTCCTTAATAAAGATTGTAAGTATGTGTGTGTAGATGTGATATTGAACTGTGGATGATAACACAGCCTTAAAACACTGACCCCTATTCTAACTGCAGCTGGGGGTGAAGTTGAGATGGAAACAGACCCACTGCTGTAGAAATAAGGTCCAAGCTATTTAGTGCCCATTGCCCGATAACATGCTGCTGCTTTGCCTCCTCGCTGCCAAGTCGGCGGGAAGCGGTGCAACATTGCGCGGCCCAGAAGCCATCTGCCGACGCAAGGCTGTGGCAGGATCAGGTTCTGGGGCATCTTGCAGAGGTCTCACGTTTGGTACGGGGGTTATGGGTGGATACCTGGGCCAGGGAGCCCTGTGGAGATCCCCCTGACTCCACAAAGGAAAGGAAAAATAGTTTGGCATCTTCTAGGATGATCCTTTACCAACCTGGTTCAATAAGAAAGCCACAGTGGCTTCGCTGGTTTAGGTCTGAGTTAAAACTGCAGTCTGGATCCAACGACATCTTTGAGACCCAACGTGCATGTGCAAAGGAGGGTCCCGGGATTGCTGGGTGGGTGTCCTCACCCTTGGCTCAGGAGAGCAGAGTCAGATCATGGATAGCGAGCTCCTGGCAGCAGTACGCTGGGTTAAGTACAATTAAAATTGTCCCCACTCTCTTTCATGCATTTTATTCTCAATCAGACGCTGGGCACAGTAATGTAGCGCATACGCTACTGAACTAGTAATTCAGAGAACGTGAGTTCAAATCTCAGTGTAATGTATGCACCGGTGAGTATGTTCACTGGTTGGTGGAGCTGCTGAGTTGGGAGTGGCTTAGCCAGTCACATGATGTTCACAAGACTCAATAAAATCCCAGCCAGTTGGGTTCGGGGATCCACGATGGGGCAGGTGGTTGTGAGCCTGTTGGATGAACTGGTAATGTGTAGTGTGATTGTTAAACCTTTTGCTAATAAATCAATTCATTCTTAATAGCAATGTGTTGCTATGAATTCTGAAGCAAAGAACCCATGAAGCAAATATATTACACCCACTATGGCAGTTTCAGAATTTGAATTCAGTTTAATTCAGAAATAAGAAGATGGAATTAGTAAAAAAACGACCCTAAAGCAGTTGGAATGTTATGACTGATTTCTCATGTCCTTCAGGAAAGGGAACTTGCCTTCTGTCCTAATCCTATATGTGACTCCTGTCCCACACCAACATAGCCCATCAAGCCACTCAGTTGTATCAAACTGCTACTAGTGGTTCAAGAAGAAGGCACACCCACACCTTCATAGGGTAACCAGGGACGGGCAATAAATGCCAGCATTGCCTCGATCTTGCCATCTCACGTGGCCTTACTACTCCCATCGTAACTATCACTGATAAGGCAACCTCTGATCAGTTATTCTATCGCTCGCCACCCATATTACCCTTATCCCTCCCAACCCCATTTCTTTCTGTGTCTGCACCTGAAAAAAACTCTCCCTCAACTCATTTACCATGGCACTTTTAAATACCCAGCTGTCCAGCTTTGGCCCTCCATTCATCATGACATTTCTGCAGCTACCGATCTGCTCAATCACACCCTCTCTTCCACCTTTGCCACCCTTGTCCCCATGAAAACCATTGCTCTCTCTGACCCTAGTTATTTCACCTGGTATATCCTCATCTCTGCTCCCTGAAGTCCAAGGGTTTCAGATTTGAACTTACATGGTGGACAACTGACTCAACCATCCATCGCCTGATCCAGGTGAACCACATACAGCACTATGGGGCCGTGCTCTCCATTGCTAAAACTGCTCACTATTCAAAGGATCATCTTGGAGTACAAAGATAACCCCCAGCTTCTCTGCTCTGTCACAAACCATCTTCTTAAACTGCCCTCCTGTGCCTCCTCCACCCTCACCTCAACATCATGTGAGGAGCTCATGGACCTTTTTGTCACTAAGTTTGAGACCATCTGATCAGTTGCCTCTGCTGTTTCCCTCCCTTCTGCTAGCCCACTGGGCCACATATTCCCTAATGTTCCTGCTGCACTAGCCCTGAACTCATGTCTCACTAGATTATATTCCATCACCTACCTTGGTCTCTCCAAGCTCACCTTGTCAATGAGACATATCTCTTGCTCGCTTGAGCCTATCTGGACTAAACTGTTGACGACCCAACTTCCCTTCCTGAGCCATGTGTTAGCTGACATTGTTAACGGTTTTCTCTCCTCAGGTACTGTACCCCTCCCCTTCAATTCTGCGAAATCACCCATGTGCTGTCCCCTCTCAAATCCGTGTCCATCTTTCCTGCCATTTCATCTTTGAATCCATCTAATCAGGTTTGTGGCCCAGCCACAGTACTGAACTGGCCCTCATCAAAGTCACAAATTATATTCTATGTGATTGTGACCATGGTAAACTATCCCTCATCGTCCTTTTCGACCTGTCTGCAGCCCTTGAGGCGGTTGACCACTCTATCTTTCTCCAGCGCATCTCCACTGTTGTCCAGCTGGGTGGGACTGCTCTCGCCTGGTTCCATTCTTATCTATCTAATCGTAGCCAGAGAATCTCCTGCAATAGCTTCTCTTCCTACTCCCAAAACTTTACCTCTGGTGTTCCCCAAGGTTCTATCCTCAGCCCCTCCTATTTCTCATCTACATGCTGCCCCTCGGTGACATCATCTGCAAACACAACACGAGGTTCCAAGTGTATGATACTCAGCTCTATCTCATCACCACCTCTCTGGGCCATCCCACTGTCTCTGATTTGTCACACTGCTTGTCTGACATGGAAGATTGGTTGATCAGAAATTTCATTCAACTAAATATTGGGAAGACTGAAGCCATTGTCTTTGGTCACCACCATAAACTCCATTCCTGACCATTGGTTCCATCCCTGGCAAGTGTCTGAAGCTGAGCCATAGTGTTCGCAACCTTGGGGTAATAGTTGACCCTGAGATGAACTTCCAATCACACATCCACTCTGTAATATATTTATGCTTGGGGTCACCTGACAACAGAGGTCTCTGGTGAATGATCGATAGTTGGTGGGTCATTGACTGAATCTTCCTCAAACGGTTCCAGTTCATCCGTGTGCCGCAGTTTTACCTGGTCAACATGTTTTCTGCATGTTTGGCCATCCTTGAGCACGACAATGAACACTCTTACCCTTCTTAGCTGTAACAGTACCAGCGATCCATTTTGGACCCCGACCATAGTTCAGTGCAGTATAGTATTAGTGTTAGGCAGTCCCTCCTATCGAGGATGACCCACTTCCAGACCAGTACAAACACTGGATCATTGACAGAGAAATCTCGTGACACAGCAGTACAATCATGATACAATTGCTGACTTTGACGTCTGGTTTCAACACGATCATTCAAATCAGGACGAACAAGTGAAAGCTTGGTCTTGAGATTTCTCTTCATCAGTAGTTCAGCAGGGGAAACACCAGTAACAGTATGAGGTCTTGTTCTATAACTGAGCAATATACACAACAAACAAGTTTGAAGTGAATCCTGAGTTACACGTTTCATACTTTGTTTGATAGTTTGAACAGCATGCTCTGCTTGACCATTAGAAGCAGGTTTGAATGGAGCTGAGCTCACATAAGGTCATAAGAAATCATAGACAGTCCCTCGGAATCGAGTAAGACTTGCTTCCACTCCCAAAGTGAGTTCTCTGGTAGTTAATCAGTCCAATACGAGAGCCACAGATCCTGTCACAAGTGGGACAGACATTCGTCGAAGGAAGGGGTGGGTGGGGTTGGTTTGCCACGTGCTCCTTCCGCTGTCTGCGCTTGACATCTTCACGCTCTCCGTGTTGAGACTCGAAGAACTCAACGCCCTCCCGGATGCACCTTCTCCACCTCGGGCGGTCTTTGGCCAGGGACTCCCAGGTGTCAGTGGTGATGTCGCACTTTACCAGGGAGGCTTGGAGGGTGTTCTTGTAACGTTTCCGCTGCCCACCTTTGGCTCGTTTACCATGAAGGAGCTCCGCATAGAGCAATTGCTTAGAGAGTCTCGTATCTGGCATGCGAACTATGTGGCCTGCCCAGCGAAGCTGATCGAGTGTGATCAGTGCTTCAATGCTGGGGATGTTGGCCTAGACAAGGACTCTGATGTTGGTGCACCTGTCCTCCCAGGGGATTTGCAGGATCTTGCGGAGACATCGTTGGTGATATATCTCCAGCGACTTGAGGTGCCTTCTATACATCGTCCATGCCTCAGATCCACACAGCAGGGCGGGTATTACTACAGCCTGAAGACCATGAGCTTGGTGGTAGATTTGAGGGCCAGGCTTCAAACACTCTTTTCCTCAGACAGCCGAAGGCTGCACTGGTGCACTGGAGGCGATGTTGAATCTCCGCATCAATGTCTGTTTTTGTTGATAAGAGGCTCCCGAGATATGGGAAATGGTCCATGTTGTCGAGGGCCGCACCGTGAATCTTGATGATTGGAGGGCAGTGCTGTGCGGCGGAGACAGGCTGGTGGATGACCTTTGTCCTACGGATGCTAAGCGTAAGGCCCATGCTTTCATATGCCTCAGTGAATACATTGACTATATCCTGGAGTTCAGCCTCTGAATGTGCGCAGACGCAGGAGTCGTCCGCATACTGCAGCTCAAGGATAGAGGTTGGGGTGATCTTGGACCTGGCTGGAGGCGATGTAGGTTAAACAGCTGTCCACTAGTTCTGTAGTTTAGTTCCACTCCAGCAGGGAGCTTGTTGATTGTGAGGTGGAGCATGGCGGCGAGGAAGATTGAGAAGAGGGTTGGAGCGATGATGTAGCCCTGTTTGACCCCGGTCCGCACGTGGATTGGGTCTGTAATGGATCTGTTGGTAAGGATCACGGCCTGCATGTCGTCGTGAAGCAGGCGAAGGATGTTGACAAACTTTGGGGGCATCCGAAACGGTGGAGGACGCTCCATAGACCCTCATGGTTGACAGTGTCAAAGGCCTTTGTAAGATCGAAGAAGGCCATATATAAGGGCTGGCGCTGCTCCCTGCACTTTTCCTGCAGTTGTCATGCTACAAAGATCATGTCCGTTGTGCCCCGTAGGGAACGAAATCCGCACTGTGATTCCGGGAGGAGCTCCTCGGCCACAGGGAGAAGACGGCTGAGGAGAACTCTAGCGACAACCTTCCCAGTGGCTGATAGCAGGGAGATTCCCCTGTAGTTGCCGCAGTCGGACTTGTCCCCTTTTTAAAAAATTGTCACAATCACTGCATCTCTGAGATCTCCCGGTATACTCTCCTCCCTCCAGATGAGAGAGATGAGGTCATGTATCCGTGCCAACAGCGCCTCTCCGCCATACTTTAGCACCTCAGCAGGGATTCCAACCGCACCCGTAGCCTTGTTATTCTTGAGCTGTTTTATGGTTTTGCCTACCTCGTGCAGCATTGGAGTTTCACTGAGTTAATGGCGGGTCGCATGCTGCGGGATGGAGTCGAGAACACTCAAGTCAAAGGCAGAGTCTCGATTGAGGAGATCTTCAAAGTGCTCCTTCCATCGGGCCCTGACAGCCTCGGTGTCCTTGATGAGTGTTTCCCCGTTCTTGGCCAGGAGTGGGGGGGGCCTTGGGAGTTTGGACCGTATGTGGCCTTGACTGCGATGAAGAATCCTCGCATATCATGGCTGTCGGTCAGTTGTTGTATCTCTTCTGCTTTCTCCATCACCACCGGTTTTTTGTTGGACCTGAGCTTTGAGCTGTCTATAATGTTGTTTTGCAGCTCCCGAGTTGGGTTGCTTGAGGCTCAGAAATGCTTTGCACTTGCGATCTATTAGTTCTTCAATCTTCTGATCATTTTCATCAAACCAGTCCTGATGTTTTCTGGTTGAGTGACTAAGTGTCTCTTCACAGGCACTGGTTATAGAGGCCTGGAGGGCAGACCAAGCGCTGTGGGCATTCAACATTTCAGGGTCATCAAGGCACGCCAGATTGGCTGTGAGGCGCTGGTTGTATAGGGCTCTCTTAGCTGGGTCTCTCAGTGCTCCGGCATTAACGTTTTTGCGGAACTGCTTCTGCTGTTCCCTCTGCTTTGGGGCAATGTTAATGTTGATGATGGATCGGATTAGGGGGCGGTCCGTCCAGCAGTCGTCAGCTCTTGTCATGGCATGGGTGATGCGCACATCCTTGTGATCCCTCGCTCGGACGATGACATAGTCAAACAGGTGCCAGTGTTTGGAGCGAGGATGTTGCCATGATGCCTTGTATTTGTCCCTCTGGTGGAACAGGGTGTTGGTGATGAGGAGTTCATGTTCTAGACATTTTGTCAGGAGTAGGGTACCGCTGGAATTGGCTTTCCCTACCCCCTCTCTGCCAATCATGCCTCCCCAGAGGGCTGAGTCTTTGTCGACCCTGGCATTAAAATCACCCAGGAGGATCAATTTGTCACCCGTGGGGACGCGGGACAAGGATATCTCGAGGTTGGAATAAAAACCCTCTTTAGTCTCCTCCGTTGCATCGAGTGTAGGGGCATACGCATTGATGACTGTGCGCATTGGTTCCGGGATAGGGTGAGACGGAGAGTAATGAGGCGTTCGTTAACCCCACATGGGGAGTCTGTTGACCAACTCATTCTTGACGGCAAAGCCGACTCCATGAAGGCGGCGTTCTGCCTCTGGTTTCCCTTTCCAGAAGAAGGTTTAACCTCCACCTTGTTCCTTCAACTGGGCTTCCCCTGCCCGCCGGGTCTCGCTTAGGGCGGCGATGTCAATGTCAAAACGTCTGAATTCCCAGGCAACTATGGCGGTGTGGCATTCCGGCCTGTTGCTGTTGGACTTGTCCATGAGGGTCCTGACGTTCCAGGTCCCGAACTTCATACTGACGAAGTGGAAGATGCCTGTGCGTGAGTGCTTTTAAAGTGGGGTGGCCGCTGCACACCAGCAACCACACGGGCTTAGCTGAGCAAGGTCTTGGTCCAGTGGCAAGGGGGTCCAAGATAACTGGAGACCAAGCCTGATTGCCTACAGCGAAGTGTTGGCCGTAAGCTCGGTGCCGAGTAGCGCCATTGATGGTAGATGGCCCGAGGCTTGGTTGGGGGGCAGGCATTACGAAGGTCACTTCCAAAGTTATTTTAAGAGTTAAAAGTTGATAAAAATTCCCAATTTGTTTAAAAAGTTTCTAAGAGTTGTTAAAAAGTTGAAGATTTAGATCAATAATAGGTTATAAAAGTTTCCCCAATTGTTTAAAAGTTTAAGTATGATTAAGAATCCGAGGGATGTTTTAAAAAGTTTTTCCAAAGTTTCCAAAGTTATTAAAGGTTTCTCCAAAGTTTCCAAGTTGTTTAAAAGTTTAAAAGTTTTTACAAATTGTTTAAAAAGTTACTCAGGTTGATTAAAAGTTTTAAAAAAATAGATTAAAAGTTGATTAAAAATGATTAAAAGTCTGAGGTGTAAGTCAGGTTACTCCCCTGGCACTGCTCCATGGGTGTAAATCAGGTTACTCCCCTGGCACTGCTCCATGGGTGTAAATCAGGTTACTCCCCTGGCACTGCTCCATGGGTGTAAATCAGGTTACTCCCCTGGCACTGCTCCATGGGTGTAAGTCAGGTTACTCCCCTGGCACTGCTCCATGGGTGCCGCCAGCCCTCTGTTGTCCTGGACCGGCCCCGGAGTCCCTTTGGCCAGTTAAATGCCGGCCATGGTGTCCCTTCGGCCAGCTCGGAACAGGAGTAGGCCATACGACCCCTCGAGCCTGCTCTGCCATTCAATAAGATCATAGCTGATCTGATAATGGACTCAGCTCCACTTCCCTGCCCGTTCCCCATAACTCCTTATCCCCTTATCATTTAAGAAACTGTATGTTCCTGTCTTAAATTTATTGAATGTCATAGCTTCCACAGCTCTCTGAGGCAGCGAATTCCACAGATTTACAAGTCTCTGAGAGAAGAAATTTCTCCTCATCTCTATTTTAAATAGGCGGCCCCTTATTCTAAGATCATGCTCTCTAGTTCTAGTCTCCCCCATCAGTGGAAACATCCTCTATGCATCCACCTTGTCAAGCCCCCTCATAATCTTATACGTTTCGAGAAGATCACCTTTCATTCTTCTGAATTTCAATAAGTAGAGGCCCAACCTACTCAACCTTTCCTCATCCCCGGAATCAACCGAGTGAACCTTCTCTGAACTGCATCCAAAGCAATATCCTTTCATAAATATGGAAACCAAAACTGCACGCAGTATTACAGGTGTGGCCTCACAATACCTTATATAGCTGTAGTAAGACTTCCCTGCTTTTGTACTCCATCCCCTTTGCAATAAAGGCCAAGATACCAGTGGCCTTCCTGATCACTTGCTGTACCTGCATACTATCCTTTTGTGTTTCATGCACAAGTACCCCCAGGTCCCACTGTACTGCAGCACTTTGCAATCTTTCTCCATTTAAATAATAACTTGCTCTTTGATTTTTTTCTGCCAAAGTGCATGACCTCACACTTTCCAACATTATACTCCATCTGCCAAATTTTTGCCCACTCACTTAGCCTGTCTGTGTCCTTTTGCAGATTTTTTGTGTCCTCCTCACACATTGCTTTTCCTCCCATCTTTATATCATCAGCAAACTTGGCTACGTTACACTCAGTCCCTTCTTCCAAGTCGTTAATATAGATTGTAAATTGTTGGGGTCCCAGCACTGATCCCTGTGGCATCCCACTAGTTACTGGTTGCCAACCAGAGAATGAACCATTTATCCTGACTCTCTGTTCTCTGTTAGTTAGCCAATCCTCTATCCATGCTAATATATTACTCCCAACCCGTAAACTTTTATCTTGTGCAGTAACCTTTTATGTGGCACCTTGTCAAATGCCTTCTGGAAGTCCAAATACACCACATCCACTGGTTCCCCTTTATCCACCCTGTTCATTACATCCTCAAAGAACTCCAGCAAATTTGTCAAACATGACTTCCCCTTCATAAATCCATGCTGACTCTGCCTGACCGAATTTTGCTTTTCCAAATGTCCTGCTACTGCTTCTTTAATAATGGACTCCAACATTTCCCCAATCACAGATGTTAGGCTAACTGGTCTATAGTTTCCTGCTTTTTGTCTGCCTCCTTTTTTAAATAGGGGCGTTACATTTGCAGTTTTCCAATCTGCTGGGACCTCCCCAGAATCCATTGAGTTTCATGAACTCCTGAAATTCAAGACTTGTGAAACAAGATCCATTGTCGCTCACAACAATGTCAGGATACCATGAATAGCAAACATGATACATTGACTCTCAATAGCGGCTGTTGAGGTACTGGATGACATAATGATACACTCTATCCACTTTGAATATGCATCCACCGCAACAAAAAACATCTTTCCAAGGAATGGCCCCGCAAAATCGATGTCATTCCTGAACCCGGACCTTCAGTCTCTGATGTTGTTATTACGACACCTACCAGAACTGTTACTCAACAACCTCCAGTCACAACTGACTTAGAACGTTCACCTAGAACTAATGTTGAACTGAGACAATCAACTGGTGAGTGGAAAGCCCCAGATCATCTTGTATTGTAAAGTGACTGATACTAAGATCTTGAAAGGGGGATGTTGTAATATATTTATGCTTGGGGTCACCTGACACCAAAGGGTGCCACTGTCGGATGTCATGCAGGCAATACAGGAAGTCAGATCTTGTTCTTACCCGAAGTGGGAATAAAAGAGATCGGGTACACACCCGAGGCAGTTTATAATAACAGGATTCTTGTGTTATTATCCACTCCATCACCAAGACTGTCTAATTCCGCCTCTGTAACATTGCCCGACTCTGACCCTGCCTCACCTCATCTGCTGCTGAAACACTCTTCCATGCTTTTGCTACCTCTAGGCTTGACTATTCCAATGATCTCCTGACTGCCCTCCTATCTTCCACCCTACGTAAACTTGTACTCATCGAAAACTCTACTGCCCGTATCTTAACTCGCACCAGTCTCGTTCACCCATCACTCCTGTCCTTGTTGACCTAAACTGGCTTCCGATCCAACAATGCCTCAGTTTTAAAATCCTCATCCTTGTTTTCAAATCCCTCCATGGCCTCGCCCCTCCCTATCTCTGTAACCTTCTCCAGCCCCACAAGTCTTCGAGATCTCTGCACTCCTTCAATTTTAGCTTCTTGAGCATCCCTGATTATAATCGCTCAACCATCGGTGGCCCTGCCTTCTGTTGCCTAGGCACTAAGCTCTGGAACTCCCTCCCTAAATCTCTCCACCTCTCTACCTTTCTTTCCTCCTTTAAGATGCTCTTTAAAACCTACCTCTTTGACCAAACTTTTGGTCATCTGCCCTGCTATCTCCTTCTGTGGCTCAGTGTCAAAAATGTTTTTATGGTAATGCTCATGATAAGTGCCTTCGGATGTTTTGCTGTACGAAAGATGCTACACAAGTGTGAGTTGAAGTTGCCAGCGACGCCCACATCACCATAATGAATAAGAGAAAAGAACATCAGTATCCTTAGAATACAACACTCGATTGGGGTTATCCTTTCTGGACTAGTTCGAAGAGCCAGTTTTGCTTCTTGAAGTCCACTTGAGTGGAAAAATGCAAAAAAGAAAGAACGAAGAACGACATTAGGCTCAAAATAGGATTGAGAGTCACACGTGAGCTATTTGGGCTAAGTGCCAATGGACTGTGAGGACCAATGGAAATGTACCTCAGTGACGGAGTCAAACAGTTTTTAAAAATTAGTTCTTCAAGAGGGAATTGGTTTGAAAAAGTGTTCACAAATCCTGCTGAATCGTTTGTGGAAACATTCACCATCTTACATGTGAATTAGTATTAGGCAGTCCCTCGTATCGAGAATGACCTGCTGCCTCACCAAAAAAGGATGAGTTCGCAGGTTTTTCAATGAGGGACCTAATATTCCAGATCCCGAATTACATGTTGAAGGGTGGAAGATGCCTATGTGTGGATTTTTTTAATGTGGGGTGGCCGTTGCACGCCAGCCATGACACGGGCTTGACAGAGCTAGGTCTTGGTCCAGTGGCAAGGCAACTGGAGACCTGCTCTGCTGCATGGGCTTAGTGCACACACATACTCCTACTATCCATAGATCGCAGCACGGGCCAGCCCACATGTCAATTATAACACTGACAACTAACGGTAATGTTATTTGCAACCTAATCTCTTTAGCCAATTTTTAAATTCCTAGTTTTGCAGTATGTTTTTATCATCATGTTATATGTTTTTTTGCCATTTTTATAAATATTTAAAAAAAAATGTTTTTCTCCATAATTTCCTGGTGCCGCTTTTATTTTGTCTAAAAGTGTTAACTGTTTTTAGCCATTTCTGAAAAATGCAGCTATTCTCTACAAACTTGGATTAAGTGAAAGACTCACAGGACTTCAGTCGAAATGGAACAGCTCAAAATGAATGAGCATGAAAAATGAGCTTTCCTAAACACAAACTCTCAACAGGGAGTAGCAAGGCATCTAATTACAAATTGCACAATCCCAGCTATGTCAGCAAGTTCGGTAAAACTAATGGTAGAAGCTGATTTTGAAGTGTCCGAGACAGCATTTCATAGAATCAGAGAAAGTTACAGCCCAGAAGGAGGCCATTCAGCCAATCATGTCCGCGCCGGCCAACAAAGAGCTACCCAGCCTAATCCCACTTTCCAGCTCTTGGTCCGTAGCCCTGCAGGTTGCGGCATTTCAAGTGCACATCCAAGTACTTTTTAAATGTGGTGAGGGTTTCTGCCTCTACCATCCTTTCAGGCAGTGAGTTCCAGACCCCCACAACCTTCTGGGTGAAGACATTTCCCCTCAAATCCCCTCTAAACCTCCTACCAATTGCTTTAAGTCTATGCCCCCTGGATGTTGATGCTTCCGGCAAGGGAAACAGGTCCATCCTATCCACTCTATCCAGGCCCCTCATAATTTTATACACCTCAATGAGGTCTCCCCTCAGCCTCCTCTTTTCATGGCTAAAGCGGTGAAAGAATAAGGATGGCATGCCGGGGTGATCGGCAGACATGAGCACCAGACTGACCACACTTACCAATACAGCACCAACCATATCTGTAGGCCTTGACGGACCTACATGGCAGTGATTGAGGACCACTGGTTGAGCCATGTCTGGGTCACAAGGGAGCCAGGTGTCGAGCTGTATTATCTTCTGCATGCACTTTGACCCCCAATTTTTGTGGCCGATTGACCTGGGCTGGGGTGCAGAGTTTCATGTATGTAGACCACGTATACTAACTGTATTGTCACATAAGGTGTCCACCAGAGGTCACTGCGGTGGGAGACCTGGGGGTCACCTGCATAGGTGTACAGGGCCCAGTATAAAAGGCTCACTGTGGAGTTACAATAAATGGGACTAAGGTCACAACAGCTCAAGTACAATACTAGACCTCGTGGAGTCATTCATAAAGGTATTAAAGACATAACACAGAGGACCAGTCTCAATGGATATTACTCCCCCTCCCCCTGTTAATTTTAATAGTTTCCCTGTCTATAGGGAGATGAAAGCACACAATTAGTCGATGGATTAAAAACCTGACAAGAAAGCAATTCTTAAAGTCTTGCTGCTTGCTTTTAAAGGGGAGGGGACTTTTTTTCATGTGGCCAAATTTGTGTTTTTACTAACAGGACATCCTACCTGCAAAGAGTGTCTGGGAGCATAGATGTGGGGATGTGTTGGAGCTGAAGGGCGCACGCCTGTTAAATTCGCACAGCAAGCTGCTTAAGTCCAGGTGGCAAACAGAGTTTATATTACGGACCTGGAAACAACTGCACAAGAAGTTCTCATATATCTGGAGGAGTGACGAGATAAATACGCTCACATCTTATAGAATCATGCGGCTGGATTTTCAATCATTGAGCCCTACCACTGGTTTTCCGGTGCTATTTTGGTGTTATTTAAAAATCGCATTTTGTTTTTACCACCGAAATACCACTTTCACTCAAGGCCGCTATTTCCATCAAATATGACCGGTGGTAGGGCTAACTATATTTCGTTCTTATTTTTGATCGTGCAACACTCAAATTAAATGGGTGGTATTTTTGCGGCTGTTAAAAATGGTGATATTGATGAACTTACCTCTGGTGGTAATTTTCGGTGGTAAATGATCAAAAAAATGATGAAAATCAAGCCCATAGAATCATAGAATGGTTACAGTATGGACGAACCCATTCAGCCCATTGAGCCCATGCCGGCTCTCTGCAAGAGCACTTCAGCCAGTCCCACTCCCCCGCCCTTTCCCTGTCGCTCTGCAATTTCTTTTTCCTCTAGGTACTTATCCAACTCCCTTTTGAAAGCCACGATTGAGTCTGCCTCCACCACCCTTTCAGGCCGTGCATTTCAGATCATAGCCACTCGCTGCGTAAAAATGTTTTTCCTCATGTTGCCTTTGGTTCTTTTGTCAATCACCTTAAACCTGTGACCTCTGGTTCTTGACCCTTCCGCCAATGGGAGCAGCTTCTCTCTATCTACTGTGTCCAGATCCCTCATGGTTTTGGACGTTGAGTGTCCCAGACACTCTTTGTAGGCAGGATGTCTTGTCAGTCGAAACAAAAAATTGGCCAAATAAAAAAAGTCCCCTTTAAAAGCAAACAGCAACACTTTAAGAATTGCTTCCTTGCCAGATTTCTTGTCCATCAGCTAATTATGTGCTTTCATCTCCCCATAGACAGGGAAACCCAACGTTCAAATCCCAATTGAATATTAGAAAGACCAAAACCATTGTTTTCGGTCCCCGCCACAAACTCCATTCCCTAGCCACTGACTCCATCCCTCTCCCCAACTTCTGCCTGAGGCTGAACCAGACTGTTTGCAACCTCGGTGTCACATTTGACCCTGAAATGAACTTTCGACCACACATCCGCAGCATAACTAAGACCGCCTATTTCCACCTCCGTAACATTGCCCGTCTCTGCCCTTACCTCAGCTCATCCGCTGCTGAAACCCTTATCCATGCCTTTGTTACCTCTAGACTTGACTATGCCAACACACTCCTGGCTGGCCTCCCACATTCTACCCTACATAAACTAGAGGTGATCCAAAACTTGGCTACTCGTGTCCTAACTCGCACCAAGTCCCGTTCACCCATCACCCCTGTGCTCACTGACCTACATTGGCTTCCGGTTAAGCAACGTCTCGATTTCAAAATTTACATCGTTATTTTAAAATCCATCCATGGCCTCGCCCCTCCCTAACTCTGTAATCTGCTTCAGTCTCTCAACCCCCAAGATGTCTGCTCCTCTAATTCTGCCCTTTTGAGCATCCCTGATTATAATCGTTCAACCATTGGTGGCCGTGCCTTCTGTTGCCTGGGCCCCAAGCTCTGGAACTCCCTCCCTAAACCCCTTCACCTCTCTACCTCTCTCCTTCTTCAAGACGCACCTTAAAACCTACCTCTTTGACCGAGCTTTTGGTCACCTGCGCTAATTTCTACTTATGTGGCTCAGTGTCACATTTTTTTATCTCATAACACTCCTGTGAAACGCCTTGGGACGGTTCACGATGTTAAAGGCGCTATATAAATACAAATTATTGTTGTTACTGTGTTGAACACCTCTATCTAATCTCCTCTGAACCTTCTCTGCTCTAAGGAGAACAAATCCAGCTTCTCCAGCCTATCCATATAACTGAAGTCACTCATCCCTGGAATCATTCTCGTAAATCTTTTCTGCACCCTCTCTAAGGCCTTCTCATGCTTCCTAAAGTGCGGTGCCCAGAATTGGACATAATACTCCAGTTGGGGCCGAGCCAGTGTTTTATACAGGTTCATTATAACTTCCTTGCTTTTGTACTCTATGCCTCTGTTTATGAAGCCCAGGATCCCGTAAGCTTTTTTAACCACTTTCTCAATCTGCCCTGCCACCTTCAACGATTTGTGCCTATATACCCCCAGGTCTCTCTGTTCATGCACCCCCTTTAGGATTGTACCCTTTAGTGTATATTGCCTCTCCTTGTTCTTCCTACCAAAATGTATCACTTCGCACTTTTCTGTGTTAAATTTCATCTGCCACATGTCCGCCCAAATCGCCAGCCTGTCTCTGTCCTCTTGAAGTCAGTCACTGTCCTCCTCACTGTGCACTATACATTCAGGTTTTGACAATTACTGCTGGTGTTATTGCATGCAGTGGCAGAAATAGAAGTTCTAACCCGTTCCCTCAGAAATGCAAGGTGCGAAGCATAGCAACACCATTTGAACTGTTCCACATCTGATTTCATGCAATCAAATCGCAGGTGCACTTTGAGGCACGCTAAGCTGTGTGGATGGAAGGGGCACTTTATAGAGAGACATCGACAGACTAAGTGAGTGGGAAAAACTGCGGCAGCTGGAGTTCAATGTGGGGAAGTGTGAGCCCAGTCACTTTGGATCCGAGAGAGACAAATCACAATATTTTCCTAATATCAATCTCCGTTTCCTGACTCCATATTTACTTTGAATTCTTTTGTTTTTTAGCTGACAGGCTGCTTGCCCCACGAGGCTGAGAACTATATGAATGAGCCTCCCTTTGTGCTGCTGGCAGTGAGTTAGTGGATGCAGTGCTTTCGAAGGACGGAAACCTTGTACCATCTGAATTAGACTACAGGCGCGTATCCCTAAGGCTTGGTGTAATTGCTCTGCTTTCTCGAAATGCACACTGGTTTCACGAGAGGTCAGGTTGGTGAGAACTTTTGCATTGATTGACAGTTCAATTGCAAAGTTGGGCACTTGTGGAGCCAGTATGGACGAGGGAGCTAAAACAGTAGCAGTTTAATATTGCTTTGCATCTCTAAGAACGGGAGCTGAGTGCAAGAGGTGAAACCTGTGAATTATTCTAATCACAAGAATCGTGGTTCAAACTCTCCTAACTTAGAGCATACTTTTAACTTTGCTGCAACTATTTTAGTTGCATCTGTAAATCAAATGCCCCCTTATTACAGGGGTAAATTAGATGGCAAACTTTAATACAAGTGCCCCCTGGCTAAAGGGGGCGGGGGAGCAATAAACCGACAAACTTAAACAAATTAAACTTTAGACATGGTTCAAATTAAAATTTGGTTGCGGGGGTGATGATGCACTCCAGTCCCTCCGGTGCCCACCTCTCGTGGAAGGCCGCGAGCGTACCGGTGGACACCACGTGCTCCATCTCCAGGGACGCCCTGGCTCAGATGTAACAGCAGAAGAGAGGCAGGCAGTCAGGCTGAACGACCCCCTCGACCGCCCGCTGCCTGGACCGGCTGATGGCACCCTTGGCCGTACCCAGGAGCAGTCCTACAAGGAGGCCTTCCGACCTGCCCGCTCCTCTCCGCACAGGGTGCCCAAAGATCAGGAGTGTGGGACTGAAGTGCAACCAGAATTTGAGGAGCAGCCCCTTCAAATATTGAAAGCAAGGTTGCATCAACTGATTTCTCGGTGACCAGCTGCAGCCCTTGCAAAGAGTGGAGAGCTAATCACCTGGGCAGAATGGCACAATTTGGTGTTGTTAAATTAATTTGCTTCGGTTAGAATACATTTGGGCTGATTATAATAAATGTGATTACTGTTACATCTTGGATAAAGAGTCAGACCAGATAATGCAAGCTCAAGGTGACTGCAGTCTTTTATTACAGATCTCAGAGTGCCTCTGCAGCCTGTGAGGCCTCCTTATGTACAGGTGCTCCCAAGGGATTGTGGGATCCCATGCGACTCCAGGGGATGAGCCCTCTGATGGTTAGAAATGGTATTTACAGGTTTACATACATAACAACACTCCCTCCCCCAAAGTCAACAGTGTAACTATTTACAATGTGAGTCGATCTGGGGCCTTCATTTCCCTGGTTGATCGTCTCGGTGCAAATGCTGGTTTTGATGAGTCGTTTGTTGGGCCCTCGCTGGGCTGCTGCGCAGCTGGCCTTGCTGGGCTGCTGGGGGTGGTGAGTCCTGCTGGGCTGTTGTGGGTGATGGGTTCTGCTTCGTGGTCAACCGCTGGGTCGGTTGCCACTGTGTGTGTGTTGGAGGGCCGAAAAAGGTAGAGTCTATTGTGGGTTGTTCTGGATAGTCCGTAAATCTGAGTTTGGTTTGGTCCAAATGTTTCCTGCAGGTGAGTCCATTTGCGAGTTTGACCACAAACACTCTACTGCCCTCTTTGGCCAAAAGAGTGCCAGGAAGCCACTTGGGACCTTGTCCATAGTTCAACACAAATACAGGATCATTTATGTCATCTATTCAACTGTCATTGTAACCCATGTATAAGCTGACCTAAGTTATATACCTTGAGAACACTGACCACAGGGGGCGAACTTGTGGGAGACATTCCTAACCTGGACTTTCCAGTATAAAAGGGGAAGCTCCACCCACCATCTGCTTCTTGAGGTCTTGGTAATAAAGGTAACTGGTCACACAGTGATCTTTTCTCAAGTATGGGCCTCTTGTGCATTTATACTGTATAGTAAGGACATATTATTGGCGACGAGAAACTGCGATTTAAACCACGCGAGCATGGCCACAAGCAGCACAGAAGAGAGCTACTGTGCTGGTGATGATTGGGATGACTTTATTGAGAGACTACAGCAAAGTTTTGTCACTAAGGAATGGTTGGGACAGGATTCGGCCGACAAACGCAGAGCTCAACTCCTGACGGTTTGTGGATCCAGAACGCATTCCCTGATGAAGGGCCTTCTAGTGCCAGAGAAGCCGGCGGACAAGACGTTCAAAGAGCTCAGTAAGTTGATGGGGAACACCTTAAACCAGTGAGCAGCATGCACATGGCGAGACACTGGTTTTACACGCACTGGCGGCGAGAAGGGAAAAGTGTTCCAGACTTCGTGGCAGATCTCAGGTGACTGGCGAGCCTATGTAAGTTCCCAGATGCATGCAGAGCGGAGATGCTGCGAGACTTTTTTATTGAGGGCATCGGGCACGCTGGGGTTTTCAGGAAACTGATTGAGACCAAAGACTGGACCTTGGAAGCGGTGGCTATGATTGCCCAGACAATTATCTCAGGGGAGGAAGAGACCAGAATGATTTATGGCAAAAGTCTTGGCTCAAATGTGGCAAACAACCAGGGAGTCAACATTATTAATGCAGCACACAGTTATCTAGGCAGACAAGGGCATGCAGTCGAACCCAAAGGGGGAATTCAACAGAGACAATGGCTAGCTGAACGGCGATTCATGCCATCGCAAGGGACACTAATGGGGCCATCAACATCTGTTAATGGTGCGCTTAAGGAAAGTTACAGAGACAGTCAGAGACGATCGACTGGTAATGGACCTTTTGTTTTCAACAATGGGGCCTCCAGCTCATTCTGGAGGTGTGGAGGCAAACACCCAGCCAGAGCTTGCAGGTATCAGCAATATACCTGCAGAAACTGCAATGTCAGCGGTCACTTGGCGCATATGTGCAGGAAGCCTGCAGCCAGGTTGATGTACGAGGAGGATGTGCCTGATGTAAGCCCTACGAGGCCAAATGAATACTGGGGGAAATCGCTGGAAGCTGAAGTTCAGCGAGTTCATGTGGAGCACATATACAGTTCATATACCAGGACACCACCAATAATGATGAAAGTGCTCCTCAATGGCATCCAAGTATCAATGCAGCTAGACACGGGGGCCAGCCAGCCCCTGATGAGTATCAAACAGTTCAAAAGGTTGTGGGTGTCCAAGGCCAGGAGGCCAAAATTATTGCCAATTGATGCACTGCTACGGACATATACAAAGAAGATCATTCCGGTGCTAGGCAGCGCCACGGTAGTCGTGACCCACAAAGATTCGGAGAACAGGTTGCCACTCTGGATTGTCCTGCGGGCGGTCCCGCATTACTGGGGAGGATTTGGCTTGCTGTCATGAACTGGAAATGGGGCGATGTCAATGCAATTTCTTCTGTGGAGCGTGTATCATGCTCACAGGTCCTGGACAAATTTGACTCATTATTTCAACCCGGCATCGGCACTTTCATGGGGACCAAGGTAGTTATTCACATAAACCCGGATGCCAGGCCAGTACACCACAAGGCCAGAACGGTGCCGTACATGATGCGGGAAAAGATAGAATGCGTATTGGACCGCCTGCTGAGGGAAGGCATCATCTCGCAAGTCGAATTCAGTGACTGGGCGAGCCCGATCGTGCCGGTGCTCAAGGCGGATGGGTCGGTCAGGATATGTGGCGATTACAAGGCCACCATCAATCGGGTGTCACTCCAAGACCAGTACCCGCTACCGAGAGCGAAGGACCTCTTTGCGACGCTATCCAGTGGCAAACTTTTTTCAAAATTGGACCTGACCTCAGCTTACATGACCCAGGAGCTGGCGAGTGAGTCGAAGAAGCTGACCACCATCATGACACACAAGGGGTTGTTTGAGGATAACAGATGTCCGTTCGGGATTCGTTCGGCCGCCGCGATCTTTCAGCGAAATATGGAAAGCCTCCTCAAGTCGATTCCAAGGATGGTGGTTTTTCAAGACGACATCCTCATCACGAGTCGCGATACTAAAGAACACCTCCACAACCTGGAGGAGGTGCTACGCAGACTGGACCGTGTAGGGCTGCGACTGAAAAAGGCGAAATGCATCTTATTAGCTCCAGAGGTAGAATTCTTGGGGATGAGGGTAGCAGCAGACAGGATCAGACCCACTGCGTCCAAAACGGAAGCAATCCAGAGAGCACCCAGACCCCGTAACACGACGGAGCTGCATTCGTTCCTGGGGCTCCTGAACTATTTTGGCAACTTTCTTCCCAAATTGAGCACGCTGTTAGAGCCGCTACACATGCTGCTACGCAAAGGTCGTGATTGGGTCTGGGAGGACAGCCAGGAAAGGGCTTTTGATAGAGTATGAAATTTGTTATGCTCCAACAAACTGTTAACGTTTTATGACCCATGTAAGAAACTAGTTTTAACGTGTGATGCGTCGTCCTACGGGGTCGGTTGTGTATTGCAGCATGTGAATACCAAAGGTCAGATACAGCCAATAGCTTATACCTCCAGAAGTCTGTCGCGGGCAGAAAGGGACTACAGGATGGTAGAAAAGGAAGCGCTAACATGTGTATATGCAGTAAAAAAATGCACCAGTACCTGTTTGGCAGGAAATTTGAGCCGGAGACAGATCACAAACCCCTAACGTCCCTTTTGACCGACAACAAGGCCATAAATGCGAATGAATCGGCCCACATACAGAGGTGGGCACTTAAGTTAGCCACCTATGACTACACAATTCGGCACAGACCGGGCACTGAAAACTGTGCCGATGCACTCAGCAGGCTACCACTAGCCACCAGTGAGGGGGCAACTGAGCATGATGCTGAGATGGTCATGGCTGTTGAAGTTTTCGAAAGCGAAGGCTCACTTGTGACAGCCCATCAGGTTAAAGTCTGGACAAATAAAGACCCGCTACTGTCTTTAGTTAAGAAATGTGTCCTGAATGTGGACTGGGTAGCCATGTACAGGGCATGCCCTGAGGAGTTTAAACCGTTTCATCGGTGCAAGGATGAACTCTCGATTCAGGCCGATTGTCTACTGTGGGGAAACCGTGTAGTCATGCCCCAGAAGGGCAGAGAGGTGTTTATTAGAGAACTTCACAATGAGCACCCGGGCATTGTCATGATGAAGGCAATTGCCAGGTCACACATTTGGTGGCCAGGGATAGATGTAGACCTGGAACTTTGTGTTCGCAGGTGCAACACGTGTGCTCAGCTGGGCAACGCACCCAGGGAAGCCTTCCCTTAGCCTCTGGTCCTGGCCCGCCAAGCCATTGTCAAGCATCCATGTGGACTACGCAGGTCCTTTCATGGGGAAAATGTTTTTGGTTGTAGTAGACGCCTACTCCAAATGGATTGAGTGTGTCATTTTAAATTCAAGCACATCTTCTGCCACGGTAGAAATTCTACGGGCAATGTGCACCGCCCATGGTCTAGCGGATGTCTTGGTCAGCGACAATGGCCCATGCTTCACAAGCACTAAATTCCAGGACTTCATGGCAGGCAATGGAATCAACCATGTCAGAACAGCACCGTTCAAGCCAGCCTCAAACGGCCAGGCAGGACGAGCAGTGCAGATAATCAAACAGGGGATGCTCAGAATCCAAGGGGGTTCCCTACAAAGCCGCTTATCACGCCACCTGTTGGCCAATAGATCCCGACCACACTCGCTCACAGGGGTTCCACCCGCAGAGCTGCTAATGAAAAGACGCTCAAAACCAGGTTATCCCTTATACACCCGACTAAGTAAGAAATTGTTGAGAGCAGGCGTCAGTCACAATGTGACTACCATGACAGGAATGCGAAGGCGCGATGTATTGATGTCAATGACCCTGTTTATGTCCTTAATTACGCTGCAGGGCCTAAATGGCTTGCAGGCACTGTGATTGCCAAAGAGGGGAATAGGATTTTGATAGTTAAACTTACCAATGGACAAATCTGCCGCAAACACGTGGATCAGACAAAAAGGAGGTTCAGCAACCCCATAGAAGAAGCAGAGGAAGAACATGACATAGCGTTTACTCCACCACAGGTGACCGAACACCGGAAGCAAGTTGAGGAGAGCCCAGTCACTGTGGGCAGTCCGGACAGGCCTGAGGCACCGCAAACAGCAGACACTCAGGCCAGCGCCCAACAACCGGAGCCCCAACTCAGAAGCTCTACAAGGGAGCGTAAACCACCAGAGAGACTTAACCTGTGATCTCAACAAGACTTTGGGGGGCGAGGTGATGTCATGTATTCAACTGTCATTGTAACCCATGTATAAGCTGACCTAAGTTGTATACCTTGAGAACACTGACCACAGGGGGCGAACTTGTGGGAGATACTCCTAACCTGGACTTTCCGGTATATAAGGAAAAGCTCCACCCACCGTCTGCCTCTTGAGGTCTTGGTAATAAAGGAACTAGTCACAGAGTGATCTTTTTTCAAGTATGGGCCTCGTGTGCATTTATACTGTATAGTGAGGACATATTAATTTATCTCAATCTCGCGTGACACATTTGCGCGATCATGATATGTATTCGTTGAAGCCGCTTGCTCTCTACCTATTCGTGTAGATCAGGGTGGACTAACAAGGGCCTTGTCTTGAGTGCCCTTTTCATGAGCAGTGCAGTGGGAGGGACCTCAGAGAGCGAGTGGGGTCTTGTGCGGTAACTAAGCAGGACTTGGGATAAGCGAGTCGGCAGTGAGCTCTGCTTGATTGTTTGAACTGCTCGTTCTGCCTGACCGTTGGATGCTGGCTTACACGGGGCAGACGTGACACATTTGATCACATTGCGGGTCATGAATTCCTGAATTCGGCACTAGTAAAGCACGGCCCATTGTCACTTACAAGAACATCAGGCAGGCCGTGCATGGCAAACATGGCCCGTAGGCTTTCAATGGTGGCAGCGGACGTGCTTGCCGACATTATCACACATTCAATCCATTTGGAGAACGCATCTAAACCACTAAAAACATTTTTCCCAAGAATAGAATTTTCCCTGCATAGTCGACATGAACCTTAGACCACGGTTTGGAGGGCCAAAACCATAAACTTAGTGGCGCCTCCCTGGGTGCATTGCTTAACTGGGAACATGTATTACATTTGTGCACACAGGACTCTAAGTCTGCATCGATACCGGGCCACCACATGTGGGATCTGGCTATCGCTTTCATCATTACAATGCCTTGGTGGGTACTGTGGCGATCACTAATGAAAGTGTCCCTGCCCTTTTTTGGCACAACTACCCGATTGCCCCATAGGAGGCAGTCTGCCTGTATAGACCTTTCATCTTTGCGCCGCTGGTATGGCTTTATTTCTTCCTACATTTCTAACGGGACACAGTTTTTTACTAAGGACAGTAAGGGGTCCTGGCTCGTCCAGGTCCTAATCTGTCGGGCAGTAACAGGTGATTGCTCACTCTCGAATGCTTCCATTACCATAACTAGATTTGCAGGCTGTGCCATCTCCACCCCGGTGGTGGGCAATGGCAGCCTACTGAGAGCATCGGCACAGTTTTCTGTGCCTGGCCTGTGGCGGATGGCGTAGTTGTATGCGCAATGTGAGCGCCCATCTCTGGATGTGGGCCGATGCATTCGTATTTATCCCCTTATTTTCAGTAAAGAGGGATATAAGCGGCTTATGGTCGGTTTCAAATTAAAATTTGAGCCCGAACAAATATTGATACATTTTCTTTACCACATAGACACATGCTAATGCTTCTTTTTCAATCATGCTCTAGGCCCTCTCGGCTTTAGTCAGACTTCTGGTTGCAATTTCCCAAATTCATTAGCTTGTTGCAATACACACCCGACCCCGTATGACGATGCATCACATGCTAGTCCCAAACGTTTACATGGATCGTACAACACAAGCAATTTGTTTGAACATAACAGCTTCCTAGCTTTCTCAAAGGCATTTTCTTGGCTTTTACCCCATACCCATTCATCTCCTTTATGCAGTAAAGAATGCAATGGTTCTAACAATGTGCTAATACCCGGTAAGAAGTTACCAAAGTACTTCAGGTGTCCGAGAAATAACCGCAGCTCCGTCACGTTCTGTGGTCTTGGTGCTTTTTTGATTGCCTCCGTCTTCGAATCGGTGGGCCTGATGCCATCAGCCGCGATTCTTCTCCCCAGGAACTCCACTTCAGGCGCCAGGAAAACGCACTTTGAGCGTTTTAGCTTGAGCCCCACACGATTAAGCCAACTAAGAACCTCCTCCAGATTCTGCAGGTGCTCGACGGTGTCCCGACCTGTAACCAAGATGTCATCCTGGAAGACCACGGTGCGCAGGACTGACTTCAGCAAGCTTTCCATGTTCCTCTGGAATATCGCCGCGGCCGATCGAATCCCAAACGGGCATCTGTTGTAAACAAAAAGACCTTTGTGCGTGTTGATGCAGGTGAGGCCTTTCGAAGATTCCTCCAGCTCCTGTGTCATGTAGGCCGAAGTCAAGTCCAGCTTCGTGAATGTTTTCCCTCCTGCCAGCGTCGCAAATAGATCGCCTGCCTTTGGTAGCTGGTATTGATCCTGCAGTGAGAAACGATTGATAGTTACTTTGTAATTACCACAGATTCTGACGGTGCCGTCTCCCTTGAGGACTGGAACAATCGGACTGGCCCACTCGTTGAACTCGATGGACGGACAAAAGTGCTTGGATGTCGTCCCAGTTCCAGCGTATCTTTCCCAGCCAGCTCCTGCCGAACAGCGTGGAGCCATCGCCCGGTACCACCCAGAGTGGTAACTCGTGCACCGCTCCATCGTAGGAGACTTTTACAGTAGCACTGCCAATTACGGGAATCAGTTCCTTTGTGTATGTTCTAAGTTTGGAACAAATGGGAGTCAGGACAGGCCTTGAAGCCTTGTTGCACCACAACTTATCAAAAGTATTTTTACTCATTATGGACTGGCTTGCGCCCGTGTCCAGCTCCATGGGCACCAGGAGTCCATTTAACTCAACGTTCAGCATTATCGGGGGACACTTTGTGATAAATGTGTGCACTCCATATACCTCTGCCTCCTCGGTCTGAGGCTCTGGTTCATCATGATCCACCGTGGATCCGTCCTCCTCTGATACATGGTGGTTTGCAGGATTAGCAGGGTTTGCAGCTCACCTGCACATGCGTTGGAGGTGTCCCATTGTTCCACAGCACTTGCAAACGTATCTTTTGAAGCAGCATGAATGGAATCGATGATCATCCCCGCAGCGCCAACAAGGTGTTAATTGCCTTGTATTCACCACCCTTGATGGCGGACTCTGAGTCATCTGCGGATGTGCAGCTACAGGCGTGTAAGTCCTGCCATGTACATTTCGATTCGAAAATAACGTTAGTTTGTTCACAGTACTTGCAGCAGCACTAGTGTGCTTAAATTTGTTTGGTATTGTCACTGGTGGAGATAAACGCCTGGGCTATCGCTATGGCTTTACTCAAGGTTGGGTCTCTACAGTCAAAAGTTTGTGAAGTATTACTTCATGGCCAATGCCAAGTACAAAGAAGTCCCTGAGCATATGCTCCAAGTGTCCTTCAAATTCGCAATGTCCTGCAAGGTGCCTTAGCTCGGTGACGTAGCTTGCCACTTCCTGGCCTTCAGACCTCTTTTACATGTAGAACCGATACCTCACCATCAGAACGCTTTCCTTCAGGTTTAGATGCTCCCGGACCAGTGTGCACAACTCATCAGATGACTTGTCTGTGGGTTTTGCTGGAGCAAGCAGGTTTTTCATGAGGCCATACGTTGGTGCCCCACAAACGGTGAGGAGGATCGCCCTCTTTTTGGTAGCGTTCCCTTCTCCTTCCAGCTCGTTGGCCACGAAGTATTGGTCAAGTTGCTCCACGAAGGTTTCCCAATCATCTCCCTCCGAAAACTTCTCCAGGATGCCCACAGTTCTCTGTATTGTTGCGGTGGGGTTCGTCATTTGTATCTCGTCGCCAGTTGTTATGTCTTGAATAAAGAGTCGGACTAGATACTGCAAGCTCAAAGTAAGGTGTGTCTATAGTCCTTTATTACAGATCTCAGAGTGCCTATCCAGCCTGTGAGGCCTCCTTATATATAGGTGCTCCCAAGGGATTGTGGGATCCCTTGGGACTCCAGGGGTTAAGCCCTCTGGTGGTTAGACATGGTAATTACAGGTTTATATACATACAGACACGATGGGCCGAAATGGCCTCCTTCTGTGCTGTAAATTTTTATGATTCTAGAACAGTAACTGAAATGTGAAAGAGTTACAGGAAGTGCATATTCTGGATTAGAAAAGCGGACATAAATTATGCCAATATATGCAGGCACTTACCTTTAAGTAGCTGCATCGTTTAAATCTTTGCAGCAAGTAGCCTCTGAGGGCTACTTACCCCGCCGCTCCTGCTTATAAGGATAAAGTAGGCCGTGAGTGTAAATGGCCAGAGCTTGTCATACAGAGCGAGGCTGAGTTTGTTAGGCGTGGAATGCAATATGTTCACAGCACTGAATCCAATGCATTAATTCACCTTTCTCCAAACTCTTCTTCTCTCCTTCCGAATGGAAGTAATTATTAGTAATCCCTCCAGGCTAATACCTTCACATTACAATAACCTGACTAGCGTGTAGTACAAGATTCACCTTTCTCCCCTGCCTTACATAGAATCCAAACAGTTCTCCTGATTAGCATAGCGTGGCATACCTATTATTGCTGTGAAGGAGAGAACCTCAGGCACAGTGTAGGCCCTTTTAAGAAAGTTCTCAGAACTCTAAAACATATGATGTTAAATAAGTGCTTTGTACTTGATCAGAAGAGGAATGTGTGTGTGGAACAAATGTTGTTACATCCCTGGTGCTCTGTAGCCATGCTCAGTGATGAACAGTACCACTGAACCATCACATTGGAGAGCCAGTATTGCAAGTGAGCAACACAGCATAACAGGGATTGCAACTGTGTTCTATGTTCAAGCAAGTCAGCTGTGTCAGAACTAACCTTTTAACTGTCTGTGAAGCAGAAATTACAAGCTGCAGGAACTTTAGATGGAGACAGATGATCTCTCAATTGCTGGTTCCACACACACACACACGCACACACACAGGCAGACTGAGAGACAGAGTCTGGGGAGGGAGGGGATGAATTAATCAGCGGGCATTGTACAGGTGAGGAGCTCCTACAGGTCTGTCCAACCTCCTGACTCACCCACTGTTCAGGATTTTAAAAATTATCGTTTGTGAATTATTTCAATCCTTTCCCACTGCTGTTGAGATGTCTTCAGATTCCGCAAAACAATGAAAGCAAATGTCACCAAGAAAGAAAGACTTGCATTTATATAGCGCCTTTCACAACCACCAGATGTCTCAAAGCGCTTTACAGCCAATGAAGAGCTTTAGGAATGTGGTCACTGTTATAATGTGGGAAACGCAACAGCCATCTTGCGCACAGCAAGCTCCCACAAACAACATTGTGATAATGACCAGATAATCTGGTTTTTTGTTATGTTGATTGAGGGATAAATATTGGCCAGGGCACTGGGGATAACTCCCCTGCTCTTCTTCAAAATAGTGCCGTGGGATCTTTTACGTCCACCTGAGAGAGCAGACAGGGCCTCAGTTTAATGTCTCATCCAAAAGACAGCACCGCCGACAGTGCAGCGCTCACTCAGCACTGCACTGGGAGTGTCAGCCTAAATTTATGTGGTCAACTTCCTGGAGTAGGACTTGAACCCACAACCTTCTGATTTCAAGGTGAGTGTGCTGCCCACTGAGCCACGGCTGACACTGGCTCCAAAGATAGGTTCAATTCCTGAAACAACATGCAGCATCCCATTTTTTGCAGAATTTTCCATTTTTTAATGAGGCCGTAACAGCTCATTCCCCAATTAATTTTTGAACTCCTCTTGCTTGTTACCAGAATATCTCCCAGTCTCCCTTCCATATGTTTTACACCTCTTTGAACCCATGGTAGGATTGGGCTGCATTGAGCTGTTTGACGAATGCATCATTGTGCTGTGACGCAATTATTTTGATTCTTGAAAAGGTTAGGGAGATTAGCAGAGGCAGATTTAGGATTAGTACTTGAAGCGTGAAGAGAAGGTTAGAAAAAAATCTTTTCATCTAAAGCCTTATTAGGATCTAGACTGCATTGCTATGTGCGGCTATTGAAGCTCAGTCAATCACAACGTGTCACAGGAATTAGATCGATACCAGGAGAAAAATAGTAAAGGTTGCCTGGGAGAAACAGGCGAATAGGATGAGAGTGGATGGATCTCATGTGGAGATAGCTCTAGCACAGGCACCAGGGGCCAAATGGCCTCCTCTTGTTGTGACATTTCTGTGATTTAAACTTCTTCTACTTCAATGTAGGGGGCATGATTAAGAAGTACGCAGATGTTATAAAAACTGGCCATATGTTTGATAGTGAGGAAGAAAGCTGTAGACTGCAGGGAGATATCAATCAACTGGTCAGGTGGGCAGAACAGTGGCAAATGGAATTCAATCCAGAGAAGTGTGAGATAATGCATTTAGGAAGGGACAACAAGGTAACGGAATACACATTAAATGATAGGACACTGAAAAGAGTAGAGGAACAGAGGGACCTTGGAGTGCAGGTCCACAGATCCCTGAAGGTAGCAGGCCAGGTGGATAAGGTGGTTAAGAAGGCACTCAGGATACTTGCCTTTATTAGCTGAGGCATAGAATATGAGCAGAGAGGTTATGCTTGAACTGTATAAAACACTAGATAGGCCACAGCTGGAGTACTGCGTGTAGTTCTGATCACCACATTGCAGAAAAGATGTGATTGCAGGGGAGAGGGAACAGAGGAGATTTACAAGGATGTTGCCAGGATTCGAGAATTTTAGCTATGAGGAAAGATTGGATAGGCTGGGATGGTTTTCTTTGGAACAGAGGAAGCTGAGGGGAGACATGATTGAGGTGTATAAAATGATGACTGGCCTAGATAGAGTAGATAGGACGGACCTCTTTCCTCTAGCAAAGAAGTCAATAACAAGGGGCATAGATTTAAAGTAAGTGGTAGAAGGTTGAGAGGGGATTTGAGGGGATACTTCTTCACCCAGAGGGTGGTGGGGGTCTGGAACTCACAGCCTGAAAGGATGGTACAGAAAGAAATGCTCATCGCATTTAAAAAGTACTTTAATGTGCACTTGAGATGCTGCAACCTACAAGACTATGGACCAAGAGCTTGAAAGTGGTTTAGGCTGGATAGCTGCTTTTAACATTAGCTGTTTGTGGGAGCTTGCTGTGGCTGCTGCATTTCCTACATTACATCAGTAACTATACTTAAAAGATAAAGTTACTTCATTGGCTGTAAAGCTCTTTGAGACATCCAGTAGTCGTGAAGGGCACTATATGAATGCAAGTCTTTCTTTTACTGCACTGAGGTATCAGCCTAGATTGTGTGCTCATGTCCCTGGAGTGGGGCTTGAACTTACAACATTCTGACTCAGCAACAAGAATGCTACTGAGCCAACTGACTGAAAAAGCCCCTAGATGTGTGGAGCATTGTTGTGTGCATTACAATCACTCCAGTTGGATGGCGGAACTATTGGAGTGCTGTGTTCTTGCGTTCTTGTGCTCGCGTACCATAGGGCGGGAAGTGACAGTATAAGAACATAAGAAATAGGAACAGGAGTAGACCATACGGCCCCTCGAGCCTGCTCCGCCATTCAATAAGATCATGGCTGATCTGATCATGGACTCAGCTCCACTTCCCTGCCCGCTCCCCATAACCCCTTATCCCCTTATCGTTTAAGAAATTTTGTCTATTTCTGTCTTAAATGTATTCAATGACCCAGCTTCCACAGTTCTCTGAGGCAGCGAATTCCACAGATGTACAACCCTCTGAGAGAAGAAATTCCTCCTCATCTCTGTTTTAAATGGGCGGCCCCTTAATCTAAGATTGTGCCCTCTAGTTCTAGTCTCCCCCATCAGTGGAAACATCCTCTCTGCATCCACCTTGTCAAGCCCCCTCATAATCTTATACATTTTGATAAGATCGCTTCTCATTCTTCTGAATTCCAATGAGTAGAGGCCCAACCTACTCAACCTTTCCTGTGATTTAAACTTCTTCTACTTCAATGTAGGGGGCATGATTAAGAAGTACGCAGATGTTATAAAAACTGACCGTATGTTTGATAGTGAGGAAGAAAGCTGTAGACTGCAGGGAGATATCAATGTACTGGTCAGGTGGGCAGAACAGTGGCAAATGGAATTCAATCCGGAGAAGTGTGAGATAATGCATTTAGGGAGGGACAACAAGGTAACGGAATACACATTAAATGATAGGACACTGAAAAGAGTAGAGGAACAGAGGGACCTTGGAGTGCAACCCCCTCATCACCGGAACCAACCTAGTGAACCTTCTCTGAACTGCCTCCAAAGCAAGTATATCCTTTCGGAAATATGGAAACCAAAACTGCACGCAGTACTCCAGGTGTGGCCTCACCAATACCTTATATAGCTGTAGCAAGACCTCCCTGCTTTTATACTCCATCCCCTTTGCAATAAAGGTCAAGATACCATTGGCCTTCCTGATCACTTGCTGTACCTGCATACTATCCTTTTGTGTTTCATGCACAAGTACCCCCAGGTCCAGCTGTACTGCAGCACTTTGCAATCTTTCTCCATTTAAATAATAACTTGCTCTTTGATTTTTCTGCCAAAGTGCATCACCTCACACTTTCCAACATTATACTCCATCTGCCAAATTTTTGCCCACTCATTTAGCCTATGTCCTTTTACAATTTTTTTGTGTCCTCCTCACACATTGCTTTTCCTCCCATATTTGTACCGTAAGCAAACTTGGCTACGTTACACTCAGTCCCTTCTTCCAAGTTGTTAATATAGATTGTTAAATAGTTGGGGTCCCAGCAATGATTCCTGTGCTGTGGCAGAATTAACTCAGTGGGCCAATCCCAATCAGCTGGAATGCCCAGACATGATGGAATTACTCGACCGGCTCCAGCGGACTGGAGCAGCACACTGTTGCTGCCACCGTGGAACCTCCCATGATACACAACTTTTGATCATTTAATGCCAATCAAAGGGCGCACAGTGAGCAGCACTACGCACATACCATAGTTGTAAAGAGAAAAGAGAAAACAACTCTGTCTGTTTGCTTTTACTGTGACTGACGGGTAAACTTTAAATCAATCCCAGTAGCTTTATGTGTGACTAAAACAACCCTCTTGAGCTACGAATCAAGTTGATGTACCTGTAGCTGTTCTGAATGGGAGAGCGAGCGCAGCATAGCATGGCAATTGAGAACTTGTTGCAATCCAGAAGGAAAGCTGAAAGAGCCCATAACAGCTGCTCCTGCTATCCCAAATGTAGAAACCAGCTGTCGTCAACTAAACTCTATCAGCTCGGGCAAGGGAGCAATTAGGGATCTTAAAACACTCTTTTGTGGTGTGTTTCACCTCATTCTTTCCTGCGGCTTCTGACTGGTGCTGGGTTGTACTTCTGTAATGTATACACCTGCGAGTATGCTCACAAGTTTGTAGAGCTGTTGACCTGGCCAAGGGGGCCATTAACCGGTCCAGGCAGCGGGCGGTCGAGGGGGTCATTCAGCCTGACTGCCTGCTTCTCTTCCACGGTTACATCCGAGCCAGGGTGTCCCTGGAGATGGAGCACGCGGTGTCCACCGGTACGCTCGCGGCCTTCCGTGAGAGGTGGGCGCCGGAGGGACTGGAGTGCATCATCACCCCCGGGAGCAGAATTTTATTTTATCTAAGTTTTCGTTAAAGTTTTATTTGGAAATTTGTGGGTTCTAGTGCCCTTGCCAAAAGGGGGCATTTGTTTTAAAGTTCTACTTAAAATAGTTGTCGAGCTGTTGAATTGGAGTGGATTTGCCAGTCACATGATGTTCACAAGACTCAATAAAACCCTAGCCAGTTGGGTTCAGGGGATCCACGATGTGGCAGGTGATTGTGAGCCTGGTGGATGAACTGGTAATGTGTAGTGTGATTGTTAAACCTTTGCTAATAAACCAACTAGTTCTTAATAGCAATGTGTTGCTATGAATTCTTAAACAAAGAACCCTTGAAACGGATACATTACAACTTCCATCAAGTGCACAAATACCTCACCCATGTGATTGTTCTTTGTATCTAATCTTGCACAGTGGGTGAGAGAAGCTGTTTCACCAGGAGGTGCATCACAGCTATCTTTGATCCCCTGTTTGTCTGATGCCCACCCGTAAACAGTACAGCAAGGGCCATTGAATAATAATCATGATCAGGTACAGCAAGGAGGGTATTGGAAACATTGGCCCAGAAATGCCAGCCTCCCCGGGTCCGTATGAAGTTTCTACGGACCTGGGAAGGCATCGGAAAAGTCGGTTGTCAGCACACAACACGCATGCACTGAAAACCGGCTTTTCCAATCTGTCAAGTTTCTGGCTTGACAGATCCTCCGCATCTCGGGAGAGAGGACATTTGCCAGGGTAAGATTGCGGGATTTACCCATATCTTGCCCAGCAAATGTCCTGAAAACTCTTGTGCCTGATAAAAGCAGCCGCATAGCCTACTGTTATAGGCGTAAGGGTTTTTAAAACATAGAAAAATATAATTAAATTAAATTAAAAAAACACATATTATTTTTAAAAACCCTGCCCACTTCGTTACAATTATTTGTAACCATAATTAAAACTTTTTTTAAAAATCGGCAAATATTTTTTCTTTAAAAATCATTTCTATCAACTTAATTTCTATAGTGTATTTATGTGAGGTGTTTTTTTTAATGTTTTATGTAGTGTTTGTGTGTTTGGGTGTTTGGGGGTGTTTCTCATTCATAGTAATAGGAGTTTCGGATTTACGAAACTCCTATTACTATGAATGAGAAAATACTTTACCGTGACTGGGTGTCCAGACCCACGTGACTCCTACGGACGTCCCAACGTGAACGCGCTCCGCTGTGCAAGAAGAGAAGGCCTCGAGTCCGGGATCTTTGGCGGGCATTCGACCAAAAGGTAAGTGCCATCTTTTCTCTTACTTTTAGTCGAACGCCCGCGGGAAGAAGAAAAATGGATTTCTGGGCCATTGAGTCCGGAGATAACAAAAGTGTGGATAAGGGTCTCAGCTGTGATGGGGTCATGTAAGGGTGGAGGCAGTTGTATTTGCAGAGATGGAGCTAAGCTGTTTTCATGGTGGATGAAACATGCAGGTTTGAAGCTCAACTCAGGATTGAGCAGGACAGCAAGCTTGTGTGTTAATTAATATTGCCAGAGAGACCAGCTTGGAGTTGTTGTCTGAGCCAAGAACTAAGGTTGTAAATGCAGAATGTTCGTTGAGTGATTTTATTTGAGGGAATGATAGAAAACACACAATGATGCAAAGGCTGTGGAAGACCTTACATTACAGTTGCTGAAATCAGTCACAGCATGATTAGTGTTGTGCCTTGAATAAAGAGTCAGACTGGATACTGCAAGCTCAAAGTAAGGTGTGACCGCAGTCTTTTATTACAGATCTCAGAGTGCCTCTCCAGCCTGTGAGATCTCCTTATATACAGGTGCTCCCAAGGGATTGTGGAATCTCTTGGAACTCCAGGGGATGAGCCTTCTGGTGGTTAGACATGGTATTTAAAAGTTTACATACATAACAACACTCCCCCCCCCCAAAAGTCAATGGTGTAACTATTTACAATGTGAGTCGATCTGGGGCCTTCCTTTCCCTGGTTGATCGTCTTGGTACAAATGCTGGTGTCGGTGAGTCGTTTGTTGGGCCTTCGCTGGTCAGCTGGCCTTGCTGGGCTGCTGGGGGTGGTGAGTCCTGCTGGGCTGCTGCGGGTGATGGGTTCTGCTTCATGGTAAACCGCTGGGTCGGTTGCCACTTGTGTGTGTGTTGGAGGGTCGAAAAAGGTGGAGTCTATTGTGGGTTGTTCTGGATAGTCTGTATACCGGAGTTTGGCTTGGTCCAAGTGTTTCCTGCAGGTGAGTCCATTTGCGAGTTTGACCACAAACACCCTACTCCCCTCTTTGGCCAAAACAGTATCAGGAAGCCACTTGGGACCTTGTCCATAGTTCAACACAAATACAGGATCATTTATCTCAATTTCGCATGATACATTTGCGCCATCATGATATGTATTCTGTTGAAGCCGCCTGCTCTCTACCTGTTTGTGTAGATCAGGGTGGACTAACGAAAGCCTTGTCTTAAGTGCCCTTTTCATGAGCAGTTCAGTGGAAAAGATCCCAGTGCAGTGAGCGAGTGGGGTCTTGTGCAGTAACTGAGCAGGACTCGGGATAAGCGAGTCTGCAGTGAGCCTTCAGTTACCCTTTTCAAGCTCTGCTTGATTGTTTGAACTGCTCGTTCTGCCTGACCGTTGGACGCTGCTTTAAACGGGGCATATGTGATACGTTTGATCCCATTACGGGTCATGAACACCTTGAACTCGGCACTGGTAAAGCACGGCCCATTGTCACTTACAAGGACATCAGGCAGGCCGTGCATGGCAAACATGGCCCGTAGGCTTTCAATGGTGGCAGCGGATGTGCTTAACGCCATTATCATACATTCAATCCATTTGGAGTACGCATTTACAAACACTAAGAACATTTTTCCCAAGAATGGGCCTGCATAGTCGACATGGACCCTGGACCACGGTTTGGAGCCAGGACCATAAACTTAGTGGCGCCTCCCTAGGTGCATTGCTTAACTGGGAACATGTATTACATTTGTGCATGCAGGACTCTAAGTCTGCAACGATACCGGGCCACCACACGTGGGATCTGGCTATCGCTTTCATCATTACAATGCCTGGGTGGGTACTGTGGAGATCACCAATGAAAGTGTCCCTGCCTTTTTTTGGCACCACTACCCGATTACCTCATAGGAGGCAGTCTGCCTGTATAGACATTTCATCCTTGCGCCGCTGGTACGGTTTTAATTCTTCCTGCAACGGGACACGAGACTAACTCCTGTGGAGCACACAGTTTTTTTACTAAGGACAGTAAGGGGTCCTAGCTCGTCCAGGTTCTAATCTGTCAGGTGGTATCAGGTGATTGCTCACTCTCGAATGCTTCCATTACCATGACTAAATCTGCGGGCTGTGCCATCTCCACCGCTGTGGTGGGCAATCGCAGCCTGCTGAGAGCATCGGCACAGTTTTCTGTGCCTGGCCTATGGCGTAGTTGTATGTGGACAACGTGAGCGCCCACCTCTGGATGTGAGCCAATGCATTCGTATTTATCCTCTTGCTTTCATAAAAGAGGGATATAAGTGGCTTATGGTCGGTTTCCAATTCAAATTTGAGACCGGACAGATATTGATGCATTTTCTTTACCCTGTAAACACACGCTAACGCTTCTTTTTTGATCCCTCTCGGCCTTAGACAGACTTCTGGATGCATAAGCAACCGGTTGCAATTTCCCAAATTCATTAGCTTGCTGCAATACACAACCGACCCCGTACGATGACGCATCGCATGCTAGTACCAAATGCTTACATGGATCGTACAACACAAGCAATTTGTTTGAACATAACAGCTTCCTAGCTTTCTTAAAGGCATTTTCTTGGCTTTTACCCCATACTCATTCATCTCCTTTATGCAGTAAAGAGTGCAGGGGTTCTAACAATGTGCTAAGACTCAGTAAGAAGTTACCAAAATAGTTCAGGAGACCGCAGCTCCATCACATTCTGTGATCTCGGGGTGTTCTTGATTGCCTCCGTCTTCGAATCGGTGGGCCTGATGCCGTCCGCTGTGATTCTTCTCCCCAGGAACTCCACTTCGGCGCCAAGAAAACGCATTTCGAGCGTTTTAGCCTGAGCCCCACACGATTAAGCCGACTAAGAACCTCCTCCAGGTTCTGCAGGTGCTCGACAGTGTCCCGACCTGCAACCAAGATGTCGTCCTGGAAGACCACGGTGCACGGGACCGACTTCAGCAAGCTTGCCACATTCCTCTGGAATATCGCCGCGGCCAATCGAATCCCAAACGGGCATCTGTTGTAAATGAAGAGACCTTTGTGCATGTTGATGCAGGTGAGGTCTTTCAATGATTCCTCCAGCTCCTGCGTCATGTAGGCTGAGGTCAAGTCCAGCTTCGTGAACATTTTCCCTCCTGCCAGCATTGCAACTAGGTCGTCTGCCTTTGGTAGTGGGTATTGATCTTGCAGTGAGAAACTTTGTAATCACCACATATTCTGACGGTGCCGTCTCCCTTGAGGACTGGAACAATCGGACAGGCTCATTCATTGGATTCGATTGGCGAAATGATGCCCTCTCATTGCAGCCTGTCCAGCTCGATCTCCACCCTCTCTCTCATTATGTAAGCTATCGCTCTCGCCTTGTGATGGATGGGTCGCGCCTCCAGAATCAAATGGATCTGCACTTTTGCTCCTTGGAACTTCCCAATGTCTGGTTTGAACAGCGCAGGGAACTTGTTTAAGACCTGGGCACATGAGGTATCATCGACGGACGAAAGCGCTCGAACGTCGTCCCAGTTACCACTTTCCCAGCCAGCTCCTGCCGAACAGCGTGGGGCCATCGCCCGGTACCACGCAGAGTGGTAACTCGTGCACCGCTCCATCGTAGGAGACCTTTACGGTAGCACTGCCAATTACGGGAATCAGTTTCTTTGTGTATGTTCTCAGTTTAATACGAATGGGAGTCAGGACTGGCCTTGAGGCCTTGCTGCACCATAATTTACCGAAAGTCTTTTTGCTCATTATGGACTGGCTTGCGCCCGTGTTCAGTTCCATGGACACTGGGCGTACATTTAATTCGACCTTCAGCATTTTCGGGGGACACTTTGTGGTAAATGTGTGCACCCCATATACCTCTGCCTCCTCGGTCTGAGGCTTTGGTTCATCGTGATCCACCGTGGATCTGTCTTCCTCTGCAACATGGTGGTTTGCAGGATTAGCAGGGTTTGCAGCTCGCCTGCACATACATTGGAGATGTCCCATTGTTCCACAGCCCTTGCAAACGTATCCTTTGAAGCGGCATGAATGGAAATGATGATCATCCCCGCAATGCCAACAAGTTGTTAATTGCCTTGTATTCACCACCCTTGATGGTGGACTCTGAATCATTTGCGGACATGCAGCTACAGGGAGTGTAAGTTCTGCCCTGTACATTTCAATTCGAAAACAACGTTACTTTGTTCACAGTACTTGCAGCAGCACTCGTGTGCTGATAAATTTGTTTGGTATTGTCACTGGTGGCGATAAACGTCTGGGCTATCGCTATGGCTTTACTCAAGGTTGCGGTCTCTACAGTCAAAGTTTGCGAAGTATTACTTCATGGCCAATGCCAAGTACAAAGAAGTCCTGAGCATGTGCTCCAAGTGTCCTTCAAATTTGCAATGTCCTGCAAGGCGCCTTAGCTCAGCGATGTAACTCGCCACTTCCTGGCCTTCAGACCTCTTGTACGTGTGGAACTGTTACCTCGCCATCAGAATGCTTTCCTTCGGGTTTAGATGCTCCCGGACCAATGTGCACAACTCATTGTACATGGGTTTCGCTGGAGCGAACAGATTTTTCACGAGGCCATAAGTTGGTGCCCCGCAAACGGTGAGGAGGATCGCTCTTCGTTTGGCAGCGTTCGCTTCCTCTTCCAGCTTGTTGGCCACGAAGTATTGGTCGATTTGCTCCACGAAGGTTTCCCAATCATCTCCCTCAGAAAATTTCTCCAGGATGCCCACGGTTCTCTGCATTGTTGCAGTGGGGTTCATCATTTGTATCTCGTCGCCAGTTGTTGTGTCTTGAATAAAGATTCAGACTGGATACTGCAAGCTCAAAGTAAAGGTAGTCCTTTATTACAGATCTCAGAGTGCCTCTCCAGCCTGTGAGGCCTCCTTATATACAGGTGCTCCCAAGGGATTGTGGGATCCCTTGGGTCTCCAGGGGATAAGCCCTCTGGTGATTTGACATGGTATTTACAGGTTTACTTACATAACAATTAGCCTCCACCCTAGTTCTTACCTAACTTCAGTGATAATGGTCTCATTTATTTCCTCAGCTAAAAGGCCATCATATCATATCTCCTTCCTCACCTTTGCTCTTGGGTTACACTAACTTATACAAACATCAGCTCAGCATTCCAGAGAGTGGGTCTCACAACAAAAGCTATCAGCATATGTTCAGAAAAGGTCATCATAGAAGATTGAAACCACACAGGACTATCTGAATTGGTGGCAGTTGCTAAAGCCTTGGCGAGTTCAGCTGTCTTGGGACATTTGCCAGAGATCACCTGTTTCAACAGATTCTGCAAAAACTGTCTTTTAACATCAAAATAGAGTCCTGGACGTAAAGTGGCTTCTTTGATACAACCTTCCCTGCTAGCATTCCTAACATTGTACACCATCTGCTTCAGTCTGACTGAGCAGCTGAAGAGAGGGATGGAGTTGGGGGCAAGGGTATTTGGAGGCTGCTAACTAGGACAGATTTTGTCTTCCCATTATTCAATGGGACGGAATTTTTGACATTTCTACAACTTGACCATGAATTTGAATGTGATGGCGGAGTGGTAAAATTGGGTGTCGTTTGCATGCATGTGGAAATTGACCCAATGCTTGAAGATAACATCACCAAGGGGTAGCATGTAAACAAGGAATAGGTGGGTGCCAAGGATAGAGGCAAAGTAACCATGCGGGGATAGGAAGAGAAGCCATTGCTGGAGACGTGGTTGGTATGTTGGGACAAGTAAGAGGGAAATCATGCAAGAGTAGTTCCATCGAGGTGAACAATGGACGAGAGACATTGGAGGAGGATGGTGTGGTTGACCTTGTCAAGCATTGTGGAGAGATAAAGCAGGGATAATGGGCCGAGATCCATTTATTCTGCACCGACAAAGTGCTATCATTCTGCCTGAACAGTTTGAAACCCTCCATGTGCACAGCAAACCCGGCATTCTGAGGAGTGCAGTAAACCAAGTAACACTGCTATACAGCCCCATAAGGAATATCCTCGGGAACTTACTGCAAGTTTTCTAATGATGTTAATTTTGTGTTCCCCGACGTGAGGGACTTTCCTGTTGGAGAATGGACCACTTCCCCTTTCTGCAGCCCAATGGGTAAACTTTCCCAATGTGCGTGCCCGTGTGAAGCCTGCCCACGATATGTTGTCCACAATGGATGGAGAATTATGGAATTTCCCAATATGCATCTGGAATGCACATTTGTTAAAAAAAAATAAAAAAAAAATAAAGGTCTCACAGGGCAGGCATAGCACTCTTTAAATGCAAAGTAATACATTCTCTACTCCACTCTGCTAAACCATTACCTCAGCCCCAACTTCAATTTTTTTTTGAATTGTTTTTTCGATGTGGTGATTCTGGCAAAACCTGCATTTATTGTCAATTCCTAGTTGCCCTTGAGAACGTAGTGGTGGGCCTTCTTCTTGAACATCTGCTGTCCATGTACTCCCACAATGCTTGTAGGTAGGTGTGATATCTTCACAGAGCACAGCACACACAGCTTCCTAACATGGCAGGCAGCTCTCTCGGAAGTCTCCGGAAATCTGCCCAGTTCTGTTTATTATTAACCCTGCACTTGCAGTACACAATATGTCCACATCCACAGCTACAAACATTACAAGCTTATAGACATTACACTTCTCCCTCCTTAATGAAGAAGCTATCATAACAAACATCATACATAACTTTCATGTTTATACACAACACAGGATATAAACTTATTTTTTTTCCATATTTACAAATTTAACTTTACCACTTGTTTTCTGTTTCGAAGAGGATACCTTTGCTCTCGAACAGAACCTTCCAAATATGGTGTTGATTTCACACTCATTCGAGGCTCATCCTGAGGAAGGTTTTCCTCCACAGAATTTCCTTGATTTTCATTTGAGCTCACTCTAACTTCAGGCTCTTTGTTTTCCTGACTCGGACTCAGATTTTCACTCTGATTCTCTCCTGGATTTGTTTCCAGTACATTGGATTTAGGATTTGCTACTGGTGTATCAAAACTATCTGAAGAGTCAGAAATAATTGAATCATTCCCACCTTCAACTCCTTCCATGTCTGTAGGTAAAATGTGATCAATGTGAACAAACCTAACCTGTCCATTATCAAACATCTTTACCAAATATGTGCGAGGACCACATATCTTCACCACTCTTCCTGGTAACCACTTTAACCATTTATGGTGATGGTTCTTCACTCTCACCTTCTGGTTTAATTTCACACTTATCTCTTTTACTTTACCTTTATCATGATTCTCTTTCTATCTAATTGTGTCTCTTCTATGGACTGTGCCAAATTTGGCTTTAACAACGAGAATCTGGTTCGAGGCTGTCATTTGAGAAACAACTTTGCTGGTGTTCTACCAATAGTTGTATGAGGAGTATTTCAATATGTAATCAAAAAATTGGCCAATTTGTGATCCAATGACAACTGTCGTTTCTTTGGATTTGGATCTAACATTTGATTTCTGAGGGCAATTTGTACAGTTCGCTCTGCTGCACCATTCGAAGCAGGATGGTATGGTGGAACCTTGGTATGTTTCACACCATTTTTGCTCGTGAATTGTGCAAATTCTGCTGAACGAAATTGTGGTCCATTATCCAAAACAATTTCTTCAGGGAGGCCAAATGAAGAAAATAATTTTCGTAAAATGTCCAATGTTTTACTTGTTGTTCTTTTCCACATTAGAAACACCTCAACCCAATTCGAATGGTTATCAATCACAATGAACAATTGTTGTCCTTCTAGCTCAGCAAAATCAATATGTAGCCTTTGCCACACCCTGGGAGGCCATTTCCATGGCTGTAATGGTACTGATGGCGGTTACTTGCTTACCGATTGACATGTCGTACACTGACTCACGATGTACTCTATATCTTTATCAAGACCTGGCCACCATAAATAACTGCGTGCAAAACTCTTGGTCAAGCACATTCCCAGGTGCTGGTCATGGAGATCTCCTAATGATTTGGACCTGAATTTATTTGTTATAACCACTCTTGCACCCCACATGATACAATCTTTATCGACTGATAAGTCATTCCTACGAATGAAGAATGGATGAATATCTTTGTCTGTTACCTGGTTTGGCCATCCATTTGCAATATAATCATACACCTTTGACATCACTGGGTCACATTTGGTTGCTATATGAATCTCTTCAGCTGTGACTGGCAGTTCATCAATGTATGAAAAATAAAACACTTCTTCCCTATCGGGTGTAACTTGTGATGGGGAAGGCAATCTCGACATTGCATCAGCATAACTGTGATCAGCTGATCATCTGTATTCAATACCATATGTATATGCTGACAAAATCAAAGCCCAACTCTGCATTCGGGCTGCAGCTAATGTTGGAACTGGGGACTTTGGATGCAGGATTGCTGTTAGGGGCTTATGGTCTGTAACGATGGTAAACTTATGACCATACAAGTATTTGTGAAACTTCTTGACCCCAAAAATGAATGCCAAAGCTTTCCTTTCAATTTGCGCATAATTACTCGCTCTGGCACTGAGTGCGTGAAGCAAAAGCAAATGGTCTCTCCTCCCCACTACTTAATACATGAGAGATTACTGCCCCAACTCCATAAGGAGAGGCATCACATGCTAGCTTAATCTCCTTAGATATGTCATAGCGAACTAACATGGTGCTCTCTACCAATTTGCTTTTACACTCCTTGAATGCTGTATCGCATTCTTTTGACCATTTCCAATGGACCTGTTTTTTCAAAAGTTAATTCAGTGGATGTAATACTGTAGCCAAATTTGGTAGGAACTTCCCATAACAGTTCAAAAGACCCAAGAATGAACTAAGTTCAGTGACATTCCTGGGAGTGGGTGCATTTCTAATTGCATCCAATTGCATCCAATGGTTGGATATAAACCATCTTTGTCTACTCTGTAACCTAAGTACTCCACTGAGTTTTTAAATAACTCACACTTACGAGCAGACACTCATACTCTGTGCTTCTCTAGCCATTTAAGGACTTTATTCAATATCTTATTATGAATTTGCCTATTTGGTGCTGAAATTAGTATGTCATCCAAATAACATACTACCCCTTCAATACCTTGCAAAATCTGGTTCATCACCCCTTGGAATATGGCAGGGGCGGAAGACACTCCAAACGGTAACCTATTAAATTGATATAGGCCGAGATGAGTATTTATAGTCAAACATGACTTGGACTCCTCATCTAGTTCAAGCTGTAAGTAGGCATTCGTAAGATCCAGTTTGAGAAGATCTGACCACCCATCAGTGTTGTGAACAAATCTTCTATATTCGGCAATGTATTTGGAGCATTACCCTCTGGAACCTGGTTTACGGTTACTTTATAATCACCACACAATATTACCTTACCATGAGACTTAGGTACAACAACAATGGGTGTAGCCCAATCACATCGATCTATCTTACAAATAATGTTCTCAGTCTCGTCTTTTGAGTTCTTGATCAACTTTCTCCTTGAATGCATATGGTACGGAACGTGGCTTGTAGATCTAGCGTCCTTCTGTACCCTGACACTCGCCTTGAAGCCTTGGATCGGACTGCCCGTTTCGCAGAACACCTTCGGATACTTCTTAATAACATCATCCGTTGATGAAAATCTCGTTTCCACACAGAAAGTCTTACCCCAATCCAGCTTCAGTGAGCTCAACCAATTTCTTCCTAGTAAGGCAGACTTGTCTCCTTTCACTACTATTAGAGGCAAGTTCTGAAATTGATCTTTATATTTCACCGGTACGGTGATACGACCTACCACAGGAATTTTCTTTCCCGAGTAGCCTCGCAGCTCTATCTTGGATTTCTCCAGTTGGAAATCACGCAATTTGTCGAGGTACAGTGACTCCGGTATTACACTCATGGATGCACCCGTGTCAATTTCCATTGGTATCTTGAATCCCGCAACATTTAAGTGGATTTTGATGCTTTCCGAATCGCTGTCCGTTAACCTCGTGCTCCTGATGACGTGTAACTCTAACATTTCCTCATCCTGTTGTTGTTCTTCCATGCAATGTAGTCTCTTGGGATTTCTACTCATAGCTTTGAACGCTGGACTCATAGCTTTAAAAGCTGGTTTACCCTTCAGTTGGCATGCCTTCACAAGATGCCCAGTCTTCCTGCAGAAGAAACACTCTGCCTTCACGTATGGACAACTTTGAGCAATGTGTTGTCCCAGGCACCTATAGCATGACTTCGATGCTCTGGTAGAATTTCCAGTTTCTGAGACTTTCGGCCATGCCCGTCTTTTACTTTGAACCTGCAGGTGGTTTACCTCAGTTGACTGATGACCATAATCATTACTTAATTCTCGGGAATATTTTTTGGCCATGCTCATCGACCATGCTCGTTTGACAAGCAATCTCAAAAGTCAAGTCATCCGTCATCAATAACTTCCTTCTGATCGCATAATTTTTCACCCCACAAACAAAACGATCCCGTAATGCTCGGTTTTGAAAGTTTCCAAAATTATAGTGCATCGATAACGTTTTTAATGCTACGATGTAATCATTGATACTTTCATCAGCCTTTTGATTCCAAATCCCGAAACGATAGCTTTCAGCAATTTCTAACGGTTTGGGGTTATAGTGCTGCTCCAGCTTCATTAAAACCTCTTTAAGCATTGTGTCCTTTGGCTCGTCAGGCACAAGTAGATTTACAAGGGTCTCGTATAATGCTGGACCTGCCTCCGATAAGAAGATTGCTTTCTTATTTTCCAACACAGCCCAGTTCTGGACTGCATTGCTGGAACTTCGATTATGTTATTTGCAATGAAATACATTTCTAGCCGATCCACATACACTTTAAAACGTGTCTATATTCTCCCAAATATCCCAATACACCTGCTATTTTAATCTCTAGCTATTCACACCGTGTGCTGTATTTTATCTCGGATTTTGTAGCTTTTTTCCAAAGACAGAAACTTCCAAAGTCTCTCTGTCGGCTGGCTGAATCCTTCACCAACAAAATTTAAGCTTTAAATCATCTGAAAAATGCCATCTTCCGTCGCCAAATGTGATATCTTCACTGAGCACAGCACACACAGCTTCCTAACATGGCAGGCAGCTCTCTCAGAAGTCTCCGGAAATCTGCCTAGTTCTGTTTATTATTAACCCTGCACTTGCAGTACACAATATGTCCGCATCCACAGTGTGGAGCTACAAACATTACAAACTTACAGACATTACAGTAGGGTCTTCCAGGATATTGACCCAGCGATGATGAAGGAACGGCATTATATGTCCAGGTCAGGATGGAGTGTGACTTGCAGGGGAACTTGCAAGCGATGGTGTTCCTATGACATTACTGTTCTTGTCCTTCATGCTGGTTGAGGTCACTGGGGAATGCTGAATATTTAACAAAACTCTTGACTTGAGTTCTGTTGATGGAGGAGAGATGTTGAGGTGGCCAGGAAGTGAGCCATGTGATATATTCTTTACGACATCACAAACACACACACTACAAGATAGCTCGACAGGAACTTGTCATCATGTGACTTGTCACATGATGTCTTTATTGTATTTTCATCAACAGTTGCATTATGACAGTAGTCCACTAGGTGGAGCAGTAGTCAACTAGGTGGAGCTATATTACACTTCTCCCTCCTTAATGAGGAAGTAATCATAACAAATAATCAGCATACATAACTTGCATGGTATACACAACAAAGGATATGGACTTATTTTGCCATATTTACAAATCAAACTTAACCACTTGTTTTCTGTTTTGAAGAAGATACCTTCGCTCTTGAACAGAACCTTCCAAATGGTGTCGAACTTGGTCTCCTTCTAGGCTGATCCTGAGAAGAGTTTTTCTCCAAGGGTAACCCTTGATCTACATTTTGACTCTTTACAACTTCAGACTATTTGTTTGCCTGACTCAGACTCAGACTCAAGTTCTGAGTTTCTCTTGGACTTGTTTCTAGTACATTTGATGTAGGTACTGTACTTGAAACAAGACTATCTGACTCGTCAGAAATAATCGAATCATTCCAACTTTCAACTCCTTCCACAGTAGTCCACTAGGTGGATCTCTATATTACAAGCCACGTTACAAAGTCTCTGCTCTGCTCTTGTAGCACTGCTGTTGATATGGTTGGTGAATGAAGACCCCTCCCCTCACCTCCCAAGATGCTGATGGTGGGGAACTTGGCAATGATGGTGCTGTTGACGGTTGCGGGTGGTGGTTGGGCTTTCTCTTGGTGGAGATGGTCATTACCTGACAGTTTTTCAGGGCAAATCTTACCTGCCACTTGTCAGCCCAAGCCTGGGGGTTAACCAAGTCCTGCTATTGGCTGGTCTGGGCAGCTTCATTATTAGACCGTTGTGTTCTAACAGGATTCTGTCGCTCAAGGTGAGGCAGCTCTTTTTGAAGCTATCAGCCCCACTCCAGCCTGCAAGCCTTCCAACACCCTTGTGTACTTATCCACAGGTTCTCAAGGCAAAAGGACAAAAAGACACTTAGCAGAAGCCGTTGCCATGGCTTCCATTTTAACAAATCCCAGTGTCGGGACCTCACCACAATCAAAGGATATATAATAGAAAGATTTGAAACAGAGTGGATCCCACTTCTCTCACACCAAATAACACAAATCCGAAAGGCTTGGGAGACTGGAACACATCACACAGCTCCCAGCTGTCTCTTTCTTGTAAAAGAAAGCTTGCTTGCATTGTCTGAGGATTTTTTTTCAATTTGTTCTTTGGATGTGCGCGTTGCTGGCAAGGCCGGCATTTATTGCCCATCCCTGGTTGGCCTGAGAGCTGGTGGTGGGCCTTTTCTTTGAACTGTTGTAGTCCGTGTGCTGAAGGTGCTCCCACAAAGGTGCTAGGTAGGGAATCCCAGGATAGTGATCCAGTGACGCTGAAGGAACGGCGATAAATATTCCAGTTAGGATGGTTTGTGACTTGAGGGGAACCTGGAGATGATGGAGTTTTCACGATATTGTAACTCTTGTTCTTCAGTAGTAGCTGCCACAGGAGAGGGAGATGTTGTTGAGGTAACCTTGGTGAGTTTCTGAAAGCACCCTGAAAGATCATACATACGACAACCACTGTGCGCTGGAGGAGGAGGGGTGGATATTGAGTCCAGTGGAATACTTTGCCCTGGGCGGTGTCGAACTTCTCAAGTGTTATTGTAGTCATGCAGGTGAGTGGTGAGAATTTGTTCACTCTCCTAACCTCAGCCTTGCAGCTGGTGGTGATGGGGCCAGGAGGTGAGCCACTTGGAGTGTCCAGCCTCTATCCTGCATATGTAGCCACAATGTTAACGTGACTAGTTTAATTCAGTGGCTGGTCAATGGTGACCCCCAAAACGTTGATGCTGGGGGGATTTGGTGATAGTGGTCAAGGGGACCTGTCTGGCTTTCTCTTGTTGGCGATGGTCACTGCCTGGCATTTGCGTGGGGTGAATCTTGCCTGGCCCAAGCCTGACCAACATCACTCAGACACCATTGTGATGGCTGGTGTGCGAAAGTTCACGTGGGTAAACTTGGGCTACAGTTAGGAAATGGATATTGAGGTACGTTGCTGGGGCAAAAGTTGAAGTGCTTGGTACGCAAAATGGAATTTGTTTGGTTGAGAACAAAAATTCACTTAAAAATGGAAAATACGAACCTAAAGGAGAACCGACACCGGGAACTTTGGGTTCACCTTCTCAGTAATAGTGCATTGGCAAAGCTCAGTGCCTGATCCAGATTGGTCGACACATCCTCCTGTGTCAGTGGCAACAAATAATACCATAGAATCATAAAAATTTACAGCATGGAAGGAGGCTATTCGGCCCATAGTGTCCACGCCAGCCGACTAGTGACTGTCCAGATTAATCCCACTTTCCAGCTCTTGGTCCGTAGCCTTGTAGGTTACGACACTTCAAGTGCAAATCCAAATACTTTTGAAATGTGGTGAGGATTTCAGGCAGTGAGTTCCAGACCCCCACCATCCTCTGGGTGAATAAATTTCTGCTCAAATCCCCTCTAAACCTCCTACCAATTACTTTAAATCTATGCCCCCTGGTTGTTGACCACTCTGCTAAGGGAAATAGGTCCTTCCTATCCACTCTATCTAGGCCCCTCATAATTTTATACACCTCAATAAAGTCTCCCCTCAGCCTCCTCTGTTCCAAAGAAAACAACCCCAGCCTAGCCAATCTTTCCTCATAGCTAAAATTCTCCACTCCCAGCAACATCCTTGTAAATCTCCTCTGTACCCACTCTAGTGCAATCACATCTTTTCAGTAATGTGGCAACCAGAACTGCATGCAGTATTCCAGCTGTGGTCTAACTAGTGTTTTATACAGTTCAAGCATAACCTCCCTGCTCTTGTATTCTATGCCTCGGCTAATAAAGGCAAGTATTTCGTATGCCTTCTGAACCATTCTTCACCACCTGCTACTTTGTTGACATGCACTCCAAGGTCCCTTTGTTCCTCTACACTTCTCAGTGTCCTACCATTTAATGTGTATTCCTTTGCCTTGTTAGCCCTCCCCAAATGCGTTATCTCACACGTCTCCAGATTGAATTCCATTTGCCACTGTCCTGCCCACCTGACCAGTTGATCGATATCTTCCTGCAGATTGCAGCTTTCTTCTTCATTATCAAACACACAGCCAATTTTTGCATCGTCTGCAAACTTCTTAATTACACCCCCTACATTCAAGTCAAAATCATTGATATATACCACAAAAAACAAGGGACCTAGTACTGAGCCCTGCGGAACCCCACTGGAAACATCCTTCCTGTCACAAAAACACCCATCGACCATTACCCTTTGCTTCCTGCCTCTGAGACAATCTTGGATCCAACTTGCCACTTTGCCCTGGATCCCATGGGCTTTTACTTTTATGACCAGTCTGATATGTGGGACCTTATCAAAAGCCTTGCTGAAATCCATATACACGACATCAAACCTCCTTGTTACCTCCTCAAAAAATGCAATCAAGTTAGTCAAACTCGAGCCTCCCTTAACAAATCCATGCTGACTGTCCTTGATTATTCTGGGTCTTTCTAAATGAAGATTTATCCTGTCCCTCAGAATTTTATCCAATAATTTTCCCACCACGAGGTTAGGCTGACTGGCCTGTAATTACTCGGTCTATCGCTTCCTCCCTTTTTAAACAAAGGTACCACGTTAGCAGTCTTCCAGTCCTCCGGTACCACACCTGTAGCCAGAGAGGATTGGACCCCTCCTTTTTTATCCCCCTCTCTATCCCATCTGAAAACCCTGTAACCAGGAATGTTTGATTGCCACTGTGGTGTATGAAATCCTACAATGAACTCTGTACTGTGAGCCAGTGACCAAGTGTAATCTGGTCAGTCTTTAATGGCTTCCAGAAGTGAAGATACAAAGGTGAAGTTCAGTTTATATACCGGGCCCAGCACGAATGTACCTATGAACCTAGGACCTCTGACAGTAGTTCCCCCTGTTGGTGGGCAGACCTTATGTACATACATTACATCATTCCCTCCCCCCCCACCAGTTCTTGGCACAAGTCCATATCACATTCAGACGGTCTGGAGCCCTTCGCTCCCTGGTTGACCGTCTCAGTACAATCCCAGTGCTTTCCGAGTCTCTCACGACTTGGGGCTGGGTGTTGACCACAGTTGGTTCTTCTGATGGCTGGACGTGAGTTGGTTGGTCGTCTAAGCTCGCAGTGTCTTTTTCCAACTGTTCCGGTTTGTCACTGCGTCTTAGCTTGATTTGATCAATGTGTTTCCTGCACGTCTTCCCATTCTTGAGCTTAACCATATACACCCGGTTACCTTCCTTATCCGTAACTTTGCCTGGGAGCCACTTGGGCCCTTAACCATGGTTAAGTACATACACTGGGTCATTTACAGATATGTCGTGTGACACTGCGGCGCGATCGTGAAACCACTGCTGGCGTTGACGTCGGGTTTCGACATGATCGTTAAGGTCAGGATGGACTAGAGAGAACTTGGTTTTGAGGCCTCTCTTCATCAATAGTTCCGCAGGTGGCATCTCGGTGAGCGTGTGTGGCCTTCTCCTGTAACAGAGCAGTATGCATGACAGGTGTGTTATGTATGGAGAAAGAGTCAGACTGAACACTGAGCTCAAAGTAAAGTGTGACCTTAGTCTTTTATTGCAGGTCTCCAGAGTGCCTCTCCAACCTGTGAAGCCTCCTTAAATACCTGTGCTCCCAAGGAATTATGGGATCCCTTGAGTCTCCAGGGGATGAGCCCTCTGGTGGCTGTACAGAGTAAATACAAGTCCACATACATAACAACACTCCCCGCAAAGTCAATAGTGTAACTATTTACAGTGTGAGTCAATCGGGGGCCTTCTTGTCCTGGTTGATCGTCTCGGTGTGAAAGCTGGTGTTGTTGAATCATTTGTTGGGCCCTCGCTGAGCTGCTGTGCAGCTGGCCTTGCTGGGCTGCCTGGTGCGTTGGGCCCTGAAGGGCTGCTGTGGATGATGGGTTCTGCTTCGTGGTTAACCATGGTGTCGGTTGCCACTGGTGTGTATGTTGGGGGATCAAAAAAGGTAGGGTCCAAGGTGGGTTGCTCAGGATAGTCCGTGAATCTGAGTTTGATTTGGTCCAAGTGTTTCCGGTGAATGAGTCCATTTGAAAGTTTGACCCGAAACACTCTGCTCCCCTCTTTGGCCACGACAGTGCCGGGAAGCCACTTGGGACCTTGTCCATAATTTAAAACAAATACAGGATAATTGATTTCAATCTCGCGTGACACATTTGCGCTATCATGGTATGCACTTTGTTGAAGCCGCCTGCTCTCTACCTGTTCATATAGATCAGGGTGAACTAACAAGAGCCTTATCTTAAGTGCTCTTTTCATGAGCAGTTCAGCAGGTGTCATCCCAGTGAGTGAGTGGGGTCTCGTGCAGTAGCTAAGCAGGACTCGGGATAGGTGAGTCTGCAGTGAGCCTTCAGTTACCCTCTTCAAGCCTTGTTTGATGGTTTGCACTGCTCTCCCTGCCTGACCATTGGGAGCTGGTTTAAACGGGGCAGATGTGACATGTTTGATCCCGTTACGGGTCATCAATTCTTTGAAATCAAAACTGGTAAAACATGGCCCGTTATCGCTCACCAAGACAGCGGGTAAGCCGTGTGTGGCAAACACGGCCTGCAGGTTTTCAGTAGTGGCAGCGGACGCGCTAGCCGACATTATCTCACATTCAATCCACTTGGAGTACACGTCTACAACCAGAAGGAATATTTTACCCAAGAACAGTCCTGCATAGTTGACGTGTACCCTAGACCACGGTTTGGAGGGCCAAGACCTTAAACTTAGCGGCGCCTCCCTGAGTACATTGCTTAACTGCGAGCATGCATTACATCTGTGAATGCAGGACCCTAAGTCCGCATCGATACCGGGACACCACACGTGGGATCTGGCTATCGCTTTCATCATTACAATGCCTGGGTGGGTACTGTGGAGGTCATTGATGAAGGCGTCTCTGCCCTTCTTGGGGACCACTACTCGATTGCCCCACAGAAGGCAGTCTGCCTGTATAGACATTTCATCTTTGCACCGCTGGAACGGCTTTATCTCTTCCTGCATTTCCACTGGGACACTGGACCAGCTCCCGTGAAGCACACAGCTTTTGACTAGAGATAATGAGGGGTCCTGGCTTGTCCAGGTTTTGATCTGCCGGGCAGTGACGGGTGATTGCTCACTCTCAAATGCTTCCATAACCATGGCTAAATCTGCGGGCTGTGCCATTTCCACCCCCGTGGTGGGCAATGGCAGCCTACTGAGAGCATCGGCGCAGTTTTCTGTACCTGGCTTGTGGCGGATGGTGTAGTTGTATGCGGACAACGTGAGTGCCCATCTCTGGATGCGGGCCGATGCGTTGGTATTTATCCCTTTACTCTCGGAAAACAGGAATATAAGTGGCTTATGGTCAGTTTCCAATTCGAATTTTAACCCAACAGGTATTGATGTATTTTCTTTACCCCATAGACACACGTTAACGCTTCTTTTTCAATCATGCTGTAGGCTCCTGGATGCATAAGCAACCGGTTGCAGTTTCCCGAAATCATCAGTTTGTTGCAATAGATACACGATGCCATATGACGATGCATCACATGCTAGTACCAAACACTTACATGGATCATACAACACAAACAATTTGTTTGAGCATAACAATTTTATCGCTTTTACAAAGGCATTTTCTTGGCTTTTGCCCCAAACCCATTCGCCTCCTTTTCGTAGTAAGACATGTAGTGGTCCTAGCAGTGTGCTGAGACCCGGTAAGAAGTTACCAAAGTAGTTCAAGAGTCCCAGAAACGACCGCAATTCTGTCACGTTCTGTGGCCTCGGTGTGTTCTCAATTGCCTCCGTCTTCACATTGGTGGGCCTGATGCCGTCCGCCGCAATACTCCTTCGCAAGAACTCCACTTCAGGCGCCAGGAAAACGCACTTCAAGCATTTTAACCTGAGCCCCACGCGGTTGAGTTGACTAAGAACCTCCTCCAGGTTCTGCAGGTACTCGACTGTGTTCCAACCTGTGACCAAGGCCAAGATGAAGACCACGGTATGTGGGACCAACTTCAGTAAACTTTCTATGTTTCTCTGGAATATTGCCGCCACTGATCGGATTCCAAACGGGCATCTGTTGTAAACAAAAAGCCCCTTATACGTGTTGATGCAGATGAGGGCCTTCGATGATTCCTCCAGTTCCTGCGTCATGTAGGCTGAAGTCAGATCCAGCTTCGTGAATGTTTTTCCTCCCGCCAGCGTTACAAAAAGGTCATTGGTCTTTGGTAGTGGGTATTGGTCCTGCAGGGAGAAACGATTGACAGTTACTTTGTAATTGCCACAGATTCTGATGGTGCCGTCTCCTTTGAGGACTGGAACAATTGGACTGGCCCACTCGCTGAACTCGATCGGTGAAATTATGCCCTCTCGTTGCAGCTGGTCTAGCTCGATCTCTACCCTTTCTCTCATCATGTACGGTACTGCTCTCGCCTTGTGATCGATGGGTCGTGCCCTCGGAATTAGGTGGATCTGCACTTTTGCTCCTTGGAATTTCCCGATGCCTGGTTCGAAAAGGGAAGGAAATTTGTTTAGGATCTGAGCACACGAAGTGTCGTCAGCAGGCGATAGCGCTCGGACATCGTCCCAGTTCCAGCGTATCTTTCCCAGCCAGCTCCTGCCGAGCAGCATGGGACCATCACCCGGTACCACCCAGAGTGGTAGCTTATGCACCGCTCCATCGTAGGAGACCTTTATGGTGGCACTGCCGATTACAGGATTCAGTTCTTTCATGTAAGTTCTTAGTTTCATGCGAACTGGAGTTAAGACTGGCTTTGAGGCCTTGTTACACCACAACCTTTCGAAAGTCTTTTTGCCCAGGATGGACTGGCTCGCACCCGTGTCCAGCTCCATTAGTTCAACATTCAGCATTATCGGAGGACAATTCGTGGTGAATGTGTGCACCCTATGCATCTCTGCCTCCTCTATCTGAGGCTCTGGTTCGTCGTGATCCTCCATGGATCTGTCCTCCTCTGCAACATGGTGGTTTGCAGATTCAACAGGCTTAGCAGCTCACCTGCACACTCGTTGGAGATGCCCCATTGTACCACAGCCCTTGCAAACGTACTCTTTGAATTGGCATGAATGGAAACGATGATCACCCCCGCAGCACCAACAATGTGTTAATGGCCTTGCATTCATCACCCTTGATGGTGGACTCTGAATCATCTGCGGACATGCAGCTGCAGGTATGTGTGACCTGCCCTGTATGTTACGATTCGAAAACAACATCACTTTGTTCACAGTACTTGTACCAGCACTTGTGTGCTGAGAGATTTGCTTCGTATTGTCACTGGTGGCAATGAATGCCTGGGCTATCGCTATGGCCTTACTCCAGGTTGGGGTCTCTACAGTCAAAGGTTTGCGAAGTATGGTTTTGTGGCCAATGTCAAGTACGGAAAAGTCTCTGAGCATGTGCTCCAAATGTCCTTCAAATTCACAATGTCCTGCAAGGCGTCTTAGCTCGGCGACATAACTCGCCACTTCCTGGCCTTCAGACCTTTTATAGGTGTAGAACCGGTACCTTGCCATCAGAACGCTTTCCTTTGGGTTCAAATGCTCTCGGACCAGTGTGCACAAATTGTCGTACAATTTCTCCGTGGGTTTCGCTGGAGTGAGCAGATTCTTCATGAGGCCATACCTTGGTGCCCCACAGACGGTGAGGAGGATCGCTCTACGTTTGGCAGCGCTCTATTCCCCATTTAGCTCGTTGGCCACGAAGTATTACATAGAAACATAGAAACATAGAAAATAGGTGCAGGAGTAGGCCATTCGGCCCTTCTAGCCTGCACCGCCATTCAATGAGTTCATGGCTGAACATTCAACTTCAGTACCCCATTCCTGCTTTCTCGCCATACGCCTTGATCCCCCTAGTAGTAAGGACCTCATCTAACTCCTTTTTGAATATATTTAGTGAATTGGCCTCAACAACTTTCTGTGGTAGAGAATTCCACAGGTTCACCACTCTCTGGGTGAAGAAGTTCCTCCGCATCTTGGTCCTAAATGGCTTACCCCTTATCCTTAGACTGTGACCTCTGGTTCTGGACTTCCCCAACATTGGGAACATTCTTCCTGCATCTAACCTGTCTAACCCTGTCAGAATTTTAAATGTTTCTATGAGGTCCCCTCTCATTCTTCTGAACTCCAGTGAATACAAGCCCAGTTGATCCAGTCTTTCTTGATAGGTCAGTCCCGCCATCCCGGGAATCAGTCTGGTGAACCTTCGCTGCACTCCCTCAATAGCAAGAATGTCCTTCCTCAGGTTAGGAGACCAAAACTGTACACAATACTCCAGGTGTGGCCTCACCAATGCCCTGTACAACTGTAGCAACACCTCCCTGCCCCTGTACTCAAATCCCCTTGCTATGAAGGCCAACATGCCATTTGCTTTCTTAACCGCCTGCTGCACCTGCATGCCAACCTTCAATGACTGATGTACCATGACACCCAGGTCTCTTTGCACCTCCCCTTTTCCTAATCTGTCACCATTCAGATAATAGTCTGTCTCTCTGTTTTTACCACCAAAGTGGATAACTTCACATTTATCCACATTATACTTCATCTGCCATGCATTTGCCCACTCACCTAACCTATCCAAGTCGCTCTGCAGCCTCACAGCATCCTCCTCGCAGCTCACACTGCCACCCAACTTAGTGTCATCCGCAAATTTGGAGATACTACATTTAATCCCCTCATCTAAATCATTAATGTACAGTGTAAACAGCTGGGGCCCCAGCACAGAACCTTGCGGTACCCCACTAGTCACTGCCTGCCATTCTGAAAAGTACCCATTTACTCCTACTCTTTGCTTCCTGTCTGACAACCAGTTCTCAATCCATGTCAGTACACTACCCCCAATCCCATGTGCTCTAACTTTGCACATCAATCTCTTGTGTGGGACCTTGTCGAACGCCTTCTCAAAGTCCAAATATACCACATCAACTAGTTCTCCCTTATCCACTCTACTGGAAACATCCTCAAAAAATTCCAGAAGATTTGTCAAGCATGATTTCCCTTTCACAAATCCATGCTGACTTGGACCTATCATGTCACCTCTTTCCAAATGCACTGCTATGACATCCTTAATAATTGATTCCATCATTTTACCCACTACCGATGTCAGGCTGACCGGTCTATAATTCCCTGTTTTCCCTCTCCCTCCTTTTTTAAAAAGTGGGGTTACATTGGCTACCCTCCACTCCATAGGAACTGATCCAGAGTCAATGGAATGTTGGAAAATGACTGTCAACGCATCCACTATTTCCAAGGCCACCTCCTTAAGTACTCTGGGATGCAGTCCATCAGGCCCTGGGGATTTATCGGCCTTCAATCCCATCAATTTCCCCAACACAATTTCCCGACTAATAAGGATTTCCCTCAGTTCCTCCTCCTTACTAGACCCCCCGACCCCTTTTATAACCGGAAGGTTGTTCGTGTCCTCCTTCGTGAATACCGAACCAAAGTACTTGTTCAATTGGTCCGCCATTTCTTTGTTCCCCGTTATGACTTCCCCTGATTCTGACTGCAGGGGACCTACGTTTGTCTTTACTAACCTTTTTCTCTTTACATATCTATAGAGACTTTTGCAATCCGTCTTAATGTTCCCTGCAAGCTTCTTCTCATACTCCATTTTCCCTGCCCTAATCAAACCCTTTGTCCTCCTCTGCTGAGTTCTAAATTTCTCCCAGTCCCCAGGTTCGCTGCTATTTCTGGCCAATTTGTATGCCACTTCCTTGGCTTTAATACTATCCCTGATTTCCCTTGATAGCCACGGTTGAGCCACCTTCCCTTTTTTATTTTTATGCCAGACAGGAATGTACAATTGTTGTAGTTCATCCATGCGGTCTCTAAATGTCTGTCATTGCCCATCCACAGTCAACCCCTTAAGTATTATTCGCCAATCCATCCCAGCCAATTCACGCCTCATACCTTCAAAGTTAGCCTTCTTTAAGTTCTGGACCATGGTCTCTGAATTAACTGTTTCATTCTCCATCCCAATGCAGAATTCCACCATATTATGGTCACTCTTCCCCAAGGGGCCTCGCACAACGAGATTGCTAATTAATCCTCTCTCATTACATAACACCCAGTCTAAGATGGCCTCCCCCCTAGTTGGTTCCTCGACATATTGGTCTAAAAAACCATCCCTTATGCACTCCAGAAAATCCTCCTCCACCGTATTGCTTCCAGTTTGGTTAGCCCAACCTATGTGCATATTAAAGTCACCCATTATAACTGCTGCACCTTTATTGCACGCACCTCTAATTTCATGTTTGATGCCCTCCCCAACATCACTACTACTGTTTGGAGGTCTGTACACAACTCCCACTAACGTTTTTTGCCCTTTGGTGTTCTGCAGCTCTACCCATATAGATTCCACATCATCCAAGCTAATGTACTTCCTAACTATTGCCTTAATCTCCTCCTTAACCAGCAATGCTACCCCACCTCCTTTTCCTTTTATTCTATCCTTCCTGAATGTTGAATACCCCTGGATGTTGAGTTCCCAGCCCTGATCATCCTGGAGTCACGTCTCCGTAATCCCAATCACATCATATTTGTTAACATCTATTTGCACAGTTAATTCATCCACCTTATTGCGGATACTCCTTGCATTAAGACACAAAGCCTTTAGGCTTGTTTTTTTAACACCCTCTGTCCTTTTAGAATTTTGCTGTACAATGGCCCTTTTTGTTCTTTGCCTTGGGTTTCTCTGCCCTCCACTTTTCCTCATCTCCTTTCTGTCTTTTGTTTTTGCCTCCTTTTTGTTTCCCTCTATCTCCCTGCGTTGGTTCCCATCCCCCTGCCATATTAGTTTAACTCCTCCCCAACAGCACTAGCAAACACTCCCCCGAGGACATTGGTTCCGATTCTGCCCAGGTGCAGACCGTCCGGATTGTACTGGTCCCACCTCCCCCAGAACCGGTTCCAATGCCCCAGGAATTTGAATCCCTCCCTGCTGCACCATTGCTCAAGCCACGTATTCATCTGAGCTATCCTGCGATTCCTACTCTGACTAGCACGTGGCACTGGTAGCAATCCCGAGATTACTACTTTTGAGGTCCTACTTTTTAATTTAGCTCCTAGCTCCTTAAATTCATTTCGTAGGAACTCATCCCTTTTTTTACCTATGTCATTGGTACCAACGTGCACCACGACAACTGGCTGTTCTCCCTCCCTTTTTAGAATGTCCTGCACCCGCTCCGAGACATCCTTGACCCTTGCACCAGGGAGGCAACATACCATCCTGGAGTCTCGGTTGCGGCCGCAGAAACGCCTATCTATTCCCCTTACAATTGAATCCCCTATCACTATCGCTCGCCCACTCTTTTTCCTGCCCTCCTGTGCAACAGAGCCAGCCACGGTGCCATGAACTTGGCTGCTGCTGCCCTCCCCTGATGAGTCATCCCCCTCAACAGTACTCAAAGCATTGTATCTGTTTTGCAGTGGGATGACCACAGGGGACCTCTGCACTACCTTCCTTGCACAACTCTTCCTGCTGGTCTTCCATTCCCTCGCTGGCTGTGAACCCTTCTCCTGCGGTAAGACCAACTCGCTACACGTGATACTCACGTCATTCTCAGCATCGTGGATGCTCCAGAGTGAATCCACCTTCAGCTCCAACTCCGCAACGCGGACCGTCAGTAGCCGGAGGTGGACACACTTCCCGCACATGTAGTCGTCAGAGACACTGGTGTTGTCCCCGTGTTCCCACATGGTACAGGAGGAGCATATCACGTGACCGAGCTTTCCTGCCATGACTAAACCCTTAGATACACTTAAATTGGCGACAACAATGTTAAAAGTTACTGACTAATAAAGAAAAAGAAAAACTACTCACCAATCAGCAGCCAATCACTTACCATGTTGGCTGTGACGTCACCTTTTGATTTCTTTCTACTTCTTTTTTGACTTCTCCCAGCTGGAGCTGCACCGGTACGCCTCTCTCGACGCTCCCCGGACTGCTGAGCCTTTTATAGGCCGCTGCCTCTCTCGACTCCCGCCTCTCTCGACGCTCCCCGGACTGCTGAGCCTTTTATAGGCCGCTGCCTCTCTCGACTCCCGCCTCTCTCGACGCTCCCCGGACTGCTGAGCCTTTTATAGGCCGCTGCCTCTCTCGACTCCCGCCTCTCTCGACGCTCCCCGGACTGCTGAGCCTTTTATAGGCCGCTGCCTCTCTCGACTCCCGCCTCTCTCGACGCTCCCCGGACTGCTGAGCCTTTTATAGGCCGCTGCCTCTCTCGACTCCCGCCTCTCTCGACGCTCCCCGGACTGCTGAGCCTTTTATAGGCCGCTGCTTCTCTCGACTCCCGCCTCTCTCGACGCTCCCCGGACTGCTGAGCCTTTTATAGGCCGCTGCCTCTCTCGACTCCCACCTCTCTCGACTCTCCCCGGACTGCTGAGCCTTTTGGTCGAGTCGCTCCACAAAAGTTTCTCAATCATCTCCCTCCGAGAATTTCTCCAGGATGCCCACTGTTCTCTGCATCTTTGGGTTCGCTATCTGTATCTCGTCGCCAGTTGTTGTGTATGGAGAAAGAGCCAGACTGAACACTGTGAGCTCAAAGCAAGGTGTGACCGTAGTCTTTTATTGCAGGTCTACAGAGTACCTCTCCAACCTGTGAAGCCTCCTTAAATACCTGTGCTCCCAAGAGATTATGGGATACCTTGGGACTCCAGGGGATGAGCCCTCTGGCTGTACAGAATAAATACAAGTCCACATATATAACAAGGTGTGTCTGCAAGGAACCATGTGTTACGCGTTTCAGGCTCTGCTTGATGGTTTGAACTGCCCGCTCCGCTTGACCATTGGATGCAGGTTTGAACGGGGCTGACCTCACGTGTTTTATGCCGTTGCATTTCATTAACTCTTGAAACTCCAGGTTCGTGAAACACAGTCTGTTGTTGCTGATATCAATGTCTGGCAGACCGTGTGTGGCAAACATGGCTCTCAGGTTCTCAATGGTGGCAGTGGAAATGCTGGATGACATGATCACACATTCTGTCCATTTGGAGTATGCATCCACCACCACAAAAAACATTTTACCGAGAAAGGGGCCCGCAAAGTCGATGTGGATTCTAGACCACGGTTTGGATGGCCATGACTACAGACTGAGCGGGGCTTCCTTTGGGGCATTGCTTAACTGCATGCAAGTGCTGCACTGATGCACACAATGTCAGGTCACCAAACATGGGACCTGGCGATGGCCTTCATCATGACACTACCGGGATGCGTACTATGAAACTCCCGTACAAATCTCACCCTGCCTTTCTTGGGCATTACAACACGATTGCCCCACAGTAAACAGTCGAACTGGATGGAACGCTTATCTTTGCGACAGCTGTATGGTTTGGTTTCATCACCCATTTCCTTGGGGATGGTCGACCAGTCCCTGTTAAGAACACAACGTTTTACAATCGATAAGATCGGATCCTGGCTGGTCCAGGTCTTAACTTGTTGAGCAGTGACAGGCGACCCTTCACTCTCAAAGGCGTCCATGACCATGAGTAGCTCTGCGGGCATTGGCGTTTCCACCGCCGGTGTGGGCAACGGTAACCGGCTCAATGTATCAGCACAGTTGTCGGTGCCTGGTTTATGGCGAATGACATAATCATAGGCAGATAATATCAGCGCCCACCTCTGGATGCGGGACGACGCATTGATATTGATACTTTTGTGTTCTGTGAACAATGATATAAGCGGCTTGTGATCGGTTTCCAGCTCGAAGCGAAGCCCAAACAGATACCGGTGCATTTTTTTTACTCCATAAACACGTGCTAAAGCTTCTTTCTCTACCATGCCGTAGGCTCTTTCCGCCTTGGACAGGCTTCGAGACGTGCATGCAACTGGTTGTAGTTTGCTTGACTCATTGGCTTGCTGGAGTAAGCAACCGACCCCATAGGACAATGCATCACAGGTCAAAACTAGACACTTGCATGGGTCATACAGTACCAGTAGGAACACTACAGATTTCTAGTCTTCTCAAAGGCTCTGTCTTGAAGTTCATCCCATACCCAGTCGTCTCCTTTCCTGAGCAGCTTGTACAAAGGCTCTAATACTGTGCTCAATTTGGGTAAAAAGTTACCGAAGTAGTTAAGAAGACCCAGGAACGAACGCAGCTCCGTCACATTCTGGGGCCTGGGCGCATTTTTGATGGCCTCTGTTTTCACGTCTGTAGGCCTGATTCTGTCTGCAGCAATCTTTTGTCCAAGGAATTCGACCTCTGGTGCCATGAAAATGCACTTTCAACGTTTCAGCCTGAGTCCCACTTTGTCCGGACGCAGAACCTCTTCCAGATTATGCAGGTGCTCGGCGGTGTCACGACCTGTGACTAGGATGTCATCTTGGAATACCACGGTCCTGGGGACGGATTTCAATAGGCTCTCCATGTTTCTCTGAAATATGGCTGTCGCTGAACGAATGCCAAAAGGGCACCTGTTGTAAATAAACAGTCCTTTGTGCGTGTTGATGCACATAAGTTTCTTTGATGATTCAACCAGTTTCTGTGTCATGTTGGCTGACGTTAGATCCAATTTGGTGAACGATTTTCCCCCGGCTAGCGTTGCAAACAGGTCATCAGCTTACGGTAGCAGGTACTGATCTTGTTTCGAAACTCGGTTGATCGTGACCTTGTAGTGTCCACAAATCCTGACCGTGCCATCGCTCTTTAACATTGGAACAATGGGACTGGCCCATTCAGTAAATTCGACCGGTGAGATGACCCCCTCGCATTGTAGCCTGTCCAATTCGAACTCGGCCTTTTCTCTCATCATGTGTGGGACCACCCTGGCTTTGTGATGGATGGGCCTTGCGTCTAGGCCTCGGTGAATCTGCACCTTGGCTCCCTTGTAGCTGCAAATTCCCAGTTCAAACAGTGAGGGAAATTTGCTCAGCACTTGAGCACACAAATCATCAGCCGCTGATGACAAAGCTTTGATATCGTACCATTTCCATTTTATTTACTCGCGCCAACTCCTGCCGAATAATGATGGGCCGTTGCCTGGAATAATCCATAATGGTAGATCATGAACCACTCCTTCATACGACACGCTTACTGCTGCACTACCGATCACTGGTACACAACTTCGCATTTATCGGACTCAGCTTGGGTCTCTCTGCCTTGGTGTCCCACAGCTTTTCGAAAGTCCTCTGGCTCATTATCGATTGACTAATTCCATGGATACCGGCACGCCGTTTAATTTTACCTCCATCATTATCGGTTGGCTCTTTGTTAGGAACGCACATACCTATACACTTCCTCCTCGGAGCTCTCAAATGCCTCGGGCTGCATCGAAAGATCGACGCTGGATTGATCATCATCCACGTGGTGTGTCGCAGCTCGCTTGCTCTGCTGTGGACACGTCCGCTGAAGATGCCCCGTCTTCACAGACCCTCTGTGTACATACTGCCTGAAGCGGCACTGATGGGGTCGGTGATTGTCCCCACAACTCCAACACGTTGAGCACGGATTGGCATCCGATGGCAGGCTTTGAGCGGCTCCCGTTCTCACATACACAGTTGAGTAGGCCCTCGATGGCGAACTTTGAGCAGCTCCCGTTATCGTATATGCAGTCGAGTAGGCCCTCGATGGCGAACTTTGAGCGGCTTCCGGTCTTGCAGACGCAGTCGAGTAGGCCCTGTCATGTGCAGCTCTGCCCGCCGTCAATACAATTTTGTACACAGTAATTGCCGTGGAGTTCCTGTTTTGTTACGACATCTGCTTCGTGCTTTTCTGCATGGACAGGCAAGCCTGGGTGATGGTGATGACCTTGCTGAGGTCCGGCGTCTCTGCAGCCAGCAGCTTACCTAAGATCGCCTCGTGGTTGATCCCGGTCACGAAAAAGTCACGCAGCATGTCTTCCAACGCAGGCCCAAATTTGCAAAGCCCTGCAAGATGTCTCAGGCCGGCAACAAATGCCGCTACTTTCTGGCCTTCTGGACGAACGTGCGTATAGAAGCGATATCTGGATATGAGGATTCCTTCCGTGTCTTTAAGGTGTTCCCGAACTAGAGCACACAGTTCTTTGTAATCCTTTTCTGTAGTTAGAGTGGGTGAGAGCAGATTCTTGATGAGTGCATAGATCGTGCGGTCACAGACGGTGAGAAGAACTGCCCTGCGCTTCTCTGCATCCTTGTCTTTCTTTAGGTCATTTACCACGAAGTACTGGTCAAGATGATCCGTGAAATCTCCCCAATCCTCTCCCTCATTGAATCTCTCGAGAATTCCAACAGTACTCGATCGTGCTGTGTTCGCCATACTTTTGCGAGGGTTCATGTTTGCCTCGTCGCCAGTTGTGGTGTATGAAATGATATGATGAACTCCGTACAGTGAGCCAGTGACCAGGTGTACCCTGGTTAGTCTTTAATGGCTTCAGAAGTGAAGATACAAAGATGAAGTTCAGATTATATACCGGGCCCAGCACGAATGTACCTATGACCCTAGGACTTCCGACGGTAGTGCGCCCTGTTGGTGGGTGTCATGTATTCAACTGCCATTGTAATCCATGTATAAATTGACCTAAGTTGTACACTGTGAGACACTGACCACTAGGTGGTGAACTTCTGGGAGACACTCCTAACCTGGACTTTCAGGAATAAAAGGGGAAGCTCCACCCTCCGTCTGCACTTCAGTGCTGGCTAATAAAGGTTTCTGGTCACAGTGTGACCTTCTCTCTAGTATGGGCCTCGTGTGCATTTGTACTGCATAGTAAGGACATATTAATGGTGATGAAAAACTGGGATTTTAACCACGCGAGCATGACCACTAGCAGCACAGACGAGAGGTACTGTGTTGGTGATGATTGGGACGACTTTATTGCGAGACTACAGCAAAGGTTCGTCGCTAAGGAATGGTTGGGACAGGATTCGGCCGACAAACGCAGGACTCATCTCCTGACAGTTTGTGGATCCAGGGCGTACTCCCTGATGAAGGACCTTCTAGCACCAGAGAAGCCGGCGGACAAGACTTTTGAAGAGCTCAGTAAGTTGATTGAGGAACACTTTAAACCGGCGAGCAGCATGCACATGGCGAGACACTGGTTTTATATGCACCGGCGGCGAGAAGGGCAAAGCATTCCAGACTTCGTGACAGACCTCCGGCGACTGGCGAGCCTATGTAAGTTCCCAGATGCATACAGAACGGAGATGCTGCGAGACTTTTTTATTGAGGTCATCGGGCACGCTGGGGCTTTCAGGAAACTGATTGAGACCAAAGACTTGACCCTGGAAATGGTGGCTTTGATGGCCCAGACATTTATCTCAGGGGAGGAAGAGACCAGAATGATGTTTGACAAAAATTTTGGTTTAAATGCAGCAAATCGACAGGGAGTCAACATTGTTAACGTGGCACACAGTTCTCCCGGCAGACAGGGGCAATCGGATGTGCCCAAGCATGTCGTCGAACCCAAAGGGAGAATTCAACAGAGACAATGGCTAGCTGAACGGCGATTCATGCCATCGCAAGGGACAATGCGGCCAGTAATGGGGCCATCAACACCTATTAATGGTGCATTTAAGGACAGTTACAGAGACAGTCAGAGACGATCGACTGGTAATGGACCTTTTGTTTCCAACAACGGCTCATGTTGGAGGTATGGAGGCAAACACACAGCCAGAGCTTTAGGTATCAGCAATATACCTGCAGAAACTGCAACGTCAGCGGTCACTTGGTGCGTATGTGCAGGAAGCCTGCAGCCAGGTTGATGTACGAGGAGGACGGGCCCGATGTAAGCCCTTCGAGGCCAAATGAATACTGGGGGAAATCGCTGGAAGCTGAAGTTCAGCGAGTTTATGTGGAGCACATATACAGTTCATACACCAGGACGCCACCGATAATGACGAAAGTGCTCCTCAATGGCATCCCAGTATCAATGGAGCTAGACACAGGAGCCAGCCAGTCCCTGATGAGTGTCAAACAGTTCGACCAGTTGTGGGCGTCCAAGGCCAGGAGGCCAAAATTATTGCCGATTGACGCACAGCTACAGACAGATACAAAGTTGATCATTCCGGTGCTAGGCAGCACCACGGTAGTCGTGACTCACAAAGACTCGGAGAACAGGTTGCCACTTAGGATTGTCCCGGGGGACGGTCCCGCACTACTGGGGAGGAGTTGGCTTGCTGTCATGAACTGAAAATGGGTCGATGTCAATGAAATTTCTTCTGTGGAGCGAATATCATGCTCACAGGTACTGGACAAATTTGACTCACTATTTCAACCCGGCATTGACACTTTCATGGGGACCAAGGTAGTGATTCACATAAACCCGGACGCCAGGCCAGTACACCACAAGGCCAGAGCGGTGCCGTACTTGATGCGGGAAAAGATAGAAGGTGAATTGGACCGCCTGCTGAGGGAAGGCATCATCTCGCAAGTCGAATTCAGTGACTGGGCGAGCCCGATTGTACCGGTGCTCAAGGCGGATGGGTCGGTCAGGATATGTGGTGATTACAAGGCCACCATCAATCGGGTGTCACTCCAAGACCAGTACCCGCTATCGAGAGCGGAGGACCTCTTTGCGACACTATCCGGTGGCAAACTTTTTTCAAAATTGGACCTGACTTCAGTGAGTGAGTCGAAGAAGCTGACCACCATCACGACACACAAGGGGTTGTTTGAGTACAACAGATGTCCGTTTGGGATTCGCTCGGCCGCCGCGATCTTCCAATGAAATATGGAAAGCCTCCTCAAGTCGATTCCAAGGACGGTGGATTTTCAAGACGACATCCTCATCACGGGTTGTGATACTGAAGAACACCTCCGCAACCTGGAGGGGGTGCTATGCAGGCTGGACCGGGTAGGTCTGCGACTGAAAAAGGCGAAGTGCGTCGTCCTAGCTCAAGAGGTAGAATTCCTGGGGATGAGGGTAGCAGCAGACGGGATCAGACCTACTGCATCCAAAACAGAAGCGATCCAGAGAGCACCCAGACCCCGCAATACGATGGAGCTGCGTTCGTACCCTGGGGCTCCTGAACTATTTTGGTAACTTTCTTCCCAGAGTGCGCACGCTGTTAGAGCCACTACACATGCTCCTACGCAAAGGTCGTGAATGGGTCTGGGGGGACAGCCAGGAAAGGGCTTTTGATAGAGCTCGAAATTTGTTATGCTCCAACAATCTGTTAACGCTATATGACCCATGTCAGAAACTTGTTTTAACGTGCGATGTGTCGTCCTACGGGGTCGGGTGTGTGTTGCAACATGTTAATAGCAAGGGTCGATTACAGCCGGTAGCTTATGCCTCCAGAAGTCTGTCCCAGGCAGAACAGGGCTACGGGATGGTAGAAAGGAAGCGCTTGCATGTGTATATGCAGTAAAAAAAATGCACCAGTACCTGATTGGCAGGAAATTTGAGCTGGAGACAGATCACAAACCCCTAACGTCCCTTTTGGCTGACAACAAGGCCATAAATCCAAATGCGTCGGCCCGCATACAGAGGTGGGCACTCACGTTAGCTGCCTATGACTACACAATTCGGCACAGACCGGGCACCGAAAACTGCGCCGATGCACTCAGCAGGCTCCCACTAGCCACCACCGAGGGGGCAACTAAGCATGCTGCTGAGATGGTCAGGGCTGTTGAAGCTTTCGAAAGTGAAGGCTCACCCATGACAGCCCGTCAGATCAAAGTCTGGACAAATAGAGACCCGCTACAGTCTTTAGTCTTGCTGTACTATGTGGGAACTCAGGAACACTTCCGGTGTCCCTGACGACTACGTGTGCGGGAAGTGTGTCCACCTCCCTCCTGACAGACCACGTTGCGGAGCTGGAGCTGCGGTTGGGTTCACTCTGGAGCATGCACGATGCTGAGAATGACGTGATTAGCACATTTAGGAGTTGGTCTTACCGCAGGTAAAGGGTACACAGCCAGATAGGGAATGGAAGACCAACAGGAAGAGCAGTGCAGGGAAGGTAGTGCAGGGGTCCCCTGCGGTCATCCCCCTGCAAAGCAGATACACCGCTTTGGGTACTGTTGAGAGGGATGACTCATCAGGGGAGAGTAACAGCAGCCAAGTTCATGGCACCATGGCTGGCTCTGCTGCACAGGAGGGCAGGAAAAAGAGTGGGAGAGCGATAGTGATAGGGGATTCAATTGTAAGGGGAACAGATAGGCATTTCTGCGGCCACAACCGAGACTCCAGAATGGTATGTTGCCTCCCTGGTGCAAGGGTCAAGGATGTCTCGGAGTGGGTGCAGGATATTCTGAAAAGGAAGGGTGAACAGCCAGTTGTCGTGATGCATATAGGTACCAACGATAAAGGTAAAAAACGGGATGAGGTCTTACGAGGCGAATTTAGGGAGCTAGGAGTTAAATTAAAAAGTAGGACCTCAAAAGTAGTAATCTCAGGATTGCTACCAGTGCCACATGCTCGTCAGAGTAGGAATCGCAGGATAGCTCAGATGAATACGTGGCTTGAGAAATGGTGCAGCAGGGAGGGATTCAAATTCCTGGGACACTGGAACCGGTTCTGGGGGAGGTGGGACCAGTACAAACCGGACGGTCTGCACCTGGGCAGGATCGGAACCAATGTCCTAGGGGGAGTGTTTGCTAGTGCTGTTGGGGAGGAGTTAAACTAATATGGCAGGGGGATGGGAACCTATGCAGGGATACAGAGGGAAATAGAAGGGGGGCAGAAGCAAAAGATAGAAAGGCAAATAGTAAAAGTGGAGGGCAGAGAAACCGAAGGCAAAAAGCAAAAAGGGCAACATTACAGCAAGATTCAAAAGGGGCAAAGTGTGTTAAAAAGACAAGCCTGAAGGCTCTGTGCCTCAATGCGAGGAGTATTCGGAATAAGGTGGATGAATTAACTGCGCAGATAGCAGTTAATGGATACGATGTGATTGGCATCATAGAGACATGGCTCCAGGGTGACCAAGGCTGGGAACTCAACATCCAGGGGTATTCAACGTTTAGGAAGGATAGACAGAAAGGAAAAGGTGGCGGGGTGGCGTTGCTGGTTAAAGAGGAAATCAATGCAATTGTAAGGAAGGACATTAGCCTGGATGATGTGGAATCGGTATGGGTGGAGCTGCGGAATTCCAAAGGGCAGAAAACGCTAGCGGGAGTTGTGTATAGACCACCAAATAGTAGTAGTGAGGTTGGGGACAGCATCAAACAAGAAATAAGGGATGTGTGCAATAAAGCTACAGCAGTAATCATGGGCGATTTTAATCTACATATAGATTGTGCTAACCTAACTGGTAGCAATGCAGTGGAGGAGGATTTCCTGGAGTGTATTAGGGATGGTTTTCTAGACCAATATGTCGAGGAACCAACTAGAGAGCTGGCCATCCTCAACTGGGTGATGTGTAATCAGAAGGGACTAATTAGCAATCTTGTTGTGCGAGGCCCTTTGGGGAAAAGTGACCATAATATGGTAGAATTCCTTATTAAGATGGAGAGTGACAAAGTTAATTCGGAAACTAGGGTCCTGAACTTAAGGAAAGGTAACTTTGATGGTATGAGGTGTGAATTGGCTAGAATAGACTGACAAATGATACTTAAAGGTTTGACGGTGGATAACCAATGGCAAACATTTAAAGATCACATGGATGAACTTCAGCAATTGTACATCCCTGTCTGGAGTAAAAGTAAAACTGGGAAGGTGGCTCAACCATGGCTAACAAGGGAAATTAAGGATAGTGTTAAAACCAAAGAAGAGGCATATAAATTGGCTCGAAAAAGCAACAAACCTGAGGACTGGGAGAAATTTAGAATTCAACAGAGGAGGACTAAGGGTTTAATTAAGAACGGGAAAATAGAGTACGAAAGGAAGCTTGCAGGGAACATAAAAACTGACTGCAAAAGCTTCTATAAATATGTGAAGAGAAAAAGATTAGTAAAGACAAACGTAGGTCCCTTGCAGTCGGATTCAGGTGAATTTATAATGGGGAACAAAGAAATGGCAGACCAATTGAACCAATACTTCGGTTCTGTCTTCACAAAGGAAGATACAAATAACCTTCCGAATGTACTCGGGGATAGTGGGTCCAGTGAGAATGAGGAACTGAAAGGTATCCTTATTAGGCGGGATGTGTTGGGGAAATTGATAGGATTAAAGGCCAATAAATCCCCGGGTCCTGATAGTCTGCATCCCAGAGTACTTAAGGAAGCGGCCCTAGAAATAGTGGATGCATTGATGATCATTTTCCAACAATCTATCGATTCTGGATCAATTCCTATGGACTGGAGAGTAGCTAATGTAACGCCACTTTTTAAAAAAGGAGGGAGAGAGAAAGCGGGTAATTATAGTCCAGTTAGCCTGACATCAGTAGTGGGGAAAATGTTGGAATCAATCATTAAGGATGAAATAACAGCCCATTGGGAAAGCAGTGATGGGATCGGACCAAGTCAGCATGGATTTATGAAAAGGAAATCATGCTTGACGAATCTTCTGGAATTTTTTGAGGATGTAACTAGTAGAGTGGACAAAGGAGAACCAGTGGATGTGGTGTATTTGGACTTTCAAAAGGCTTTTGACAAGGTCCCGCACAAGAGATTGGTGTACAAAATCAAAGCACATGGTATTGGGGGTAAAGTACTGACATGGATAGAGAATTGGTTGGCAGACAGGAAGCAGAGAGTCGGGATAAATGGGTCCTTTTCAGAATGGCAGGCAGTTACTAGTGGAGTGCCACAGGGCTCAGTGCTGGGACCCCAGCTCTTTACAATATACATTAACGATTTGGATGAAGGTATAGAGTGTAATATCTCCAAGTTTGCGACTGACACTAAACTGGGTGGCGGTGTGAGCTGTGAGGAGGACGCTAAGAGGCTGCAGAGTGACTTGGACAGATTAAGTGAGTGGGCAAATACATGGCAAATGCAGTATAATATGGATAAATGTGAGGTTATCCATTTTGGAGGCAAAAACACAAAGGCAGAATATTATCTGAATGGCAGCAGACTAGAAAAAGGGGAGGTGCAACGAGACCTGGGTGTCATGGTTCATCAGTCACTAAAAGTGGGCACGCAGGTACAGCAGGTGGTAAGAAGGCAAATGGTATGTTGGCCTTCATAGCTAGGGGATTTGAATATAGGAGCAGGGAGGTCTTACTGCAGTTGTACAGGGCCTTAGTGAGGCCTCACCTGGAATATTGTGTTCAGTTTTGGTCTCGTAATCTGAGGAAGTACGTTCTTGCTATTGAGGGAGTGCAGCGAAGGTTCACCAGATTGATTCCAGGGATGGCTGGGCTGTCATATGAGGCGAGACTGGATCAACTGGGCCTTTATTCACTGGAGTTTAGAAAGATGAGAGGGGATTGCCTAGAAACATATAAGATTCTGATGGGACTGGACAGGTTAGATGCGGGAAGAATGTTCTCGATGTTGGGGAAGTCCAGAACCAGGGGACATAGTCTTAGGATAAGGGGTAGACCATTTAGGACTGAGATGAGGAGAAACTTCTTCACTCAGAGAGTTGTTAACCTGTGGAATTCCCTGCTGCAGAGAGTTGTTGATGCCAGTTCATTGGATATATTCAAGAGGGAGTTAGATATGGCCCTTACAGTTAATGGGATTAAGGGGTATGGAGAGAGAGCAGGAAAGGGCTACTGAAGGGATGATCAGTCATGATCTTATTGAATGGCGGTGCAGGCTCGAAGAGCCGAATGGCCTACTCCTGCATCTATTTTCTATGTTTCTATGTTTCTATGTTTAATCAAGAAATGTGTCCTGAATGGGGACTGGGCAGCCACGTACGGGGCATGCTCTGAGGAATTCAAACCATTTCACAGGCGCAAGGATGAACTCTCGATTCAGGCCGATTGCCTACTATGGGGAAACCGAGTAGTCATGCCCCAGATGTGCAGAGAGATGTTCATCAGAGAACTCCACAATGAGCACCCAGGCATTGTCATGATGAAGGCAATTGCCAGGTCACACATTTGGTGGCCAGGGATAGATGCAGACCTGGAACTTTGTGTTCGCAGGTGCAACACTGTGCCCAGCTGGGCAATGCGCCCAGGGAAGCCCCCCTTAGCCCCTGGTCCTTGCCCGCCAAGCCATGGTCACGCATCCATGTGGACTATGCAGATCCTTTCATGGGAAAGATGTTTTTGGTTGTAGTAGACGCCTACTCTAAATGGATTGAGTGTGACATTCTCAATTCAAGCACATCCTCTGCCACGGTAGAAAGTCTACGGGCAATGTTCGCCGCCCATGGTCTACCGCACGTCTTGGTCAGCGACAATGGCCCGTGCTTTACAAGCATTGAATTCCAGGACTTCATGGCAGGAAATGGTATCAACCATGTCAGAACGGCACCGTTCAAGCCGGCCTGAAACGGCCCCGCGGAATGAGCAGTGCAGATACTCAAACAGGGGATGCTCAGAATCCAAGGAGGTTCCCTACAAAGCCGCTTATTACGCCTCCTGTTGGCCAATAGATCCCGACCACACTCGCTCACAGGGGTCCCACCCGCAGAGCTACGAATGAAAAGGACGCTCAAAACCAGGTTATTCCTTATACACCCCACCATGAAATAAATTGTTGAGAGCAGGCGCTGGTCACAATGTGATTACCATGACGGGAATGCGAGGGCGCGATGTATTGATGTCAATAACCCTGTCTTTGTCCTCAACTACGCTGCAGGGCCTAAATGGCTCGCAGGCACTGTGATTGCCAAAGAGAGGAATAGGATTCTGGTAGTTAAACTTACCAATGGACAAATCTGCCGCAAACACATGGATCAAACTAAAAGGAGATTCAGCAACCCCATAGAAGAAGCAGAGGAAGAACACAATGTAGAGTTCACTCCTCCACAGGTGACTGAACACCAGAACCAAGTGGAGGAGAACCCAGTCACTGTGGGCAGTCCGGACAGGGCTGAGGCACCGCAAACAGGCCAGCGCCCAACAACCAGAGCCCCAACTCAGGCGCTCTACAAAGGCGCGTAAACCACCAGAGAGACTTAACCTGTGATCCCAATAAGACTTTGGGGGGGGAGGTGGTGTCATGTATTCAACTATCATTGTAATCCATGTATAAACTGGCCTAAGCTGTACACCGTGAGAACATTGACCACTAGGTGGTGAACTTGCGGGAGACACTCCTAACCTGGACTTTCAGGTATAAAAGGGGAAGCTCCACCCACCTTCAGCGCTTCAGTGCTGGCTAATAAAGATTACTGGTCACAGAGTGATATTCTCTCTCATATGGGCCTCGTGCATTTGTTCTGTACGGTAAGGACATATTAGTGGGCAGACACTATGTACATACATTACAGCCATGCCTTTCCTTTCAGCCATGTCTCAGTCGTAGCTATAATATCATACTCCGACATGTCTAACTGTGCTCTCAGTTCATCTGCCTTATTCCCTAGACTCTCTCCTTCCCCAACATTTGCAGGACTATGGGGAAAGAGTAGGTGAGTGAGTCTAATTTGATAACTCTATGAAAGAGCTGAAACAGGCACGATGTGCCGACTGGCCTCCTTCTGAACTGTATTATTCTATGATGCTATAATTCCTTCCCTCTTCTCACCTTCCCCATTATGTTCCCCTTCTTCTCCTCTTCCCCACTCTCCTCTTCCCCTCTTCCCCTCTTCCCCTCTTCCCACCTTCCCCATTATATTCCCCTCCTCTCCTCTTCCCCTTCCTCTCCTCTTCCCCTCCTCCCCTCATCCCCTCATCCCCTCATCCCCTCTTCTCCCTCTTCTCCCTCTTCTCCTCTTCTTCTCCTCCTTCCTTTTTCCCCTCCTCTCTACTTCCCCTCCTCCCCTCTTAGAAACATAGAAATTTACAGCGCAGAAGGATTCCATTTCGGCCCATCGTGTCCGCGCCGGCCGACAAAGAGCCACACGGCCCTCAGTCAGCAGCCCTGAAGGTTACATATAAACCTATGAACAATGACGGAAAGGCAAAGAGCACCCAGCCCAACCAGTCCGCCTCACACAACTGCGACAGACCTTACACTGAAACATTCTACACTCCACCCCAACCGGAGTCATGTGATCTCCTGGAAGCGGCAAATAACAGAAAAAAACCCGCCCCCTCTTCCTCTCGTACCCTCCTCTCCTCTTCTCTTCCGCTCATCCTCTCTTCCCGTTCTCCACGCTACCAGATCACCATGAATTAAACACATTGCCTGCCAAACATCACCAGTTCTTTGTCCTACTAAAATCGAGTGCTGTCTTTCTGGGGTGGTTACTGGTGATCTGACAAATCTCTCCCCACTTTGGTGTGACATTCGAACTTCCCATCGTCAAGCATTCTAATGGTGTGCAGGTCTATAACAACGTCGCCTCCAGTGCGCCAGTGAAGCCTTCGGCCGCCTGAGGAATAGAGTGTTTGAAGACCAGGCCCTCAAATCTACCACCAAGTTCATGGTCTACAGGGCTGTAGTAATACCCATCCTCCTGTATGGATTAGAGGCATGAACCAATACAGCAGACACCTCAAGTCGCTGGAGATATATCACCAACGATGTCTCCGCAAGATCCTGCAAATCCCCTGGAAGGACAGGTGCACCAACATCAGTGCCCTCGCCCAGGCTAACATCCCCAGTATTGAAACACTGACCACACTTGATCAGCTCCGCTGGGCAGGCCACATATTATGCATGCCAGACATAAGACTCCCTAAGCAATTGCTCTATGCGGAGCTCCTTTACGGCAAATGAGCCAAAGGAGTACAGCGGAAACGCTACAAGGACACCCTCAAAGCCTCCCTGGTAAAGTGCAACATCCCCACTGACACCTGGGTGTCCCTGGCCAAAGACCGCCCTAAGTGGAGAAAGTGCAACCGGGAGAGCGTTGAGCATTGAGCTCTTCGAATTCAACGCTGCGAGGTCAGGCGCAGGCAGCGGAAGGAGCATGCGGCAAACCAGTTCCACACACCCCTTCCCTCGGCGAATGTCTGTCCCACCTGTGACAGGGTCTGTGGCTCTCATATTGGACTGTTCAGCCACCAAAGAACTCACTTTAGGAGTGGAAGCAAGGCTTCCTCGATTCCGAGGGACTGCCTATGATGATGATAGACAATGTTACACTGCGGGCTTACCTCCACTTAGAAGTGGGTTCAGACTGGCCTCAAACTTAATCATCTGGGACTTTTGTAGATATGAAAGAATGGAGACATGAGTCTTCTTCAGATTGCAGTTATAGTGCCACTCTTTCATCACGGTTTCCTCTTCAAAGCAATGCAAAGGTTTGACCCTGAAATGGTTTCTGACTAGACTCCAGAGGTGGGGGTAGTGAGAAGCCTCTCCCACAGGGGGCTGTTGGACACCTCATCAACTGGAGCAGAGCCTAATTAAATACTCAAAGTGTGGAGTCCTGATCGTGCTCTCAAAACATAATATTTACTGGCCAGAGATATAGCCGAACCACAGCCTTAATCAGAGCTGGCTTCAAGCCCAGATTCCTAAAGTCTGCTGACCCAATACATCTTCCAATCCCCCTTGGAAGGAACAGTTGAACAAAATTGTCTTTGACACATTCAAGTAGCTCAATTAAGCAGGAAAAGCATTAGATTTCATTCGTAGCCTCCCATTTTATTTGTCTCTACAACAATGTGTTGGGAGAAGATAATGTTGTTGGTGCTGTAGACTGATCAAGGTGTGCTGTAACATTGAAATGGGAATGACGCGAATGAAAGTATTGGGCTCCATTTTCCCCAGTGATTTGCACCGTTTTTTTGGAGCAGGCCACTTGTTTTGGCCTAAGTTAAAAAAAAACAGTTTCCCCGATCAATTTGTACCAGCGTAACGCAGTTAGTTACGATTTTGTTTCAGCCAAAGGGGGCGTAACCTGCCACCCGCACCAATTCTGGCCATTTAGGGAAGTTTAGCCAGTTACTTGAGTTTTGCTCAGGCCGGTGTATGTGGCCTCTGCAGAAAAACCTTCCCGAGAGTTCAGGAAATCGGCACAGGTAAGGAAATCGGCACAGGTAAGGAAATCGGCACAGGTAAGGAAATCGGCGCAGGTAAGGAAATCGGCGCAGGTAGGGAAATCGGCACAGGTAAGGAAATCGGCGCAGGTAGGGAAATCGGCACAGGTAAGGAAATCGGCGCAGGTAAGGAAATCGGCGCAGGTAAGGAAATCGGCGCAGGTAAGGACTCTAATATGCCCTACCCTTTCTTTAGTTATCCTCTTGCTCTTAATATATTTATAGAACATATTTGGGTTTTACTTGATTTTACTTGCCAAGAATTTTTCATGCTCTCTCTTAGCATTCCTTATATCCTTTTTAATTTCACCTCTGGACTTTCTATATTGCTCCAGAGATTCTGCAGTATTTAGCTGTTGGTATATGACATAAGCTTCCCTTTTTTTCTTTATCCTCCCCTGTAAGTCCCTAGACATCCAGGGGGCCCTAGAATTGTTATTCCCACCCTTTTTCTTTAAGGGCACATGTTTGGCCTGAGCCCTTCAGATCTCCTTGTCGGCCTCCCACTGTTCTGACACTGATTTACCTTCAAGTAGCTGTTTCCAGTCCACTGCGGCCAAATCACTCCTCAACTTAACAAAGTTAGTTTTTCCCCAATTTGAGACTTTTATTCCTGGTCGACCCTTGTCCATATTCATAACTACCTTGAATCTGACTGAATTATGGTCACTGGCACCCAAGTGCTCTCCCACTGATACCCCTCCCACCTGTCCAGCTTCATTCCCCAAAACTAAATCCAGAACCACCCCATCCCATGTTGGGCTTGTTACATACTGACTAAAAAAGTTCTCTTGAATGCATTTTAGGAATTCTGCACCCTTCACACTATATTTGTCCCAATCAATATTAGGATATTTGAAATTCCCTACTATTACTGCCCTATGGTTTTTGGACCACAGACATTTTGCCTACATATTTGTTCTTCTATCTCCCTCCCACTGTTTGGGGGTCTATAATACATGCCCAGCAGTGTGATTTCCCCTTTTTTATTCTTCAGTTCGACTCATATGGCCTTATTTGATGATCCCTCTAACATATCATCCCTCCTCATAGCTGTAATAGTTTCATTAATCAATACTGCAACCCCCGCCCTTTTTTTACCCCCCTCTCTGCCCTGTCTAAAAATCCTGTAACCGAGAATATTGAGCTGCCATACCTGCCCCTCTTTCGGCCATGTCTCTGTAATGGTTATAATGTCACACTCCCAAATGTCTACCTGTGCTCTCAGCTCATCTGCCTTATTCACTATATTCCTTGCATTGAAGTATATACCATCTTGCACAGGGAGACCTCCATGACTACTACTTACTAACCCTTGTTTCCTCTGTCATATAAATTCACTTTCTACATTCTTGCAATTTCAGCTTTACTTCCTTCCCTATTGAATTTGTTCTCAGGTTCCCATCCCCCTGCCAAGCTAGTTTAAACTCCCCCCAACAGCACTAGCAAAGCTCCCCGCGAGGATATTGGTCCCGGCGCTGTTGAGGTGCAACCCGTCCGGTTTGTACAGGTCTTATCTCCCCCAGAAGCGGTCCCAATGCCTCAGGAATTTAAAGCCTTCCCTCCTGCACCAACTGTTCATCCACACATTCTTCCTCTCTATCCTTCTACTCTTGTACTCATTAGCACGTGGCACCCGTCGTAACCCGGAGATTATTACCTTTGAGATCCTACCCTTTAATTTTTCTCCTAGCTCCCTAAATTCTGCCTGCAGGACTTCATCCCTCTTTCTACCGAGGTCATTTGTCGTGATATGGGCCACGACCTCTAGCAGTTCACCCTCTCCCCCCAGAATGCCCTGCATCTGCTCTGTGACATCCTTGACCCTGGCACCAGGGAGGCACCATACCATCCTGAAGACACATCTACAGCCGCAGAAACGCCTCTCTATTCCCCTAACTATTGAATCCCCTACCACTATAGCTCTTTTATTCTTTGTCCCTCCCCGCTGTGCAGCTGAGCCACCCGTGGTCGTGGTGCCTTGGATTTGGCTCTGGCTACACTCCCCAGAGGCACCATCGCCCTCACCGTTGCTCAAAAGAGAATATCGGTTGGAAAGCGAGACGGACTCAGGGGGGACTCCTGCACTACCTGCCTAGCATTCTTCCTCCGCCTAGTGTTCACCCACTTCCCCTCTGCCTGCGCACTTTTAAGCTGAGGGGTGACCACCTCCTAAAACATGCTATCCACATAGCTCTCAGCCTCGCGGATGCACCATAGTGACTCCAGCCACTGCTCCAGCTCCGAAACGCTCGAGTAGTTGAAGCTGGAGACACCTCCTGCACACATGGTTGTCTAGGCTGCGCGAAGCATCCAGGACTTCCCACATGCTGCAGGACATGCACTGCCACCCCTCTAATTAAACTTATCTGATTATAAAAGAGAAAGAGAGATACTTACCAATCAAACAGCCAATCACTTACCTGCCCGGATGAGGCCTGTGAGAGGGCAGAGGTCGGAAACGCAGTTTGGAGCCGAATTCGAAATCAGCGGGGCGCAAGGGAGTAACGCACTCGGCCGCTAACAACTGCAGAAGAGGATGTGCTGGAGATCAGTGGCGTTTTGGCGTCCATGGCTGTCAGAGATGGGGAGAGGGGGACCTGGTGACAGAATTAAATATCAGCGACCCACTTTTCAAACAACTATTTTGAGTTGTACCTGTAAAACGATAAATCAAGTACCCACTGGTTAAAGGGGGGCACTAAAACTGACACAATTAAACAAATTAAACTTTGGACAGTCAACTGGTTCAAATTAAAATTTGGTTGCCGGGGTGATGATGCACTCCAGTCAATCCGGTGCCCACCCCTCGCGGAAGGCCGCGAGCGTACCGGTGGACACCGCGTGCTCCATCTCCAGGGATACCCTGGCTCGGATGTAACCGCGGAAGAGAGGCAGGCAGTCGGGCCGAACCCCACATGTCACACAACACTCGGTCATGTTGACTTGATTTCAGCATCGAGTGAAATGTGATCATCTTCTTAATGATAAGTTGCAATATTCTTACCTTGCCAATAGTAACTCATATCTTTTCTCTCCGCCAGGGCAGCAACAGTTGGTGACTCTGACGGATGATGATCCTCAGAGGAGCTGATTCCTTCTGAGGGTGCACCATCTACGGACTGATGCTTACGTGCACCAGCTCAGATACTCGACTTCGATGGGTCCAGGCACACAGATAGTTAGGTTTTCACCTGATGACTCCCACTTCACTTGTGAGCAAGAGGTGGTGCCAGGGAATGTTGAGGAGAGCCTGCAGCCCCCTCCAAGCGCTGCTCAACTGGACACATGCTGTACCCCGGGGGCCATTGAGGAAACAATGACCATTGAGGGGCAGCAGATAATCTGTGATGTGCTAAAAGGCTTTCCACGCACACTGACCATGATTGCAGAGAGAATGGAAGAGTCCAGCTCAAGTATGAGTGAGCTGATACTGCAGGGCATTGTGGGACGTCAGAACTTGGAGCGGTTCCAGGGGTTTGGATTTTGCACATGGTGTGTAACTAATATAACGCAAAGGTTCAAAAATTATCCTGGGAACTTTTTAAAACACTTGACTTTGCATGAAAGGATTTCTGATTTCACAGAGTCCATATGGCAGAAACTCACAATGGTAGTTACACAGGTTTTGTTTCCTATAAATCGGGATGCAAAATTGCCCCATGGTCCAATTTGGGGCGGTAGCTTTCTGGGGACGGGACCCTTATCGCAGGGTCCCGATGTCTCGCCCCCGATGTGTAATTGGGCCTTCCGCCCCTCAAAGGAAGCGGAGCGCCTTCTCTGGTTCCTTTGAGGGGCGTTCCCGGGCTGATAGCACGTGCTGAGGCCAGCGCTGATGCGCTACAACGCCCCTCCCATTCAATTAAAGGGGAGGGCCGTTGCGCACTCTGCAGGGCCCTTTGGTGGCCGCCACTGGGCCACCAGGGTAACGTGGGAGCGGACCGGCGGCCCTGCACCCAAGACGGACGCGGGGTTGCACGATGGGTCCCGGTCCACGCTAGGGCCGCCATGGTCGGGCCGACCCATGAGTCGGCTGACCAACAAAGGTGGTGGCCCGGGGTGCTGTAGGCCTCCCCTTTAAACAGCGCCCCGGGAGCGGATGTCCGCCAGCTTTACGACCCGTGAAGTGCCGTCGACATCAGGCCACGCCAGCCTTGCGGCCCACGGAGAAATTTCCCCCGCGGGTGGTTAATGTGTCAGCGCGCGGCGATGAGAGTTCGGCGCGCACGGCGATGATGTCATTGCTGGCTGCGTGCTGACCCGGGGCTCTGCCGGGACAGCGCCTCCCAAACCTCAGGGATAATATCCGGGGAGGTGGTCGTGCCCCCCTCCCCCGGGCGAAAACGTCTTTGCACCGCGTTAGCGCCCCCAGAGGCGCTGCCGTGGCTATAAAAAGTGCCAATTTTGCCCCTGGATCTGTTTATAGAAACCGTCAACCATCCACCAACACAAGGCAAAAGGGGGAATGTTTCAAATATGCAGCAGAGCAAGTAATCCCACCGGCCACCATCCCTTATGGAAAAGGGATGGGCATGGTTGCATTCCAGGCACCAGTGTGCACTGAGGGAATTTCCCCCTTAGTGATGGCTGTAATCCTGAACTGTAACAATCAGGGCCCTTGTCCAGGAGGGGAGATAAAGAAGAAATGAAGCTTGGTGCAAATTGATTTAATCATGAGAAGGCATTTGTCCAAAGCTAATTAACAAAGAAAATTAGTTCTTAATCGTTCGCCAGGGTTTTTTAACAAAGTGATTTCTAATGAGAATGTTGAAACAATTAAAAGTAGCACTACCCTGGTTAAACTTAAATCTGTTTTTTTTATATATATACATTAATTTGCAACTTTAATCACCAATTCAATTTCTGGTTTTTGCTTCACCAAACTTTAAAAGAACAAGCTGTCATTACGTGCCTGGTTTTTGGTTTAGTGAGCCTGAGAGTATTCATACAATCATAGAATCATAGAGGTTTACAGCACAGACATTGGCCATTCGGCCCATCATGTCCATGCCAGCTGAGAAAGATCCTAATCCCACTTTCCGGTTCTTGGTCCGTAGCCCTGGAGGTTACGGTACTTCCAAGTCCTTTTTAAATGTGCTGAGGGTTTCTGCCTCTACCACCCTTTCAGGCAGTGAGTTCCAGACCCCCACCACCCTCTGGGTGAAATAATCTCTCCTGAACTCCACTCGAATCCTTGTACCAATTACTTTAAATGTATGCCTCTGGTTGTTGACCTCTCTGCTAAGGGAAATAGATTCTTCCATTCCACTCTATTACATAAAAACTTAAGAACATAAGAATTAGAGTCAGGCCATACAGCCCCTCGAGCCTGCTCTGCCATTCAATACGATCATGGTTGATCATCGACCTCAACTCCACTTTCCCACCGATCTCCTTATCCCTTGATTCCCCTAGACTCCAAAAATCTATCTATATCAGCCTTGAATATATTCAGAGCCTCAGCATCCACAGCTCTCTGGGGTAGAGAATTCTAAATACTCCAAGTGTAGAAATTCCTCCTCAACACTGTTTTGAAAGGCCAACCCCTTATCCTGAGACTGTGCCCCCTAATTCTAGACACTCCAGCCAGGGGAAACAACCTCTCAGCTTCTATTGTGTCAATCCAGCTCAGAATCTTATGTTTCAATGAGATCACCTCATTCTTCTAAAATCCAGAGTATCGGCCCTGTCTACTCAATCTATCCTCATAGGACAACTCTCTCGTCCCAGGAATCATCTGGTGAACCTTTGTTGCACCGCCTTTAAGGCAAGTATATTCTTCCTTAGATACGGAGACCAAAACTATGCACAGTACTCCAGGTGTGGTCTCCCCAAGGCCCTGTACAATTGAAGCAAGACTTCCTTATTGTTGTATTCCAACCCCCTTGCAATTAAGGATAATGTGCAATTTTTCTTCCCAATTGCTTGCTGTACCTGCATGCTAACGCTCTGTGTTTCCTGCTCTCGACCCCTCAATTTTATACACCTCAATTAAATCTCCCCTCAGCCTCCTCTGTTCCATTGAAAACAACACCAGCCTATCCAATCTTTCCACATGGCTAAAATGCTCCAGTCCTGGCAAAAACAAATTGTTCCTGGGATGTGGGCATTGCTGGCAAGGCTAGCATTTATTGCCCATCCTTAACTTCCCTTGAGAAGATGATGGTAAGCCACCTTCTTGAACTGCTGCAGTCCGTGTGGTGAAGGCATTCCCATAGTACTGTTAGGGAGGGAGTTCCAGGAATTTGACCCAGCAATGATGAAGAAACGACCAATATATTTCCAAGTCAGGATGACTTGGAGGGGAACGTGGAGGTGGTGGTGTTCCCATGCGTCTGCTGCCCTTGTCCTTCTAGGTGGCAGAGGTCTGGGTTTGGGAGGTGCTGTCGAAGAAGCCTTGGTGAGTTGCTGCAGTGCATCTTGTAGATGGTACACACTGCAGTCGCGGTGTGCCGGTGGTGGAGGGAGTGAATGTTGAAGATGCTGGATGGGGAGCCAATCAAGTGGATTGCTTTGTCCTGGATGATGTTGAGCTTCTTGAGTGTTTATGAAGCTGCACTCATCCAGGCAAGTGGAGAGTATTCCATCACACTCCTGACTTGTGCCTTGTAGATGGTGGAAAGGCTTTGGGGAGTCAGGAGGTGAAACACTCACCGCAGAATACCCAGCCTCTGACCTGCTCTTGTAGCCACAGTGGTGCAGTTCGGTTTCTGGTCAATGGTGACCCCCAGGATGTTGATTTTGGGGGATTCGGCGATGGTGATGCCGTTGAATATCAAGGGGCGGTGGTTAGATTCTCTCTTGTTGGAGATAGTCATTGCTGGCACTTGTGTGGCACACATGCTACTTGCCACATATCAGCCCAAGCCTGAATGTTGTCCAGCTCTTGCTGAATATGGGCATGGACTGTTTCATTATGTGAGGAGTGAGACCACATGCGTTGCTAATTCTGTTTCACACTTCAATGATACATAGAAATAGTTACTCAGAATTGCTGAGACTTTCTTAAGTCGCAGTGAAAAATAGGGAAATGTTTTTTTAAGTCATTTTTCCAATTCCCTCCTCCCGTGAAGGTCCCGGCTCTTGCAGGAGTTTGATTCCACAGGATCTGGCAGTCATCTAGGCTTCACTGCTGGGACCCCAGTAATTTCCAATATATAGTAATGATTTAGACGAAGGAATTGAATGTAATTTCTCCAAGTTTGCAGATGACACTAAGCTGGGTGGCAGTGCGAGCTGCAAGGAGGATGCTAGGAGGCTCCAGGGGGACTTGGACGGGTTAGGTGAGTGGGCAAATGCATGGCAGATGAACTATAATGTAGATAAGTGTGTGGTTATCCACTTTGGTGGTAAAAACAGGAAGGCAGATTATTATCTGAATGGTGACAGATTAGTAAAAGGGGAGGTGCAACGAGACCTGGGTGTCATGATACATCAGTCATTGAAGGTAGGCATGCAGGTACAGCAGGCGGTGAAGAAAGCAAATGGCATGCTGGCCTTCATAGCGAGGGGATTTGAATATAGGAGCAGGGAGGTCTTGCTGCAGTTGTACAGGGCCTTGGTGAGACCACACCTTGAGTATTGTATGCAGTTTTGGTCTCCTAATCTGAGGAAGGACATTTTTGCTATTGAGGGAGTGCAGCGAAGGTTCACCAGACTGATTCCCGAGATGGCAGCACTGACACATGAAGAAGGACTGGATCGACGAGGTTATATTCACTGGAATTTAGAAGAATGAAAGGGGATCTCATAGAAACATATAAAATTATAATGGGATTGGACAGGTTAGATGCAGGAAGAATGTTCCCAATGTTGGGGAAGTCCAGAACCAGGGGTCACAGTCTAAGGATAAGGGGTAAGCCATCTAGGACCGAGATGAGGAGAAACTTCTTCACTCAGAGAATTGTGAACCTGTGGAATTCTCTACCACTGAAAGTTGTTGATGCCAGTTCGTTAGATATATTTTAAAGGGAGTTAGATGTGGCCCTTACAGCTAAAGGGATCAAGGGTTATGGAGAGAAAGCAGGAAAGGGGTACTGAAGTTGCATGATCAGCCATGATCATATTGAATGGTGGCGCAGGCTCGAAGGGGCGAATGGCCTACTCCTGCACCTATTTTCTATGTTTCTATGTTTCTATGTTTCTAGTACATAGCCCAAATGCTCATTCTCCATGTAGGGGCCTTGGCAGTGAATGCTGGCTGTTCGATCGGATCGCAGCCAGACCTGACTCTATCCTCACACGCTGAAGTGGCTGGATACGTATGGGCAGTTGGAATGAAGGCTGCTTATATATAAGAACATAAGAAATAGGAGCAGGAATTGGCCATACGTTCCCTCGAGCCTGCTCCGCCATTTAATACAATCATGGCTGATCCGTCCATTTCCCGCCCGCTTCCCATAACCCCTTATCTCCTTATCGGTTAAGAAACTGTCAATCTCTGTCTTAATTTATTCAATGTCCCGGTTTCCACAGCTCTCTGAGGCAGCGAATTCCACAGATTTACAACCCTCTGAGAGAAGAAATTTCTCCTCATCTCAGTTTTAAATGGGTGGCCCCTTATTCTAAGATCACGCCCTCTAGTTCTAGTCTCCCCCATCAGTGGAAACATCCTCTCTGCATCCACCTTGTCAAGCCCCCTCATAATCTTTTCCATTTCGATAAGATCCTCTCTCATTCTTCTGAATTCCAATGAGTTGCGGCCCAACCTACTCAACCTTTCCTTATAGGTCAACCCCCTCATCTCCGGAATCAACCGAGTGAACCTTCTCTGAACTGCCTCCAAAGCAAATATATCCTTTTGGAAATATGGAAACCAAAACTGCACGCAGTATTCCAGGTGTGGCCTTACCAATACCTTATATAGCTGTAGCAGGACTTCCCTGCTTTAATACTCCACCCCCTTTGCAATAAAAGCCAAGATTGCATTGGCTTGCTTTTGTTCCTTCTCTCTCCCTAACCCAGGAACTGCACAATTTGCTGTAATTTCCAAACTAGCACAGACCAGAGGATCGAACAGGAATCTTTCTAGTCTCGATCGCTCAATTACTCACTGACTTAACCAGCTAAATGAATCCCATTCTTGGGTTTTATGCAGTATTGCCACATCTCCTGATGCATGCCTCTGAAAACAAAATACGTCACAGCTTTAGAGTAATGGAGGTCATACAATCTGCACTAAATGTCACCTAGACTAAACATGCATATCCTTAAGTTACATTTCAACCCACAACTTTCCAAGCTAGAGGCAAGAGTGCTATCAACTGAGCCAAAATCACGTGAGAAAAAAATAGACTTGCATTTCTATAATGCCTTTCACAACCTCAGGACATCCTGAAGCGCTTTAAATCCAATGAAGTTATAATTTAGGAAAAATGCAGCCAATCTGCGCACAGCAAGCTCCCACAATAGCAATGTGATAATGACCAGATAATCTGTTTTTAGTGAAGTTGGTTGAGGGATAAATATTGGCCAGGACACTAGGGATAACTCCCCTGCTCTTCTTCAAAAAGTGCAGTGGGATCTTTTACATCTTTTGAGAAGGTAAATGGGGTCTCGGTTTAATGTCTCATCCGAAAGACAGCATTTCCATTAGTGCAGGACTCCCTTAGTACTGCACCAGCGTGTCAGCCTAGACTTTGTGCTAAAGCATATATTAGATGCCTCAACGCTACCCCAATAAATGAGCGGCGGTCATGGGCAGCGTGGTGGCATGCCACTGCAAGGTACAGCGCGAGCTGGTGCAGGAGGGCAACAGCAGCGAAGAGGGATGTCATCAAGGTCCAGTTTGGTGATTGGAGTGTGGACAGGTACAGCAGGAGCAAAGTCGGTGTGAAGGAGCGGCGAGAAATTGTAGAGGGAGGTGATTGTGGCCCAGGAGAGGTGTGAGTTTGGGGCCAGAAGAGGCGAGGGCCCAGGGGCAGCATGGGCCAGCCCACACTGCGATATGTGTGCGCACTAGGTCTGTGCAGCAGAGCTGGTCTCCAGTCATCTTAGGTAACCCTTGCCACTGGACCAAGACCTAGCTCTGTCAAGCCTGTGTGATGGCTGGTGTGCAACGGCCACCACACGTTAAAAAAATCCACGCACAGGCATCTTCCATCCTTCAGGGTGTAGTTTGGGATCCGGAATATTAGATCCTTCATTGAAACACCTGTGAACTCATCCTATTTTGGCATGGAAGCAAGTCATCCTCGTTTCAAGGGACTGCCTATGATGATTACCCCAATAAATGTATCTGCATCATAACATCGTACCACCCTTCTGCACCAGTATGAATTTCTCTTTTCCACTCCAGTTTCTCTGAGTGAGATTACATTTAGTTACAAATTATGGGTTGTTGTATGTATTCACCACTAGCCACCGAGGCTATCCTGCATACAGTAAGTGATATATTATCTTTATTGCCTTTGGATTAAGCTTAATGTGTTCACATGCCCTTTGGAGAATGGGAACCATTGGCCTTGGAGTTATTGATAAGGCAGCTCCCGAGAGCATGGATAATTTGAAGCTGATGGTTCTAATGCTTGCTGCTGATAACTATTTTCCTGCTGATGCCATTCTCTGCTTTCCAGGGGTCCCTGGCTGCAGTGAGATGAGGTGGGATCCGAGACTCTAGAGAGGCAAGAGGTCTTCCGCTATGGATATGCAGTTATCTAGGCCAGGAACAGGATAGCGAGAGTGTGAGTTGAATGTAGTTGGCTCATGGCTTGAGTTCTCAGGCTTTCTTTGCAGGTGTTAACAATCCATCAGAAGTCTCATTGACCCAAGTCAGGTGGGAAAAAAATCAGCTTTTACCAGAATTATGTTCAGCTTGTGAATCTCTCTCGTGTTGAATAGCCTACCAATGCTTCCACATACCCAAACAGCCCACATGGGGGACGTATTGCAGAGCAGCTGGTGTCTGTATTGCTGTGCTCCAGAACAAGCCCATGTCTTCAGGAAAGGCATGGAGGGAGTTGTTGGGGAGAGGGGAGTGAGGGGCAGAAGAAAAGCAAGACTTCTCCTAAGGTCCATTTCAAACGCAGTTTTATTCCATCATCTGGATATAACAACAACACTCGCTGCATTTATAATAATGGCCCTCATATAAAAGGACAACTTAAAGCCTTCACAGGTGAAACGTGGGCAGGAAGTAAAGTTATTTGTGAGGGAGAGGAGGGAAAGGTTTGAGATGGATTCTTCACCGTCATAGGCAGTCCCTCGAAACGAGGAACACTTGCTTCCATGCCAAAAAAGGCTGAGTTCACAGGTGTTTCAATGAAGGACCTAATATACATCGTGAAGGGTGGAAGATGCCTGTGCGTGGATTTTTTTAACGTGGGATGACCGTTGCACACCAGCCACCTCATGGGCTTGACAGAGCTAGGTCTTGGTCCAGTGGCAAGGGTTAACCAAGACGACCAGAGACCAGCTCTGCTATCCAGCGATCTTGAAAATGCATATTTGGAAATGAGGCTAGAATCAACATGACACAACAAAGTCAATGGAAAACCCAGAAGATAATGGCCAAACTGTGGGGAATTTTCCACTTCCTACAGGTGTGGACAATTGTGGATATGTATTGATAGCCTGCATCGCTAAATCGGACTGTTTATACATGGGAACCTATGCAGGGAGACAGAGGGAAATAAAATGGAGTCAGAAACAAAAGATAGAAAGGCGAATAGTAAAAGTGGAGGGCAGAGAAACCCAAGGCAAAAAACAAAAAGGGCCACATAACAGCAAAATTCTAAAGGGGCAAAGTGTGTTAAAAAGACAAGCCTGAAGGCTCTGTGCCTCAATGCGAGGAGTATTCAGAATAAAGTGGATCAATTAACTGCGCAGATAGCAGTTAACGGGTATGATGTAATTGGCATCAAGGAGACATGGCTCCAGGGTGACCAAGGCTGGGAACTCAATGTCCAGAGATATTCGGCATTTAGGAAGGATAGACAGAAAGGAAAGGGAGGCGGGGTGGCGTTGCTGGTTAAAGAGGAAAGTAATGCAATCGTAAGGAGGGACATTAGGCTGGATGATGTGGAATCGGTATGGGTGGAGCTGCGGAATTCCAAAGGGCAGAAATCGCTGGTGGGAGTTGTGTACAGATCACCAAACAGTAGTAGTGAGGTTGGGGACAGCATCAAACAAGAAATAAGGGATGTGTGTAATAAAGGTACAGCAGTTATCATGGGCGACTTTAATCTACATATTGATTGGGCTAACCAAACTGGTAGCAATGCATTGGAGGAGGATTTCCTGGAGTGTATTAGGGATGGTTTTCTGGACCAATATGTCGAGGAACCAACTAGAGAGCTGGCCATCCTGGACTGGGTAATGTGTAATGAGAAGGGACTAATTAGCAATCTTGTTGTGCGAGGCCCCTTGGGGAAGAGTGACCATAATATGGTAGAATTCTTTAGTAAGATGGAGAGTGACACAGTTAATTCAGAAACTAGGGTCCTGAACTGAAGGAAAAGTAACATTGACGGTATGAGGCGTGAATTGGCTAGAATAGACTGACAAAGGATACTTGAAGGGTTGACGGTGGATAACCAATGGCAAATATTTAAAGATCATATGGATGACCTTCAGCAATTGTACATCCCTATCTGGAGTAAAAATAAAATGGGGAAGGTGGCTCAACCATGGCTAACAAGGGAAATTAAAGATAGTGTTAAATCCATGGAAGAGGCACATAAATTGGCTAGAAAAAGCAACAAACCTGAGGACTGGGAGAAATTTAGAATTCAACAGAGGAGGACTAAGGGTTTAATTAAGAGAGGGAAAATAGAGTACGAGAGGAAGCTTGCAGGGAACATTAACACTGATTGCAAAAGCTTCCATAAATATGTGAAGAGAAAAAGATTAGTGAAGACAAATGTAGGTCCCTTGCAGTCGGATTCAGGTGAATTTATAATGGGGAACAAAGAAATGGCAGACTAATTGAACAAATACTTCGGCTCGGTCTTCACGAAGGAAGACACAAATAACGTTCCAAATGTACTAGGAGACAGTAGGTCGAGTGAGAAGGAGGAACTGAAGGATATCCTTATTAGGCGGGAAATTATGTTAGGGAATTTGATGGGATTGAAGGCCGATAAATCCCTGGGGCCTGATAGTCTGCATCCCAGAGTACGATAAGAAGTGGCTATAGAAATAGTGGATGCATTGGTGATCATTTTCCAACAGCCTATCGACTCTGGATCAGTTCCTATGGACTGGAGGGTAGCTAATGTAACACCACTTTATAAAAAAGGAGGGAGAGAGAAAACGGGTAATTATAGACCAGTTAGCCTAACATCAGTAGTGGGGAAAATGTTGGAATCAATCATTAAAGATGAAATAGCAGCGCATTTGGAAAGCAGTATCAGGATCGGACCAAGTCAGCATGGATTTATGAAAGAGAAATCATGCTTGACGAATCTTCTGGAATTTTTTGAGGTTGTAACGAGCAGAGTGGACAAGGGCGAACCAGTGGTTGTGGTGTATTTGGACTTTCAAAAGGCTTTTGACAAGGTCCCGCACAAGAGATTGGTGTGCAAAATCAAAGTGCATGGTATTGGGGGTAATATACTGATGTGGATAGAGAACTGGTTGGCAGACAGGAAGCAGAGAGTCAGGATAAATGGTTCCTTTTCAGAATGGCAGGCAGTGACTAGTAGAGTGCTGCAGGGCTCAGTGCTGGGACCCCAGCTCTTTACAATATACATTAACGATTTAGATGAAGGAATTGAGTGTAATATCTCCAAGTTTGCGGATGACTCTAAACTGGGTGGCGGTGTGAGCTGTGAGGAGGACGCTAAGAGGATGCAGGGTGACTTGGACAGGTTAGGTGAGTGGGCAAATGCATGGCAGATGCAGTATAATGTGGATAAATGTGAGGTTATCCATTTTGGGGGCATAAACACGAAGGCAGAATATTATCTGGATGGCGGCAGGTTAGGAAAAGGGGAGGTACAATGAGACATGGTTCATCAGTCACTGAAAGTGGGCATGCAGGTATAGCAGGCGGTGAAGAAGGCAAATAGTATGTTAGCCTTCATAGCTAGGGGATTTGAGTATCGGAGCAGGGAGGTCTTACTGCAGTTGTACAGGGCCTTAGTGAGGCCTCACCTGGAATATTGTGTTCAGTTTTGGTCTCGTAATCTGAGGAAGTACGTTCTTGCTATTGAGGGAGTGCAGCGAAGGTTCACCAGACTGATTCCAGGGATGGCTGGACTGCCATATGAGGAGAGACTGGATCAACTGGGCCTTTATTCACTGGAGTTTGGAAGGATGAGAGAGGATCTCATCGGAATGTATAAGATTCTTACGGGACTGGACAGGTTAGATGCGGGAAGAATGTTCCCGATGTTGGGGAAGTCCAGAACCAGGGGACATAGTCTTAGGATAAGGGGTTGGCCATTTACGACTGAGATGAGGAGAAACTGCTTCACTCAGAGAGTTGTCAATCTATGGAATTCCCTGCCGCAGAGAGTTGTTGATGCCAGTTCATTAGATATATTCAAGAGGGAGTTAGATATGGCTCTTACGGCTAAGGGGATCATGGGGTATGGAGAGAAAGCAGGAAAGGGGTACTGAGGGAATGATCAGCCATGATCTTATTGAATGGCGGTGCAGGCTTGAAGGGCCGAATGTCCTACTCCTGCACCTATTTTCTATGTTTTCAATGTTTTCAGAGCATAGAATCATACTGCACAGAAGGAAGCCAACCGGCCCATCGTTACTGTGCCAGCTCTTTGAAAGAGCTATCCATCTGCTCTTCGCCTATAGCCCTGCAAATTTTGCCTTTTCAAGTATATATCCAATTTCCTTTTGAAAGTTGCTTTTGAATCTGTTTCCACCTCCTTTTCAGGGTTCTTAGAACACCTCTGGAAGCAGAGATAGCAGTAAGAAGGTGAAGTAATTTGGGAAGGTTGTTGAGAGACCAAAGGGTCGGGCTTCAATGGGAGAGTGGAGGGGACAGCAGACAAGGAGACCATGTATGACAGGGGCATGTTACTCTCATCGGGTGAAGCAAGGGCATGGAGAGATTTGAAAGCAAGAACTAGGATCTTCAATTTGATTTGCTGCAGCAAAATGAGCCAAGGAGGGAAATTCACACGGGGGAGAGATTACAGAGTGGCTGACATCTGAATTGCTGTACCTCATGTCTTCATTCCATAAAATGAAAAAATGCTGGTTAATAGGGACAGTTAAAGTCGATGAGCCAGGGGAGCAGTATACGATGGAGCCATAACATCACAAGCAGGAAGGGAGTGGGGGAACATCAGGTGGGCATGAGATGGGAGAACAGCAAGACTTTTCCTAAATCTAATGTGGATGGTACATCTGTGCCTAGGTGGGTGGGGTGGCTTGACCCATCCACCTCCACAGAGGTGTGTGGGGGACCTGACCCATCCACCTCCATGGCACGAACCTGGTATTGCAGTACTTCCAGGAACGGTGCAATGGCTCTAGGCCTTTTGGCTAAGAGCATTGGCGCAGAGTGATCCTTGGCGTGTGCAAGGTGACCTCTGGCGTTTGTGATTTGACAAAGAATTGGAACGATTGGCTACGAATTTCCAAAAAAAATAAAAAAAAATCTGTGCCTAATGGTCGTTGGGGTGGCTTGACCCATCCACCTCCACGGAGGTGTGTGGGGGACCTGGCCCATCCACCTCCATGGCACGAACCTGGTATTGCAGTACTTCCAGGAACGGTGCAGTGGCTCTCGGCCTTTTGGCTAAGAGCATTGGCGCAGAGTGATCCTTGAATGGGCCCAAGGTGACCTCTGGCGTTTGTGATTTGACAAAGAATTGGAACGATTGGCTAAGAATTTAAATTTTTAAAAAAATCTGTGCCTAATGGTAAAGTTGAAAGGGTGGCTGAGGATGTAAGTATCGATATGGAAGACGGAAGAGAGATTAATTTCTACCTTCATTTTAACTGTCCAGTGTGCGTGGGCTCTTCGAGTGGCTTTTAGAACAAAATGTACTTTGCCCTTATTGAGAGATGAAAGCGCTTTTCTCCCCTCTGCCATTGAGAGGTGACAACGAAGATTCGGAGGTTAAATTGCTGTGTGTCTGCAGCAGTGTTCCCTGCCTGTGGGCTTCAATCTAAAGATATTCACCGGTTCATTGAAGAGGAAATGGAGTGTGACGAAGTATCGTTTCCCGAGGGGCTTCTTTGTTGGTGCTTCAACAAGAAGACACACCATTTGCACTCTCAAAGGAAGTTACTTCTCTGCACCAGCAGCGCACCAGCTAATCTCCGAGAGACCAACCGCTCACTAAAGCTGAGGCAGAACCCTTCAGGTCTCAAGAGCCATTAATTGAACTTTGTGCCGGGCACTGATAGAATCGCTCTGTTTGCGGGCCATGCGGTTGAAGCAGGTGAGTCCAACAATGAGGCCTGAAACCCACGAGCCAACGTGGCTGCTTTACCGCCTCCATGAGCTTTGACAAGATTGGAAGCAGAGTTACTGCATCCTATCACTGGGGGTTTGAATTTGGTCCCTTCTTCTGCGGCATGATGCTGGCTCCCTTCCAGAAAAACAAAACAATGCTGGTTAATGGGGACAGTTAAAGTCGATGAGCCAGGGGAGCAGCCCACGATGGGACCATAACATCACAAGCAGCTCCATGGTGAACTGTTGGGAGGGCCGGTACAAGTAATGACTGACAAAGATAATTATTTTATTTCAATTAAATGCGAGGTCTTGCCACTTGCTCAATGTGCTTTGATTGAACTTGTATTACAGAGGTGCCTGTTAACTCTATTACCCCAGTACATTGCCGCTACCAGGAGGCCACTGTGTGCAGATCACACCAGCCGGGCTCCTGATTAATCTATTGCTAATGCAGCCCACTCCACTCGATATCGCTAAACTGATCCATTCACAGATAACTTTGGGCTATGGGAAGATTAGCTTTTTACAAAGGTGAGAATGGGATCGTTAATCCACTGTTTTTGTGTTCGATGTTTAAAAAAACCATGTGAAAAATAACCTCTTAATACGTTTAATTGAACAGGCTTCCATAGGAATGAAAAGTGTCTTCACGAAAATGTTTGTCAAATACAAACCGGCAATTAGTGAGGGGTTTGAATGTTCTCTTTACAGGAGCTCACTTTCAAACTCTTCTCACGCCTGGTGAAGTGAGGCATTACCTCGCACTGAGTTGTAGATATAACTGAAACAAAAGCAACACGCTGCGGATGTGGGACATCAGAAATAAAAACAGTAAATGCTGGAAATACTCAGCGGGTCAGGCAGCATCGGTGGAGAGAGAGAGAGAGAGAGAGTTTCAGGTCTGTGACCTTGCAGCAGAACTGGGAGAAGTTAGAGATGTAACAGGTTTTAAGCAAGTACAGAGGCAGGGAAAGAGGGGAGGGGAGGAAAGATCAAAAGGGAGGGCTCCCTCATGTTCTCGTGAGAGTATTGTGACTTCTCCCGACAGTCCCGATACCTCATCATCCACCCCACTGATGGTGTCCAGGAGTGATCACGTAAGGTCAATGCTCCCCGCACTCATTGCCATTATCTGAACCACATCTGTTAGATCCTGCACCTCAGCACAGCGCTGTCGAGCTCTCCTTCCCCTCCTCACCCTGGGTGTGCTTCGCTGCACCCCACTGGGAACCGCAGCCTGGGACGGTGTGAAACCATAGAATGTCCCACCAACACTCAAAGCACTCAGGGAAGGGGCTTGCACCTCAATGGGCAGCACCTGCACCTCCTCCAAAGTGAGTACAACAGAGGGGGCTTCATCCATCACCTCCCCCTTCCCCTCACCCCATGCTCTTGGTCTGGAATGTGGGATTGGAAGATGTTCTCCTCTTCAGGCTTGTCCTCGTCTGAATCTTCTTCTGCATCGTCAGGGTTGGCCTCACGTTCTGCAAAATGTAACAGAACAGACAAATGGTTAGCAGCAGAGGAGGGGCAGGGTGGGTGACATGAGTAGGCTCACAGCGCAGGCAGCAGGCTGATTTGAAGGACCACGATGAATGATAGCACATTACATCAACCGAAGCGTAGCTGACGGAGACATCCCCATGAACCGAAGCATGGCTAGCCCTCGCAGTACTGAACATTTAGCAAAGCCAGACTGTGGAATTTTCAGGCCTTACCCTCTCCCTTGAGTGTGGGCCCAACTTGTGGTTGCTTTTCTCCAGGCAGGACCCATCAAAGCAGCGACCCTGTCTTCCAAGGGTGTCAGTGGGTGCAGATTTTCCGGGCCTCCTCCTGTTCGAGTTCTTTCTCTTTTGTTGTGAGCCACCTTCCTCTGCAAAGATGAAAATATAACTTTTTAGAGAGGGTGTCTTTCTGCTGGGTGGGACATATAGATGGTCACAGTTACAATTGCAATTCCAGTGAATTAATCAAAATATTACTTACACTAATTACTTGACCAAGGTCCTGCCACTTCTTTTTGCACTGGCCTCCAGACCTCGGGGTGGTCACTATTGCACGGTGATTTTCTGCAAGTTGGTTCCAGCGTTTCTTCATTTCTTTCGGTGGAACTTTTATGTGACCTCTGCTGGTGTCCAACTCCTGCCATCTGGCCTCAATCACAGTAATCAGTACTTCCACTTCGTCCTGTAAGAAATTCTTGGTCCTTGCGCCGTGTTGCATCTTGTATTGCAGCTTTGATTTTTCCAATGACAATTAAAGTTCTCACACAGCACTCCATGTTCTCACACACACACAACTGGCTCTTTAAAAATGGCCGATTGCAGATCGGGAGCTGTACTGCGCATGCGCGCCCCCAGGAATCACGTCATGCGCAGAAGGGGCGGCATCTTTTTATCGGCGCAGACAGTTGGCTCCACCCCCCCGAGGCTACAGGATAGGTTGAAAAATAGAATGGAGAAACTTGGCACATTTATTTTTGGAGTAGTTCTGGCCTAGAAAAATGGGCGTAACTTTGGCAATACGCCAAAAACGGCTTTGGGTAAAATTGAGCCCCATAGAATAATTGAATGAAAGAGTTTTGAAAGAGCTATCCAATTACTCCCATTCCCCCGCTCTTTCCCCATAGTCTGCCTTTCAAGTATTTATCCAAATCCCTTTTAAAAGTCACAACAACTCACGGCATTAAAAAAATTCTTCATGACTCACCGCTGGTTCTTTTACCAATTACCTTAAACCTGTGGCTTCTGGTTACTGCCAATGGAAACAGTGGGGCTGAAATTCAGGTCCGCCCAAAATGTGACGCATCTACTGCTTTTTGACCGCCATTACCGCTGCAATGGTTGTGGCGGCTAATCGATCGAAATTCACCAATTTTTCCCAAGAAAATGGTGCCCAGCGGTATTGGCTGGTGGGAATCAGCACTGTGCAGCGGTGTGGGTGGGGGGTGGGGAGCGTGGGGCGGAGTTTGCAGCTAGAGCCTGAAGAGGGAAGACCTTTCAGTGAAGGCCATGGCTGCTGCACCTGTACCAAGGAGGGCTACCTGTTTTACAGATGCAGCACTGGAGACACTGATGCAGGCTGTGGAGGGAAGGAGGCAAGTCATGTACCCTGATGCAGGGAGACCTACTCGAGGGGTTTTTACCAATGCCTGGAGAGAGAAAGCTGTGGAGGTCTCAGGGACATCCATTCATGATCAGAACGCCACCCAATGCAGAACAAGGATGGACGACATCATCCGTCTGATGAAAGTGAGTATCTGTTCCACCAACTGCTGACCTTCCATCTGCGAGCCTCTCCTTCAGCCTTCTCTCATTTCCCACCTTTACTGTATAGTCACTGAAGCAGCATTTCATTGTTGAGGCCTCTATATATATATATATATATATATATATATATGTGTGTGTTTCTCGCAATAGAGGCTCCCATTCATGTCACAGTTACAGCTGGCTGTCAGGGACACCGACTCGTGCACTCATTTCTGATGTCTTGTGACACTGCTGTTCAGCAACCATTCCTTGTTTTGCAGGCCAAGGTTGTGCACAACCGCATGGAGCAAAGGAGGACTGGTGGCAAAGCTGAGCTTCAGATCCTGATGCCTCTGGAGGAGGGGGTGGAGGCGCGAGAGGGCAGTCATGCTGCCTTCCCGTGGCCCCCGGTGCTGCCGATGCTGATGTGGGCCCTCCTTTAATGCTCTCTCTCCCTGAAAGCGCCAGCACCTACTGAGCCTTTCCTTCAGAAAGTGTGCAAGTTACAGCCTCCATACGTCAATCCCCCACCTCCCCCTCACGGCAGCCCTTGTGCCACTTATGCTTGCAGCTGAGAGTCTGAGTGAGAGCCAAGGCGAGGGTCCGAGCAATGGTGCGAGGGAGGGCAGGGCAGGACGACAGACTTGAAGGCAGTGGCAGCCAAGTCCAGGGAGAGGAGGACCTGGAGACAGAGAGGGGATACCTGGAGGACAGCCTTGAAGGCAGTGGCAGCCATGGCAGTCCTGACAGTCTGGAGGACATTGGGGGCTGGAGCCTGGATGGGAGCCTGGAGCCCACTCCATCTGGTGGCACCATGTCGGATGAGGGCGAGGAAGAGGCGACAATGCTGTCAGCACCTCGTCACTGCTTCCTACAGTCACACACGCCAGCTCAGATACAGGGAATACGCGTTCGGATCTAATCGACAGAGCAGAGGGGTCTGCATTGGGTGTTGCACCGGGGCCTAGTGGGCTGCAGCATGGTGACGGGCAGAGGGAACCTCTGGTGCCATCTCTCCGGGGGGCGAGTACGCACGGGACTCCTGCTGAAGAGGACTAAAAGACGAGCCCATCGACGTTGCGGCTTATGAAAGAAGGATGTAGGCCATGCATTCCCAGATGTTGGGGACAGTGGCAAGGGTGCTGGAGAGGCTGTCAGAAGTGGTCAGGAGCGTGGAGGAGTCCGCCTCCTGCATTGTCAACAGCTCTGCGCACTCCATGGAGCCCATCATTGCCAGTGCGCAGGCGATGGTGGACTCCCAGAGAGACTGCACGGATCCAGCTGTGATACCACGACGCGTTGGTGATGTGGCAGCTGCCATTGCAGCACAGGCGCGAGGGAATGAGCGAATCAGTGCTGGTTTGGAGAGGATGGCCGCGGCCCTGGAAGCTCCGGATGCACTCTGGAGCGTCTAAGTGCTGTCATATCTGGTGGGTTTCAGACTGTGGCTGCTCTCAGGCAGTCTCAGCTCGATGCCACCCGACACCTCAGTGTTGCTTTCGCAGCTGGGTCCACCACAGGCCACGGGGGACCTTCCGGTGTGGCACCACAACACCGATCTGAGCTCCCTCAGACTGGTGTCAGTGGTGATGTGCTGCCCCTCCCCTGCACCCCCCGTCCTGGCTCCTGATGATCTGCTCTCTCAGGATCACACCATTCCTGGCCCCAGACATGTCACTCTGCCAGTGACTCCAAGCATGGCCTCGCCCGAGCCAAGCCAGACTGAACCCTCCCAGGAGGGTGCTGACCAGTCTCCAACCAGCCCTTCCAGGGCTAAAGCTATTTGAGGGCGTCCTAGAAGCCCACCTGTGACAGAAACTGTGGTTCTCGTATTGGACTGTACAGTCACCTAAGAACTCATGCTAAGAGTGGGAGCAAGTCTTCCTCGATCCCGAGGGACTGCCCATGATGATGAGAAGGACATCTGTAGCTTCTATACAGGAAACACAGCAGCCTTTCCAGATCCTTGAGGCACAGGGGAGACACAGCGGTGTAGCAGTAAAAGTGGTTATAAGAAGATGCACAAGGGCGAGAGATGATGTTGTGTTTGTTTTTAGCACCTTTCTTTATTATGTAATAATTTTTTATGTTGTGTTCTTATATCTGGGCAGGTGTATGATTTGACAGGGGACAGTGATGTAAGAAAGGACTCATTTGGATGGCCATGGAAAAGCAAAGCTGAAGGGTGATGTGGGAGACGAGCAGCAATGAGACAGGTCTGCACTTCCCTTGCAGGGCTGGGATGGCGATGATACCTCCTGGGTGGCTGGCAGCGCGCATCATCATCATCCTCCTCCTCCTCCTCGTCCTCCTCCTCCTCCTCCTCCTCCTCCTCCTCCTCGTCCTCCTCCTGAACAAATCCCGCCTGCCGTTCCATCTGCTTCTCCCTGGTCATCGGGAACAAAATATATTGTACTCTTGGATGGAGCGATGGGCAAAGAACTGAGAGACTGGAAAGAGCCAGTTGCGTAAAAGTTGAGTGCGATTGTCAGTTAGGTTTCCACGCTCAGAGCTGTCCTCAGCCTTGTCCGAGGCCGCAGATCTAGGCGCAGGAGATTGCCAAGCTCCCTGAGGATCTCCTTTCTGAATCAGAGCCTTCGCAGACATTGCTCATCAGCGAGCTCCAGGAAGGAAAACTGATGTCGGTGCACCCTTGCACAGTAGGGCCATCTTCCCCCAGGTCTATGCTGGGCCCCTCCTATGGCCGCTGGCAGATTGCCTTCTCCCGCATCCTCCTGATGCTCCTCAGCCTCTGCAGGCTGCTGCTGGCAAGCATCTGGCTCCTCGCCCACTATCTGGTGCGGGGGTCAGCGTACCTCACCCTCCTCCTCACACCAGTTCATTTCTGGCCAACCTCTCTGCCTTGAAGTCTGGGCCCATCTCCAAGTTGTTTGTTAATGCTAAATATTGCTTCCGGGGCGGAGAGGCAGTGGTGCGCGCTCTGATTGTGTCATTACGGCCGCATCCACAATACCACGGTGGGGTGGTGGGAGTAGGGCCGGTAGTGGGGGCAGAGGGGCGGGAGTGGGGGCAGAGGGGCGGGAGTGGGGGCAGAGGGGCGGGAGTGGGGGGAGCGGGGCGGGAGTGGGGGCAGAGGGGCGGGAGTGGGAGCAGAGGGGCGGGAATGGAGGGAGCGAGGCATGAGTGGGGGGAGCAGGGTGGGAGTGGGGGCAGAGGGGAGGGAGTGGGGGGAGAGAGGCGGTAGTGGGGGGCAGAGGGGCGGGAGTGGGGGGCAGAGGGGCGGGAGTGGGGGCCAGAGGGGCGGGAGTGGGGGGAAGCGAGGCGTGAGTGGGGGGAGCGAGGCGTGAGTAGGGGGGCAGAGGGGCGGGAGTGGGGGGCAGAGGGGCGGGAGTGGGGGGCAGAGGGGTGGGGGCAGAGGGGCGGGAGTGGGGGCAGAGGGGCGGGAGTGGGGGCAGCGAGGCGGGAGTGGGGGCGGGAGTGGGGGCAGAGGGGCGGGAGTGGGGGCAGAGGGGCAGGAGTGGGGGCAGAGGGGCGGGATGGGGGCAGAGGGGCGGGCGAGAGCATTGCTGCAAATCCCCCCGAGGACAAGTTTGCTGGTGGCGCTCGACTCCACCGCTTGGCCGCCACTGTCCGGCGGTAACAGATCTTTTTACGAGGCTGAATTTCGGCCCCAGTTACTCCTTATTTACTCTATCAAAACACTTGATGATTTTGAACATACCCTTTACGTCTCCCCTTAACCTTCCCTGAGGTGAACAATCCCAGCTTCTCCAGTCTCTCCATGTAACTGAATTTCCTCACTCCAGGTACCATTCCAGTAAATCGCCTCTACACCCTCCCCGAGGCCTTGACATCCCTTTCCATTGTTAATGGACGATGAGCAGAAAGTGAGTGAGAAAGCATTGGGGGTGTTGACAAAGGTAAGACTGAAGAGGTAGCTGTTGAGGAGGTTATTGATGATGAGAAGAGATGGAACAAGGGGGCCGATTTTCAGGAGAAAATTCCAAACTGAATGCAGTGATGGCCGACAGCTGTACCACTGATCATGGAGTGGGCAGAGTGGGGACTTGCAGAATTTCTCACTCTGAAGAGCAGAGGGTGAAAACTGGCAATTGGGGCTGCAGAAGGTAGAGGGGAGATAGATAGATTTCTAGAAACAAAAGGCATCAAGGGGTATGGGGAAAAAGCTCAATATGGTGTTGAGATAGAGGATCAGCCATGACCATATTGAATGGCGGTGCAGATTCGAAGGGTCGAATGGCCTACTACTGCTCCTATTTTCTATGTTTCTATGTTTCAATGGTAGACTGTGGTGATATGGGCTTTGTAAGTGCAGACATGCATTTTGAATTCATTGTACCGAGATGGGAAGTCTGGGTATCAGTAATGACCGGGCTGACTGGCCAGCGTGACTCAGTCTGGGGAGATTGCAGGCAATAGAATGCTAGACGAGTTGGAGTTAGTTTGGGGAAGTTGACTAGAAGGGTGTTGAAAAAGTTGGGCCTGAATGTGACAGAAATGCGGCCGAGAGTTTCAACAATGCTCCAGGTGAATTTGGGGTTGAGGCAGGAGATGTTTTGGAGGTGGACGTAGATGTTGGGGATGGACTGCAAGTGGGCTTTGAAGCTCAACTCAGGGTCGCACCATTAGGATAAACCACCTTAAACATTCATTCCCTCCATCACCATCGTACCATGGCTGTAGTATTTACAAGATGTACTGCATCTTTGACAGCACCTTCCAAACCCGCGAACTCTACCAGCTTGAAGGACAAGGGCAGCAGGCACATGGGAACACCATCACCTCCAAGTTCCCCTCCACCTCATCCTGACTTGGAAATATATTGGCTGTTCCTTCATCGTTGCTGGTCAAAATTTGTAACTCCCCGCCCCCCCCCCCCCGCCGTAACAGCATTGTGGGAGCACCTTCACTAAATGGACTGCAATGGTTAAAGCAGGCAGTTTACTTCTCAAGGGCAATTAGGGATGGGCAATAAATGCTGGCCTTGCCAGCGATGCCCATATTCAGTGAATGAATTAAAAAAAGCTTGAGTGAGCTGCTGGGGAGGTGGTGGTGTGGGATAGAGAGTGTTCTCAGTCAATGAAACATGGAAAACTTGTAAAACTACCAGAGAGTGAAGACCAAGTGTAGTCTTCGGGTGAAGTGAGATTTGAGGGTGGGAATAACTGGACCAGGGTGCACAGACACAATTCAGGTGCTGTTTACATTCCGTCCTTATTTTTAAGTAATACTTTGATTTTGTATTACAGGTATACCACAATGGCTGCAGCATGTCTGGTGGAACATAAGAACATAAGAATTAGGAACAGGAGTAGGCCTCTAGCCCCTCGAGCCTGCTCCGCCATTCAACAAGATCATGGCTGATCTGGCCGTGGACTCAGCTCCACTTACCCGCCCGCTCCCCATAACCCTTAATTCCCTTATTGGTTAAAAATCTATCTATCTGTGACTTGAATACATTCAATGAGCTAGCCTCAACTGCTTCCTTGGGCAGAGAATTCCACAGATTCACAACCGTCTGGGAGAAGAAATTCCTTCTCAACTCGGTTTTAAATTGGCTCCCCCGTATTTTGAGGCTGTGCCCCCTAGTTCTAGTCTCCCCGACCAGTGGAAACAACCTCTCTGCCTCTATCTTGTCTATCCCTTTTATTATTTTAAATGTTTCTATAAGATCACCCCTCATCCTTCTGAACTCCAACGAGTAAAGACCCAGTCTACTCAATCTATCATCATAAGGTAACCCCTTCATCTCCAGAATCAGCCTAGTGAATCGTCTCTGTACCAGCCCTCCAAAGCTAGTATATCCTTCCTTAAGTAAGGTGACCAAAACTGCACGCAGTACTCCAGGTGTGGCCTCACCAATACCTTATACATTTGCAGCAGGACCTCCCTGCTTTTGTACTCCATCCCTCTCGCAATGAAGGCCAACATTCCATTCGCCTTCCTGATTACCTGCTGCACCTGCAAACTAACTTTTTTTGGGGATTCATGCACAAGGAACCGCCCTCCGGGAGCTGCCTGTCTTTTACAAGGAACTCATCAGGGTCTGGAACAAAGTCTCCACCAAGCGCAGCTCTCCGCCGGCTGGAGTGGCGGCCGTTCTGCAGGAGCCGCTGCTCGGGAATCCGTACCTCCACGACCGAGGTTTTATGTGGCGGTCGGAAGAGAGGGCTGTGGCTGGTGAGGTGACCAGGGTCAGGGACCTGCTCGATGGCGGAGGAGCGGGCTGGATGGCGCCAGACACGCTGGTGCGGCGCCTAAATTCTGCCAACGTCCGCCACGCGGCCGATGCCATCGAGTCGCTAAAAACAGCTCTGGGCCCTGACTCTGTTAGGTGCATCGAGGAGGCTCAAGCACGTGGGGAGATCCCATCCAAACTGACCCCCGTCCGGACGGAATTCCTCATCGGCGCCAAACCCCGGAACCTCCCTCAGGAGCCGGCGCCTCACAACTTGAGCCGCCTCGGGGAAATCCCCTCCGTGCCTTTCAGTTCCGCGCGGAGGGGTTTCTTGTACGGGCTGCTCCTGCACACTCTCAACTTTGCCATCCTCGCCTGCCGTCCGGACACGCCATGGCGTACCATCTTGCCGTCCGGAGGAAGCGGGGGTCCCTGATGGAGGGCACTCTACGCAGGGGTCCTCCCACTATTCATCGGGGACTTGGCCTGGAGGGTGATGTGAGCAGTGCCGTGCAACAAATTTTTAAGCCGGTTCACGGACTCCCAGGCCGCCTGCAATTTCTGCGGTCTTGAGGAGTCCGTGTTCCATGTTTTTACTGAGTGCACGAGGTTGCAGCCCCTGTTCCATTATTTGAAGGGACTGCTCCTGAAATTCTGGCTGCACTTCAGTCCCACTCTCCTGATCTTTGGGCACCCTGTGCGGAGGGGAGCGGGTAGGTCCGAGGACCTCCTCGTAGGACTGCTCCTGGGACGGCCAAGGGTGCCATCAGCCGGTCGAGGGGGTCGTTCAACCTGACTGCCTGCCTCTCTTCCGCTCTTACATCCGGTCCAGGGTGTCCTTGGAGATGGAGCACGCGGTGTCCACCGGTACGCTCGCGGCCTTCCGCGAGAGGTGGGCACCGGAGGGACTGGAGTGCATCATCACGCCCGGCAACCAAATTTTAATTTGATTTTACGTTTTAAAGTTTAATTTGTTTTAATTGCCGGTGCTTTTAGTGTCCCCTTCCCTTTTATAGGGGGCACTGGGGAAAAAAGGTGATTTTAGTGCCCAAAAAAAAAACCAAAAAAAGAAAAACACAAAAAAAAAAGGGCCTTGTAAATGTCTGGTGTGTCATCCAGGTCGGGTGGCACGGTTTAATGTTTTATGTTTTATAGGTAGACTCTAAAAGAGTTTCATGCACAAGGACCCCCAGGTCCCTCTGCACCGCAGCATGTTGTAATTTCTCTCCATTCAAATAATATTCTCTTTTACTGTTTTTTTTTCCCAAGGTGGATGACCTCACACTTTCCGACATTGTATTCCATCTGCCAAACCTTAGCCCATTCGCTTAACCTATCTAAATCTCTTTGCAGCCTCTCTGTGCCCTCTACACAACCTGCTTCCCCACTAATCTTTGTGTCATCTGCAAATTTTGCTACACTACACTCTGTCCCCTCTTCCAGGTCATCTATGTATATTGTAAACAGTTGTGGTCCCAGCACCGATCCCTGTGGCACACCACTAATCACCGATTTCCAACCCGAAAAGGACCCATTTATCCCGACTCTCTACATTCAGTGGCCCTTTTTGTTTTTTGCCTTGGGTTTCTCTGCCCTCCACTTTTACTCATCTCCTTTCTGTCTTTTGCTTTTGTCTCCTTTTTGTTTCCCTCTGCCTCCCTGCATTGGTTCCCATCCTCCTACCATATTAGTTTAACTCCTCCCCAACAGCAGTAGCAAACACTCCCCCGAGGACATTGGTTCCGGTCCTGCCTAGGTGCAGACCGTCCGGTTTGTACTGGTCCCACCTCCCCCAGAACCGGTTCCAATGCCCCAGGAATTTGAATCCCTCCCTGCTGCACCACTGCTCAAGCCACGTATTCATCTGAGCTATCCTGCGATTCCTACTCTGACTAGCACGTGGCACTGGTAGCAATCCCGAGATTACTACTTTTGAGATCCTACATTTTAATTTAGCTCCTAGCTCCTTAAATTCGTCTCGGAGGACCTCATCCCTTTTTTTACCAATGTCGTTGGTGCCAATGTGCACCACGACAACTGGCTGTTCAACCTCCCTTTTCAGAATGTCCTGCACCCGCTCCGAGACATCCTTGACCCTTGCACCAGGGAGGCAACATACCATCCTGGAGTCTCGGTTGCGGCCGCAGAAATGCCTATCTGAGTGGCTGAGTTTCCATGGGGAAAATTTCAGACGGCCTTGCAGGATGACCTTGGGCAGCTGTGGCCCGAGAAGGCCCAGCTGAAGACTGCACCACCCCAGCATGGGCAGTAGCATTCTGGGCTGGCTGGCTGATAGGAAGAGGCAAGGGCAATGGCGGAGTGGCAGTGGTGGGAACAGGAATGCTATCATCCTGAGAGAGGACAGCAGGTTCCTGCTCCACTGACCCACTGTCACTCCCCTGGGGCGATGCCTCAGCGTCCTTAGTTGGAGCACAGATTGCTAGCCAGTTGCGACACCCTGCAAGCCCCGGCCGACAGTGGAAGCCAGCCAGCCACGATGGAAGCAGTCAGAGCTTGGGTGCTTTTAGGCAGAGATTGCATGGCAGCGGTCTGAGATCGATGGCACCAAGCAGAGAATGCATGAGAGCAGTCTGAGCTCCCGCTGCAGCACTAAGACGTTGTGTGGCTTTGGCCTGTGATGCAATGGAAGCACCCGTCACATGCACCATCACAGTCTCTTCGGGAGTCTTCCATCGTTTCCAGCCTGGAAATCCTGGGCTCCCAGCTCTGTGCAAAGCCCTGTGCAATGTTGGAGGCGGCCTCCTCCACGCTCCTTGACATTGCCGAGAAACTCTCTGGCAGGCCTGCCATTGCACCTAGAAGTTCGGTGTGAATGCCCATTGCCCTTCTTCTGAAGTTTACTCCATCAAGGTTCTCATCTGAGTCCTGTGCAGCAGAACTCACGCGCGAACTCGCCCTCCAGGGAGCTGAACCCCAAGCTATCCTTTCCCCCGACCTTGCTGCTGCCCACTCGTGCCCGGTGCCTCAACCTGTGCAGAAGCCACCACCACACTAACCTCTAAAGTATGCATGGTGCCAGTTTCTCAGCTCGTGTCTCTGAGAGACAGATAAAGTGACATAGTGTCTTCTTCTTCTTCTTCTCCCGCCTAGCTCTCGTGCATCGCCTCGGGGACAGGCTGGTCTGCTACTTGTTGTTGATCATGTCCAGAACTCTCTCCTCCAGCCGACTGAGGTCCTGGATGTCAGTCTGCACCCCCGCCTGTCTGCCACTGCTCCCGGCGGTTATGTGTGACGTTGGCCTGCAAGAGAAAGACATTAGCTTGGATGATGTGGAATTTATATGGGTAGAGCTGCAGAACACCAAAGGGCAAAAACGTTAGTGGGAGTTGTGTACAGACCTCCAAACAGTAGTAGTGATGTTGGGGAGGGCATCAAACAGGAAATTAGGGGTGCATGCAATAAAGGTGCAGCAGTTATAATGGGTGACTTTAATATGCACATAGATTGGGCTAGCCAAACTGGAAGCAATACGGTGGAGGAGGATTTCCTGGAGTGCATAAGGGATGGTTTTCTAGACCAATATGTCGAGGAACCAACTAGTGGGGAGGCCATCTTAGACTGGGTGTTGTGTAATGAGAGAGGATTAATTAGCAATCTCATTGTGTGAGGCCCTTTGGGGAAGAGTGACCATAATATGGTGGAATTCTGCATTAGGATGGAGAATGAAACAGTTAATTCAGAGACCATGGTCCAGAACGTAAAGAAGGGTAACTTTGAAGGTATGAGGCGTGAATTGGCTAGGATAGATTGGCGAATGATACTTAGGGGGTTGACTGTGGATGGGCAATGGCAGACATTTAGAGACCGCATGGATGAACTACAACAATTGTACACTCCTGTCTGGCGTAAAAATAAAAAAGGGAAGGTGGCTCAACCATGGCTATCAAGGGAAATCAGGGATAGTATTAAAGCCAAGGAAGTGGCATACAAATTGGCCGGAAATAGCAGCGAACCCGGGGACTGGGAGAAATTTAGAACTCAGCAGAGGAGGACAAAGGGTTTGATTAGGGCAGGGAAAATGGAGTACGAGAAGAAGCTTGCAGGGAACATTAAGGCGGATTGCAAAACTTTCTATAGGTATGTAAAGAGAAAAAGGTTAGTAAAGACAAACGTAGGTTCCCTGCAGTCAGAATCAGGGGAAGTCATAACGGGGAACAAAGAAATGGCAGACCAATTGAACAAGTACTTTGGTTCGGTATTCACTAAGGAGGACACAAACAACCTTCCGGATATAAAAGGGGTCGGAGGGTCTCGTAAGGAGGAGGAACTGAGGGAAATCTTTATTAGTCGGGAAATTGTGTTGGGGAAATTGATGGGATTGAAGGCCGATAAATCCCCAGGGCCTGATGGACTGCATCCCAGAGTACTTAAGGAGGAGGCCTTGGAAATAGCGGATGCATTGACAGTCATTTTCCAACATTACATTGACTCTGGATCAGTTCCTATCGAGTGGAGGGTAGCCAATGTAACCCCACTTTTTAAAAAAGGAGGGAGAGAGAAAACAGGGAATTATAGACCGGTCAGCCTGACCTCAGTAGTGGGTAAAATGATGGAATCAATAATTAAGGATGTCATAGCAGCGCATTTGGAAAATGGTGACATGATAGGTCCAAGTCAGCATGGATTTGTGAAAGGGAAATCATGCTGGACAAATCTTCTGGAATTTTTTGAGGATGTTTTCAGTAAAGTGGACAAAGGAGAACCAGTTGATGTGGTATATTTGGACTTTCAGAAGGCTTTCGACAAGGTCCCACACAAGAGATTAATGTGCAAAGTTAAAGCACATGGGATTGGGGGTAGTGTGCTGACGTGGATTGAGAACTGGTTGTCAGACAGGAAGCAAAGAGTAGGAGTAAATGGGTACTTTTCAGAATGGCAGGCAGTGACTAGTGGGGTACCGCAAGGTTCTGTGCTGGGACCCCAGCTGTTTACATGTACATTAATGATTTAGACGAGGGAATTAAATGTAGTATCTCCAAATTTGCAGATGACACGAAGTTGGGTGGCAGTGTGAGCTGCGAGGAGGATGCTATGAGGCTGCAGAGTGACTTGGATAGGTTAGGTGAGTGGGCAAATGCATGGCAGATGAAGTATAATGTGGATAAATGTGAGGTTATCCACTTTGGTGGTAAAAACAGAGAGACAGACTATTATCTGAATGGTGACAGATTAGGAAAAGGGGAGGTGCAACGAGACCTGGGTGTCATGGTACATCAGTCATTGAAGGTTGGCATGCAGGTACAGCAGGCGGTTAAGAAAGCAAATTGCATGTTGGCCTTTATAGCGAGGGGATTTGAGTACAGGGGCAGGGAGGTGTTGCTACAGTTGTACAGGGCCTTGGTGAGGCCACACCTGGAGTATTGTGTACAGTTTTGGTCTCCTAACTTGAGGAAGGACATTCTTGCTATTGAGGGAGTGCAGCGAAGATTCACCAGACTGATTCCCGGGATGGTGGGACTGACCTATCAAGAAAGACTGGATCAACTGGGCTTGTATTCACTAGAGTTCAGAAGAATGAGAGGGGACCTCATAGAAACGTTTAAAATTCTGACGGGTTTAGACAGGTTAGATGCAGAAAGAATGTTCCCAATGTTGGGGAAGTCCAGAACCAGGGGTCACAGTCTAAGGATAAGGGGTAAGCCATTTAGAACCGAGATGAGGAGAAACTTCTTCACCCAGAGAGTGGTGAACCTGTGGCATTCTCTACCACAGAAAGTAGTTGAGGCCAATTCACAAAATATATTCAAAAGGGAGTTAGATGAAGTCCTTTCTACTAGGGGGATCAAGGGGTATGGCGAGAAAGCAGGAAGGGGGTACTGAAGTTGCATGTTCAGCCATGAACTCATTGAATGGTGGTGCAGGCTAGAAGGGCTGAATGGCCTACTCCTGCACCTATTTTCTATGTAAGTGTGTGAGTGAGTGCAGTGCAATGTGTTTGGGAGGTGTGTCTGCTATAGTTGAATAGCTGTCAATGTGCGCAAGTTGTGAGCTGTCGGTGTGAGTGTTGCAGCAGTGGTAAGGTTGTGAGGGTGAAGTGAAGCAATGATTGTGAGGTGTGAATGGTGATAGGTAGAGATGGTTGGTTGGTGAGTGCTGGGGGTGTGGGGCATTGAGCAGTGTGTGAGGCTTGTGGTGCAGATGGTGGGATATGGCATTTGCTGAAGCCTTCATTCACCTTGACCAACCGTGTGAGATCATTAAACTTCTTCCTGCACTGGATCCTCATCCTCCTCCTCCTCCATTAGACTGGCCACGATATTGGTCCACCAGTTGAGCGTTAAGCCAATGGGCAGCAGCTTTAGTGCTGAAATCAAGACTATAATCATGTTAATGAGGAGTGAGCCTGAATTTTGCTTGCTACCTTGACCATTTTGAGGTGGCGCAGCTTAACACTACCTGTCTTGTGGCTATATCCAATTACTCAGCCATAGTCTCTAGTAATTTCCCGACAACAGACGTTCGGCTAACTGGTCAATATTTCCCTGGTTTCCCCCTGAGAGCCGGCACAGTCACGACGGGCTGAATAGCCTCCTTCTGTCCTGCAAGTTCGCTGATTCTATTGAAGTTATTGAGGAGAGGGAAGTGAGAAGTTAAAAGAACTTTAAACTAACAAATCCCCGTGGCCTAATGTTTTATTTCCTGGGGTGCGAAGAGACGAGAAATGGAAGTTACGGAGCACTGCCTACAGTAATGAAATATTTATTAAGTGCTTGAGTGGTTCTGTGGGATGAGAAGCAAGGAACCACTTTGCCAATAATTAACTTCAACTTAATTGGTTTTTGATGAGGCTTTTGCCACTTTCACATACCATTTGCTGACCTCCATTTTGATTCAGAGTGAGGGAGAAGCCTTGCTATTTGAACTCTACAAAATTAAGCCGCAAATTGTGAATCTCCATGACAGGAAGCCTTTCAGAGTTTCACATTCCTCCTATTAATGCTTTCATTTGCACTTTCCCACCAATCCCCCTGCAAATGTAATTATGTTTTGTATCATTACTACTTTCGGTCTACGTTTCCAAATATACTGGTTATTCTGCAGATCCACTAACAAGAAAATACTGCAATATTTCAGATGATGGCAACTCCACTTAAAATTCACATGATTCTCCCACAATTTTCTGTTTCTCTAAAAACTAAAATTCATCCCAATTTAATCAGCAACTCACAAAGAACGACCCGTGGAAGGTTGTCAGAAAGTAATGGGAATTCAACAAGAGACCCACGCAGATTTACTTGTATTCAAATATGTCTGAATAACTTATTTCCTCACCAGTGCAATGTTTCATTTCTGCAACTCATTTAAATCACCCGGGTTATTACATGCATATTTCCATCTCATTGGAGAAATTAGGCTGTCCTGCAGTCCCTCAGTACATCGCCTTCCAGATCATGTTTCCCTTATTGTGGCACAGGTACGGGCAATAGAAACTGCTAATTAGTAGAATCTAATGGGCAAACAGAGACAGTTAGATAAGTCTTTTAAAAGCCCACATGTTTATCTTTCCACCCCTCCCACCCATTCTTTAACAAGTCTGTACCACCAGAAGATGGTCTTCATTTAAGCAGGTCCTTTTAGCAAATCGTTATCACATAGAAGTATATAGAATCCACGGCACAGAAACAGGCCATTCGACCCAACAGGTCAATGCCGCTGTTTATGATCATGTCTATTTGCAACATTAGATTTCCAATTGGACCCTGAGAGGACAAGACCAGATTTCTGATTGGTCCCCTTGCAGTGTATCTGGAATGTATGATACCCAGCAGTGTATCTGGAATGTGTGATTATATCCTGCCTGCCTAAGTAATCAAGTACATTGCAATGTGTAATTTGAGCCGTTCACTCTGACTGCCAGGCTCCAGCCACAGCCTACAGAGAACAGACAGGGCTGGTTAGGACCTTCCCCCCCACCCCAAACAAGTTCCTACCCCCTCCCCAACAAGTTCCTAACCTTCCCCACCCCCCGACTTTCTGACCTTAGCCCTCCCCAGCAAGTTCCTGATCTTCTCCCCAACCACCCCTACCTCCTGGTTCCTGATGTTCTCACCCCACCCCACCCCCCTGGGTTCCTAATGTTCTCTCCCACCCCAAGTTCCTGACCCTCCTCCCCCTCCCCCCTAGTTCCTTACGTTCTCTCCCCAACACCCCCCTTCCTCCTCCCACCCCAAGTTCCTGACTGTAATGTCTGTAGCTCCACACTGTGGATGTATTGTGTTACTGCAACGAGAGGGTTTAATAAATGATAGGTCACCTGACAAGAAGAAGGAAATTCCACAAGCTTCCACAGACTGTTCTGGAAGATCTGCCATGTTAAAGACTTGTGTATGCTTCTGTGGAGTTATCACAATGGCGATGAATATGGGATATTTCGGATAATATAAAGCTGACATTTTTGTTGGTGAAGGATTCAGCCAGCCGACAGACAGACTTTGGAAGCTTCTCTGTTTTCGGAAACAGCTACAAATTCGAGGTAAATTACAAGCACACTTGGTTAAACTGCCAGAGTCAAAATGGCTGCACCCAGAGGAGTGATGGGGCATTTAGGTGCATATAAACGTGATCGGGAAAGGTTCAAAGCATATGTGAATCGACTAGAAATGTATTTCACTGCAAATTACATAATCAAAGTTCCAGACAATGCTGACCAGAACAGAACAGTGTTGGAATGAAAAAGAGTGATTTTCTTATCTGAAGCTGGCCCTGAGTTGTATGAAACGCTGATAAATCTGCTTGTGCCTGCCGAGCCAAAGGACATAATGCTTAAGGAGATTTTAACTAAGCTGGAACAACATTACAACCCCATACCCTTAGAAATTGCTGAAAGCTGTCGTTTCAGTATACAAAATCAAAAGGCTGATGAAAATATCAGTGAGTACATTGTAGCATTAAAAAAGGTATCTATTCACTGTAATTTCGGAACTTTTCAAAATGAGCACAGCGGGATCGGTTTGTTTGTGGATGAAAAATGATGCGATCAGAAGAAAGTTATTGAGAACGCCTGATTTGACTTTTCATATTGCTTGTCAGACAGCGAGGTTGATGGGCATGGCCAACCAATATTCCTGAGAATTTCATACTATTTTCAGTCATCAGATAACCGAGGTGAGTAGCCTGCAGATTCAAAGTAAAAGGCGGTGGGGGCCCAAAGTCTCAGAAATTGGAAATTGTAACAGAGCATAGAAGTCATGCAATCAGTGCCTGGGACAACACATTGCTCAAAGTTGTCCCTGTGTGAAGGCAGAGTGTTTCTTCTGCAGGAAGACTGGGCATTTTGTGAAGACATGCCGACTGAAGCGTAAGCCAGCTTTCAAAGCTATGAGTCCAGCTTTCAAAGCAATGAACAGAAATCCCCAGAGACTACATAGCATAGAAGAACAACAACAGGGCGAGGAGATAAACATCATCAGGAGCACGAGGTTAATGGACAGCGATCCACGTAAATGTTGCGGGATTCAAGATACCCATGGAAATCGTCATGGGTGCATCCGTGAGTGTAGTACCAGAGTCACTATACCTCGACAAATTGCGTGATTTCCCATTGGAGAAAGCCAAGATAGAGCTGCTTGGCTACTCGGGAGAGAAAATTCCTGTGGTAGGTCGTATCACCATACCGGTGAAATACAAGGATCAATTACAGAACTTGACACTAATAGCAGTGAAAGGAGACAAGCCTGTCTTACTAGGAAGAAATTGGTTGAGATCACTGAAGTTGGATTGGAGTAAGATTTTCCATGTTGAAACGAGACTTGCATCAACGGATGAGGTTATCAAGAGTTATCCGAAGGTGTTCTGTGAAATGGGCAGTCCGATCCAAGGCTCAAGGTGAGTGTCAGAACTGACAGAAAGATGCTAGGTTGGTTTACTGCAAGCCACGTTCCGTACCATATGCACTCAAGGAGAAAGTTGAGCAAGAACTCAAAACTCTAGAGACTGAGAACATTATTTCTTAGATAGATCGATGTAATTGGGTTACACCTATTGTTGTTGTACCTAAGTCCAATGGTAAGGTAAGATTGTGTGGTGATTATAAAGTAACCGTAAATGAGGTTCCAGAGGGTAATGTCCCCAATACATTTCCAAATATAGAAGATTTGTTCACAACACTGACAAGTGGTCAGATCTTCTCAAAACTGGATCTTACAAGTGCCTACTTACAGCTTGAATTAGGTGAGGAGTCCAAGTCATGCTTGACTATAAATACTCATCTAGGCCTATAACAATTTAATAGGCTACCGTTTGGAGTGTCTTCCGTCTCTGCCATATTCCAAGGGATGATGAACCAGATTTTGCAAGGTGTTGAAGGGATAGTACGTTATTTAGATGACAGCTAAATTTCAGCACCAAATAGGCAAATCCAAAATAACATATTGAATGAAGTTCTCAAACGGCTAGAGAAGCACCGACTACAAGTGTCTGCTTGTAACTGTGAGTTATTTCAAAACTCAGTGGAGTACTTAGGGTACAGTGTAGACAAAGAGGGTTTACATCCAACCATGGGAAAGCTGGATGCAATCAGAAATATACCCACTCCCTGGAATGTCACTGAACTTCAATTATTTTTGGGTCTTTTGAACTATTATGGGAAATTCCTACCAAATTTGGCTACAGTATTACATCCACTGAATGAACTGTTGAAAAACAGGTCAAAAGAATGCGATACAGCATTCAAGTAGTGTAAAAGCAAATTGGTAGAGAACACCATGTTAGTTCATTATGACATAGAAACATAGAAAATAGGTGCAGGAGTAGGCCATTCGGCCCTTCGAGCCTGCACCACCATTCAATAAGATCATGGCTGATCATTCCCTCAGTACCCATTTCCTGCTTTCTCTCCATACCCCTTGATCCCCTTAGCCGTAAGGGCCATATCTAACTCCCTCTTGAATATATCCAATGAACTGGCATCAACAACTCTCTGCGGCAGGGAATTCCACAGGTTCACAACTCTCTGAGTGAAGAAGGTTCTCCTCAACTCAGTCTTAAATGGCCTACCGCTTATCCTAAGACTGTGTCCCCTGGTTCTGGACTTCCCCAACATCGGGAACATTCTTCCCGCATCTAACCTGTCCAGTCCCGTCAGAATCTTATATGTTTCTATGAGATCCCCTCTCATCCTTCTAAACTCCAATGTATAAAGGCCCAGTTGATCCATTCTCTCCTCATATGTCAGTCCAGCCATCCCTGGAATCAGTCTGGTGAACCTTCGCTGCACTCCCTCAATAGCAAGAACATCCTTCCTCAGATTACGAGACTAAAACTGAACACAATATTCCAGGTGAGGCCTCACCAAGGCCCTGTACAACTGCAGTAAAACCTCCCTGCTCCTATACTCAAATCCCCTAGCTTTGAAGGCCAACATACCATTTGCCTTCTTCACCACTTGCTATACCTGTAAGCCAACTTTCAATGACTGATGTACCATGACACCCAGGTCAGTTGCACCTCCCCTTTTCCTAATCTGCCGCCATACAGATAATATTTTGTCTTCGTGTTTTTGCCACTAAAGTAGATAGTCTCACATTTATTCACATTATACTGCATCTGCCATGCATTTGCCCACTCACCTAACCTGTCCAAGTCACCCTGCAGCCTCCTAGCGTCCCACTCACAGCTCACACCACCACCCAGTTTAGTGTCATCTGCAAACTTGGAGATATTACACTCAATTCTTTCATCCAAATCATTGATGTATATTGTAAAGAGCTGGGGTCCCAGTACTGAGCCCTGCGGCACTCCACTAGTCACTAACTGCCATTCTGAAAAGGACCCATTTATCCCAACTCTCTGCTTCCTGTCTGCCAACCAGTTCCCTATCCATGTCAGTATATTACCCCCTTTGATTTTGCACACTAATCTCTTGTGTGGGACCTTGTCAAAAGCCTTCTGAAAGTCCAAATACACCACATCCAATGTTTTGCCCTTGTCCACTCCACTAGTTACATACTCCAAAAATTCCAGAAGATTTGTCAAGCATGATCTCCCATTCATAAATCCATGCTGGCTTGGACCGATCCTGTCACTGCTTTCCAAATGCATTGCTATTTCATCCTTAATAATTGATTCCAACATTTTCCCCACTACTACTATCCAAGGAGAATAAGCTAGCATGTGCTGGCTACCTCTCCGTATGGATTTGGGACAGTGATCTCTCATGTATTACGTGTTGGGGAGGTGTGACCAATTGCTTTTGCTTCATGCATGCTCAGTGAGAGTAATTATGGGTAAATCAAAAGGGAAGCTATGGCATTAATTTTTGGGATCAAGAAGTTCCACAAATACTTGTATGGTCGTAAGTTTACCATCATTATGGACCATAAGCCCTAAACAGCAATCTTCCATCCAAAATCCCAAGTTCCAACATTAGTTGCAGCCCGAATGCAGACGTGGGCTTTGATTTTGTCAGCATATACATATGATATTGAATACAGACGATCAGCTGATCACAATAATGCTGATGCAATGTCGAGATTGCCTTCCCCATCACAAGTTACACCTGATAGGGAAGAAGTGTTCTATTTTTCATACAACTCTTTTGGTTGGACAAACAGTTAAATCAAGTGTCCCCTGATCTGAGGGACACTCCAAACACTTTTCAAGTGCCCTTTTTTTGATTTTTTTTTGTGGTTTTTAAAAAACTTTTGGGGCACTAAAATCATAAATTTTACAAGTGCCCCCTATAAAAGAGGAGGGGGGCACTAAAACCGGCAATAAAACAAATTAAACTTTAAAACATAAAATCAAATTAAAATATGGTTGCCGGGCGTGATGATGCTCTCCGATCCCTCCAGTGCCCACCTCTCACAGAAGGCCGCGAGCGTACTGGTGGACACCACGTGCTCCATCTCCGAGGACACCCTGGCCCGGATGTACGCACGGAAGAGAGGCAGGCAGTCAGGCTGAACGACCCCCTCAACGGCCTGCTGCCTGGACCGGCTGATGGCCCCCTTGGCCGTGCCCAGGAGCAGTCCTATGATGAGGCCCTCAGAGCTACCCGCTCCCCTCCGCACAGGGTGCCCAAAGATCAGGAGCGTGGGACTGAAGTGCAACCAGAAATTGAGGAACAGCCCCTTTAAATAATGGAACAGGGGCTGCAACCTCATACATTCAATAAAAATATGGAACACGGACTCCTCCAGACCGCAGAAATTGCAGGCGGCCTGGGAGCCCGTGAACCGGCTTAAAAATTTGTTGCACGGGACTGCTCCGTGCACCACCCTCCAGGCCAAGTCCCCGATAAATAGTGGGAGGACTCCCGCGTAGAGTGCACTCCATCGGGGACCACCGCCTCCTCCGGGCTATTTTTCATACATTGATGAACTGCCAGTCACAGCTGAAGAGATTCGTAGAGCAACCAAACGTGACCCCCCAGTTATGCCAAAGGTGTATGATTATATTGCAAATGGATGGCCAAACCAGGTAACATACAAAGATATTCATCCATTCTTCATTCATAGGAATGAATTATCAGTCAATAAAGATTGTAAAGACAGCAAAATTCTAAAGGGACAAAGAGTGCTAAAAAGACAAGCCTGAAGGCTCTGTGCCTCAATGCGAGGAGTATTTGTAATAAGGTGGATGAATTAACTGCGCAGGCAGCTATTAATGATTATGATATAATTGGGATTACGGAGACATGGCTCCAGGGTGACCAAGGCTGGGAACATTCAGGAAGGATAGACAGAAAAGAAAAGGAGATGGGGTAACGTTGCTGGTTAAAGAGGAAATTAACGCAATAGTAAGAAAGGATATTAACTTGGATGATGTGGAATCTGTATGGGTAGAGCTGGGGAATACCAAAGGGCAGAAAACGCTAATGGGAGTTGTGTACAGACCACCAAACAGTAGTAGTGAGGTTGGGGATGGCATCAACAGGAAATTAGGGACACATGCAATAAAGGTACAGCAATTATCATGGGCGACTTTAATCTGGTAGCAATGCGGTGGAGGAGGATTTCCTGGAGTGTATTAGGGATGGCTTTCTAGACTAATATGTCGAAGAACCAATGAGAAAGCTGGCCATCCTAGACTGGGTGTTGTGTAATGAGAGAGGACTAATTAACAATCTTGTTGTGCGAGGCCCCCTGGGGAAGAGTGACCATAATATGATAGAATTCTTTATCAAGATGGAGAGTGACTGTGTCAATTCAGAGACTAGGGTCCTGAACTTAAGTAAAGGTAACTTCGATGGTATGAGACGTGAATTGGCTAGGGTAGACTGTAAAATGATACATAAAGGGTTGAGGGTGGATAGGCAATGGCAGACATTTATAGATTACATGGATGAACTTCAACAATTATACATCTCAATCTGAAGTAAAAAATAAAACAGGGAAGGTAGCTCAACCATGGCTAACAAGGGAAATTAGGGATGGTGTTAAATCCAAGGAAGAGGCATATAAATTGTCCAGAAAAAGTAGCAAACCTGAGGACTGGGAGAAATTTAGAATTCAGCAGAGGAGGACAAAGGATTTAATTAGGAGGGGGGAAATAGAGTATGAGAGGAAGCTTGCAGAAACATAAAAACTGACTGCAAAAGCTTCCAGAGATATGTGAAGAGAAAAAGATTAGTGAAGACCAACGTAGGTCCTTTGCAGTCAGAATCAGGTGAATTTATAATGGTGAACAAAGAAATGGCAGACCAATTGAACAAATACTTTGGATCTGTCTTCACTAAGGAAGACACAAATAACCTTCCGGAAATACGAGGGGTTCGAGGGTCTAGCGAAAAGGAGGAACTGAAGGAAATCCTTATCAGTCAGGAAATTGTGTTAGGGAAATTGATGGGATTGAAGGCCGATAAATCCCCAGAGCCTTATAGGCTGCATCCCAGAGTACTTAAGGAAGTGGCCCTAGAAATAGTGGATGCATTGGTGATCATTTTCCAACATTCTATAGACTCTGGATCAGTCCCTATGGGCTGGAGGGTAGCTAATGTAACACTACTTTTTAAAAAAGGAGGGAGAGAGAAAACAGGTTAGCCTGACATTGGTGGTGGGGAAAATGTTGGAATCAATTATTAAAGATGAAATAGCAGCAAATTTGGAAAGCAGTGACAGGATTGGTCCTAGTCAACATGGATTTATGAAAGGGAAATCATGCTTGACAAATCTCCTAGAATTTTTTGAGGATGTAACTAGTAGAGTGGACAAGGAGAACCAGTGGATGGGGTGTATTTGGACTTTCAAAAGGCTTTTGACAAGGTCCCACACAAGAGATTAGTGTGCAAAATTAAAGCACATGGTATTGGGGGTAATAGAGAACTGGTTTGCAGACAGGAAGCAGAGAGTCGGAATAAACGGGCCCTTTTCAGAATGGCAGGCAGTGACTAGTGAGGTGCCGCAGGGTTCAGTGCTGGGACACCAGCTATTTACAATATACATCAATGATTTAGATGAAAGAATTGAATGTAATACCTCCAAGTTTGCAGATGACACTAAGCTGGGTGGCGGTGTGAGCTGTGAGGAGGATGCTAAGAGGCTGCAGGGTAACTTGGACAGGTTAGGTGAGTGGGCAAATGCATGGCAGATTCAGTATAATGTGGAAAATGTGATGTTATCCACTTTGGTGGCAAAAACAGGAAGACGGAATATTATCTGAATGGTGACAGATTAGGAAAAGGGGAGGTGCAATGAGACCTGGGTGTCATGGAATATCAGTCATTGAAGTTTGGCATACAGGTACAGCAGGTGGTGAAGAAGGCAACTGGCATGTTGGCCTTCATAGCTAGAAGATTTGAGTATAGGGGAGGGAGGTGTTACTGCAGTTGTACAGGGCCTTGGTGTGGCCACACCTGGAATATTGTGTTCAGTTTTGGTCTCCTAATCTGAGGAAGGACATTCTTGCTATTGAGGGAGTACAGCAAAGGTTCACCAGATTGATTCCCGGAATGGCAGCACTGACATATGAGGAAAGACTGGATCAACTGGGCTTGTACTCACTGGAGTTTAGAAGAATGAGAGGGGATCTCATAGAAACATATAAAATTCTGACGGGATTGGACAGGTTAGAGGCAGGAAGAATGTTCTCGTTGCTGGGATGTTCCAGAACCAGGGGTCACAGTATAAAGATAAGAGGTAAGCCATTTAGGACCGAGATGAGGAGAAACCTCTTCACTCAGAGAGTGGTTAACCTGTGGAATTCCCTGTCACAGAGAGTTGTTGATGCCAGTTCATTAGATATATTCAAGAGGGAGTTAGATATGGCTCTTATGGCCAAAGGGATCAAGGGGTATGGAGAGAAAGCAGGAAAGGGGTACTGAGGTGAATGATTAGCCATGATCTTATTGAATGGTGGTGCAGGCTCGAAGGGCCGAATGGCCTACTTCAGCACCTATTTTCTATGTTTCTATGTTTCTATGCATCATGTGGGGTGCAAGAGTGGTTATACCAAATAAATCCAGGTCCAAATTATGAGCAGACTTCAATGACCAACACCTGGGAATGTGCTTGATCAAGAGGTTTGCACACAGTTACTTATGGTGGCCAGGTCTTGATAAAGATATAGAGTACATTGTGAGTCAGTGTACGACGTGTCAATCGGTAAGCAAGCAAGTCAGGAAAACACACAGTCTGAAGTTAGAGAGAGTTCAAATGAAAATCAAGGAAATTCCTTGGATGAAAATTTTCTTCAGGATCAGCCTTGAATGAGTTTAGATTCAACACCAAGTTTAGAAGGTTCTGTTGAGAGCGAAGGATTCCTCTTCGAAACAGAAAACAAGTGGTTAAACTTAATTTGCAAATATGGCAAAAAAAGTCCATATCACTGTTATGTATAACCATGCAAGTTATGTATGATGATTGTTTGTTACAATTACTTCTTCATTCAGGAAGCACACACTGTGGACATATTGTGTTACTGCAACGAGAGGGTTTAATAAAAGATAGGTCACCTGAAAAAAGCAGGAAATTCCACAAGCTTCCACAGAATGTACTGGAAGATCTGCCAATTGAAAGACTTGTGTGCAGTGTGTGCTTCTGTGGATTTATCACACTAACTTACCCCATCCCCTGGGTTTTTGAACTCCTACCCGACACATACCCCCTGCACCTCTGGATTCCTGACCTTCTCTCCACGCCCCCACTACCCCGCCCCCCGATCCCCACAAACTCCTCAGGTTCCTGACCTTCTGCCCCTGGCCCAGGTTCCTGACCTTCTCCCCCAGACCCAGGTTCCTGACTTTATGCCCCGGGCCCAGGTTCCTGACCTTCTGCCCCTGGCCCAGGTTCCTGACCTTCTGCCCCTGGCCCAGGTTCCTGACCTTCTCCCCCTGGCCCAGGTTCCTGACCTTCTGCCCCTGGCCCAGGTTCCTGACCTTCACCCCCTGGCCCAGATTCCTGATCTTCTCCCCCAGACCCAGGATCCTGACCTCCCCCTGGCCCAGGTTCCTGACCTCCCCTGGCCCAGGTTCCTGACCTTCTCCCCCTGGCCCAGATTCCTGACCTTCTGCCCCTGGCCCAGGTTCCTGACCTTCTGCCCCTGGCCCAGGTTCCTGACCTTCTCCCCCTGGCCCAGGTTCCTGACCTTCTGCCCCTGGCCCAGGTTCCTGACCTCCCCCTGGCCCAGGTTCCTGACCTCCCCCTGGCCCAGGTTCCTGACCTTCTGCCCCTGGCCCAGGTTCCTGACCTTCTGCCCCTGGCCCAGGTTCCTGACCTCCCCCTGGCCCAGGTTCCTGACCTTCTGCCCCTGGCCCAGGTTCCTGACCTTCTGTCCCAGGCCCAGGTTCCTGACCTTCTGCCACTGGCCCAGGTTCCTGACCTTCTCCCCATGGCCCAGGTTCCTGACCTTCTGTCCCTGGCCCACGTTCCTGATCTTCTACCCCTGGCTCAGGTTCCTGATCTTCTCCCCCAGACCCAGGTTCCTGACCTTCTGCACCTGGCCCTTGTGCCTGACCTTCTGCCCTTGTCCCAGGTTCCTGACCTTCTCCCACTGGCCCAGGTTCCTGACCTTCTGCCCCTGGCCCAGGTTCCTGACCTTCTGCCGCTGGCCCAGGTTCCTGACCTTCTCCCCCTGGCCCAGGTTCCTGACCTTCTGCCCCTGGCCCAGGTTCCTGACCTTCTGCCCCTGGCACAGGGTACTGACCTTCTGCCCCTGGCCCAGGTTCCTGACCTTCTGCCCCTGGCCCAGGTTCCTGACCTTCGCCCCCTGGCCCAGGTTCCTGACCTCCCCTGGCCCAGGTTCCTGACCTTCTGCCCCTGGCCCAGGTTCCTGACCTCCCCCTGGCCCAGGTTCCTGACCTCCCCCTGGCCCAGGTTCCTGACCTTCTGCCCCTGGCCCAGGTTCCTGACCTCCCCCTGGCCCAGGTTCCTGACCTTCTGTCCCAGGCCCAGTTTCCTGACCTTCTGTCCCAGGCCCAGGTTCCTGACCTTCTGCCACTGGCCCAGGTTCCTGACCTTCTCCCCATGGCCCAGGTTCCTGACATTCTGCCCCTGGCCCACGTTCCTGATCTTCTACCCCTGGCCCAGGTTCCTGACCTTCTCCCCCAGACCCAGGTTCCTGACCTTCTGCCCCTGGCCCATGTGCCTGACCTTCTGCCCCTGTCCCAGGCTCCTGGCCTTCTCCCACTGGCCCAGGTTTCTGACCTTCTGCCCCTGGCCCAGGTTCCTGACCTTTTGCCGCTGGCCCAGGTTCCTGACCTTCTGCCCCTGGCCCAGGTTCCTGACCTTCTGCCCCTGGCCCAGGTTCCTGACCTTCTGCCACTGGCCCAGGTTCCTGACCTTCTCCACATGGCCCAGGTTTCTAACCTTCTGCCCCTGGCCCACCACGTTCCTGACCTTCTGCCCCTGGCCCAGGTTCCTGACCTTCTGCCCCTGGCCCAGGTTCCTGACCTTCTGCCCCTGGCCCATGTTCCTGACCTTCTCCCCCTGGCCCAGGTTCCTGACCTTCTGCCCCTGGCCCAGGTTCCTGACCTTCTCCCCTTGGCCCAGGTTCCTGACCTTCTTCCCCTGCCCCAGGTTCCTGACCTTCTGCCCCTGGCCCAGGTTCCTGACCTTCTGCCCCTGGCCCATGTTCCTGACCTTCTCCCCCAGCCCAGGTTCCTGACCTTCTGCCCCTGGCCCAGGTTCCTGACCTTCTCCACCGGCCCAGGTTCCTGACCTTCTCCGCCTGGCCCAAATTCCTGACCTTCTCCCCCTGGCCCGGGTTCCTGACCTTCTGCCCCAGACCCAGGTTCATGACCTTCTGCCCCTAGCCCAGGTTCCTGACCTCCCCCTGGCCCAAGTTCCTGACCTTCTCCCCCTGGCCCAGGTTCCTGACCTTCTGCCCCTGGCCCAGGTTCCTGATCTTCTCCCCTGGCCCAGGTTCCTGACTTTCTGCCACTGGCCCAGATTCCTGACCTTCTCCCCCTGGCCCAGGTTCCTGACCTTCTACCCCTGGCCAAGGTTCCTGACCTTCTCCCCCTGGCCCAGGTTCCTGACCTTCTTCCCCTGGCCCAGGTTCCTGACCTTCTCCCCCTGGCCCAGGTTCCTGACCTTCTGCCCCTGGCCCAGGTTCCTGACCTCCCCCTGGCCCAGATTCCTGACCTTCCCCTGGCCCAGGTTCCTGACCTTCTGCCCCTGGCCCAGGTTCCTGACCTCCCCCTGGCCCAGGTTCCTGACCTTCTCCCATGGCCCAGGTTCCTGACCTCCCCCTGGCCCAGGTATACTGGAGCAACGCCTGAGTAGTAGGCCGCACAGGTGTCCGTGCAGACAATCACAGTGGTGTTCATACTCCACATGAACCTCCCCCCATTCTAATCACCTCTCCCCACTCTGCCCCATATCCCTCTTGTCCCTTGTCCTTCATGCATCCCCTTAAATGCATCAATGCTCTCTGTTTCATTCACTCCGTATGGCAGCAAGTTGCACATTCTCACTGCTCTCTGTAAAGAAATTACTCCTATTTGATCTGTTGGTGGCCATCTTGCTGTTGAGTTTCCACTTTGGGTGCAATTGGCGATTCCAGAGCAAATTATACCCAAAATTGTGCCCGTTTGGAAAAGTGTTTTCTCCCCGAGTTTTTGCTCAGACACATTTGCACATCGCCGAATGCAAAATCTGCCATGGACCAGTGCAATCAGCAGTGTTTTATAAAGTAAGTTTTTTTTTAAATTCTTTAAAAATATCCCTTGATATATTTAAGAGCGGTAACTTGGTGCGGTTTGATTAATACAACTGAAAATGGGTTTATCACAAAAGCTAGGCCTTTTATAATCAGAGCGTCAATTCACCACCTGTGATTAACCCTTTAAAAAAAAATACTGACCCATTTGCTAGTTATATTGGGATACAGCAGTCAGTTTCTATAATTCAGAACATTTTATAACGTGCTTATTCATGCCCTTGCGCCCAAAAGATGCATCTTACTTTGTGGAGCCTCTTTGAAGGCCAACAAACAGATGCAATTTGCAGAAACTCCCAATGGTGATTCATTCGCCTTGGGGCCCTGGCCAGTTTTGTGCGCGGGGACAGATTCTCGCGCCATGTTTTTAAAACCAACGCAAAAGATTGCGGAAATTCAAGTTGTGCTGAATGCAATTTGCGCTTAAAATTCCCGATCTTTTAAACATAAGAACATAAGAACAGGTTATGCCAATACCGGGCTCGCCCATCACCCTCTGTGCTCGCTGGCCTACATTGGCTTCTGGTAAAGCAACGCCTCGATTTCAAAATTCTCACCCCTCGCCTATGGCCTCGCCCCTCCCTATCTCTGTAATCGCTTCCAGCCCCACAACCCCCCGAGATGTCTGCGCTCCTCTAATTCTGCCCTCCTGAGCATCCCTGATTATAATCGCTCAACCATTGGTGGCCTTGCCTTCAGCTGCCTGGGCCCCAAGCTCTGGAACTCCGTCCCTAAACCTCTCCGCCTCTCCACCTCTCTCTCGTTGTTGAAGACGCTCTTTAAAACCTACCTCTTTGACCAAGCTTTTGGTCAGCTGCCCTAATTTCCTCTTAGTCGGTGTCAAATTTTTATCTCATAATACTCCTGTGAAACGCCTTGGGACGTTTCACTACGTTAAAGGCGCTATATAAATACAGGTTGTTGTTGCTGAATTGCGCAAAAAAATCCAGTGCAACTGAGTGCTTATATTTATGTCCCTTTGTTCTGGCCTTGCCCTCAAGTGAAAACAGTTTCTCCACATCCACCATGTTGGACACCTGCATAATTTCAAAGACCTCTATTGGGTTTCTTACACTTTATTCCTGATAGTTCCAGCCTCTCAATTGTGGTAAGATCCTTGTAAATCGTTTCTGCACTTTTTCCAGTGCTTCAATATCCATTATGTAGTATGGAAACCTGAACTGCACACAGATGTGGTTGATCCAACGTTTTATATGAATTTAACATAACTTCACTGTTTTTAGGAGCATAGGTACATTAGGAACAGGAGGAGGCCATTCAGCCCTTCGAGCCTCCACCATTCAAATAGATCATGGCTGATCTGTACCTCAAATCCATTTACCCGCCTTTGCATCATATCCCTTGATACCCTTACCGAACAAAAAATTGGCGATCTCAGTCTTGAAAGCTCCAATTGACACCCAGCATCTCCAATGTTTTAGGGTGGGGGAGGGGGATAGCGAGGCGGGGTCAGGGAGGCAGGAGGTTTGGGAGGAGAGAGGAGGGAGTTCCAGAATTCCACTACTCTTTGTGTAAACAAAGTGCTTCCTGATTCCTCTCCTGACTGGCCGAGCTCGAATTTTAAGATTATGTTCTCTGCACTTGATTTCCTCACCAGAGGAAATAGTTGCTCTGTATCCAGCCGAACAAATCCTTTTAACATTTTAATCACCCTGATCAGACCATCCCTCAATCTTCTAAGCTCAAGGAGATTTAAGCCTTGTTTATGCAACCTGTCCTCATAATTTAACCCTCTAAGCCCAGTATCATCCTGGTGAATCTGCGTTGTACCCATTCGAAGGCTAGTATAACCTTCCTATGGTGCAGTGCCCAAAACTGAACGCAGTACCTCAGATGGGGTCTGTACAACTGCAGCCTAACTTCATCCCCTTCAGATAAAGGCCAACATTCCAGTAGCCTTTTTGATTGCTTTTGCAAAACCACGCTGACTCTCTCCGAACAGCTCATATTTGTGCAAGTGTTCAGTCACTCTATCCCGAATGACAAACTCTAGTAGCTTCACCACAACTGATGTTAAACTGACAGGCCAAGTGCCTGGTTTTCCTCTCCTACCCTTCTTAAATAATGGAGGGCCATTGGTAATTTTTCAGACTATCGGCACAATTCCCGAATCAAGAGAGCTTTGAAAGATTATAACTGTTGCATCTGCAATTGCCTCACCTGCTTCCTTTAAAATACTGGGGGTAGATTTACCTGTCCTAAGTCCCAGTATTTTCTCCATTATCACTGTTATTACTAATATTGAGTCCAATAAGTTCCTCCCCTTCATTTATTTTTTGTTTCCCTTCTATCACTAACATTATATATTCTTTCTCTACTGTGAAAACATATACAAAGCACTTGTTTAATAAATCTGCCATTACCTTGCTATGTTACTGTATCACCTGTGTCTGACTTTAATAGGCCCACATCTCCCATAGCCAGTCTCTTTCTCTCAATATATTTATTAAGGAATATAGCGAATAAGGCGGATGAGCTGAGAGCACAGGTAGACACTTGGGAGTATGACATTATAGCCATTACAGAGACATGGCTGAAAGAGGGGCAGGTTTGGCAGATCAATATTCCTGGTTATAGGATTTTTAGACAAGATAGAGAGGGGGATAAAAATGGGAGGGGGGGGGTCACGGTACTGATTAAAGAAACTATTACAGCGATGAGGAGGATGATATGTTAGAGGGATCATCAAATGAGGCCACATCGGTGGAATTGAAAAATAAAAAAGGGGCAATCACACTGCTGGGCGTGTATTATAGACCTCCAAACAGTGGGAGGGAGATAAAGGAGCAAATATGTAGGCAAATTGCTGTGAAGTCTAAAAACCATAGGGTAGTAATAGTAGGGGATTTTAACTATCCAAATATTGATTGGGACAAATTTAGAGTGAAGGGTATAGAAGGTGCGGAATTCTTGAAATGCATTCAAGAGAACTTTTTTAGTCAGTATGTAGCAAGCCCAACACGAGAGGGGGTGGTCTTGGATTTAGTTTTGGGAAATGAAGCTGGGCAGGTTAAAGGGGTATCAGTGGGGGAGCACTTGGGTGCCAGTGACCATAATTCAGTCAGATTCAAGTTGGTTATGGATAAGGACAAGAATAGGCCTGGAATAAAAGTTCCGAATTGGGGAAAAGCTAATTTTGCTAAGTTAAGGAGTGATTTGGCCATAGTGGACTGGAAACAGCTACTTGTAGGTAAATCAGTATCGGAACATTGGGAGGCATTCAAGGAGGAGATCTGGAAGGCTCAGGCCAAACATAGAAACATAGAACATAGAACATAGAACATAGAAAATAGGTGCAGGAGTAGGCCATTCGGCCCTTCTAGCCTGCACCGCCATTCAATGAGTTCATGGCTGAACATTCAACTTCAGTACCCCATTCCTGCTTTCTCGCCATACCCCTTGATCCCCCTAGCAATAGAAACATAGAACATAGAAAATATGTGCCCTTAAAGAAAAAGGCTGGGAAAAACAATTCTAGAGCTCCCTGGATGTCTAGGGATTTACAGGGGAGGATTAAGAAAAAAAGGCATGCTTATGTCATATATCAACAGCTAAATACTATAGAATCTTTAGAGGAATGTAGAAAGTTAAGAGGCAAAATTAAAAAGGATATTAGGAATACTAAGAGAGAGTATGAGAAATTATTGGCAGTAAAATTAAGGAAAACCCTAAGATGTTCTATAAATATATTAAGAGCAAGAGGGTAACTAAAGAAAGGGTAGGGCCTATTAGAGACCATGAGGGTAATCTTTGTGTGGAGGCGGAAGATGTTAGTAGGGTTCTTAACGAATACTTTGCATCTGTTTTCACAAACGAAAGGGATAATGCAGATACCGCTATTGAGGAGGAGTGTGATATTCTGGATGAAATAAATATAGTAAGAGAGGAAGTATTAAGGGGTTTAACAGCTTTGAAAGTAGACAAGTCCCCAGGCCCGGATGAAATGCATCCTAGGCTGTTGAGCGAAGTAAAAGAGGAAATAGCAGAGGCCTTGACCATCATTTTCCAGTCCTCTTTGGATCTGGGCATGATGCCGGAGGATTGGAGGACTGCTAATGTAGTACCCTTGTTTAAGAAGGAAGAAAGGGATAGGCCGAGTAATTACAGGCCTGTCAGCCTAACCTCAGTGGTGGGAAAATTATTGGAAAAAATCCTGAAAGACAGGATAAATCTGCATTTGGAAAGGCAAGGATTAATTAGGGACCGTCAGCACAGATTTGTTAAGGGAAGATCATGTTTGACTAACCTGATTGAATTTTTTGAGGAGGTAACCAAGAGGGTCATTGAGGGTAGTGCGTATAGTATAGTATATATGGACTTTAGCAAGACTTTTGAGAAGGTATCACGTGGTAGACTGGTCATGAAGGTTAAAGCCCATGGAATGCAAGGCAAAGTGGCAATTTGGATCCAAAATTGGCTTGGAGGTAGGAAGCAGAGGGTAATGATTGATGGATGTTTTTGTGACTGGAAGGATGTTTCCAGTGGGGTTCCGCAGGGCTCAGTACTGGGTCCCTTGCTTTTTGTGGTATATATCAACGATTTAGATTTGAATATAGGTGTTATACTCATAATAAATGGTCAAACTGAGTACTGTGTATAATGAGCAAGTGTGACTTTAGCTCCTTTATTGTAGTTCCAGAGTGTGGGTACCTCGTGGGTGGCCTGCTTATATACCGTGCTCCCAAGGGATGCTGGGATCCCTTGGGACTCCGACAGGTAGGCCCTCTGGTGGACAGGTGTGATGCAGGTTACAAGGTTACAAGGGGTTAAATACATAACAATAGGGAGTATGATGAAGAAGTTTGCAGACGACACTAAAATTGGCTGTGTGGTTGATAATGAAGAGTAAAGTCATGGGCTGCAGGAGGATATCAATCTACTGGTCAGGTGGGCAGTGCAGTGGCAAATGGAATTTAATTCAGAGAAGTGTGGGGTGATGCACTTTGGGAGGGCTAATAAGGAAAGGGTATACACATTAAGCGGTAGGCCACTTAATAGTGTAGATAAGCAAAAGGACTTTGGATTGTTTGCCCACAGTTCCCTGAAAGTAGCAGGCCAGGTGGATAAGGTGGTTAAGAAGCCATATGGAATGCTTGCCTTTATTGGTCGGGGCATAGAATATAAGAGCAGGGAGGTTATGCTTAAATTGTATAATACTTTGTTTAGGCCACAGCTGGAGTACTGCGTGCAGTTCTGGTCACCATATTATAGGAAGGACGTGATTGCAGTGGAGAAGGTGCAGTGGAGATTTACTAGGATGCTGCCTGGAATGGAGAATCTTAATTATGAGGACAGATTGGATAGGCTGGGTTTGTTCTCATTGGAACAGAGGAGGTTGAGAGGAGACCTCATTGAAGTGTACAAAATATTGAGGGGCCTGGACATAGTGGATAGTAAGGGTCTATTTCCATTAGTGAAGGGGTCTATTACGAGGGGGCATAGTTTTAATCTGGTTGGCGGAAGGTTTAGAGGGGATTTGAGGAGTGGGGGGCTTCTTTACGCAGAGGGTCGTGGGGATCTGGAACTCGCTGCCTGGAAGAGTGGTGAATGCAGAAACCCTCACCACTTTTAAGAGATGGTTGGATGGGCACTTAAAGTGCAGTAACCTGCAGGGTTACGGACCTGGAGCTGGTAATTGGGATTAGACTGGATGACCTTTTGTTGGACGGCTGTTTTCTATATTTCTATATTTCTCGCAGTCCGCAGGATTACCACTTTCCTTCGCAGTTGTGTAAACCATTTCCTTTAGCTTTATTCTGTGACTTACCTCGCATGTTGACCATGGTTGCTTGGCTGTACAAGTGGAACTTTTGCTCATTAGGGCCATGTATTGGTCTTGTAATGTACTACCACCCATTGGGCCAACATTGATACTCCTACCGTCGGCTTCCGACTATATTTCTTGGCGGTCTCCCCATTTTTTTGACGCTCTTCCCTCTGTGGGAAATTGGTGAGGCCCTCACACCGGCGGTTTGGAATGACCGCTGGGGAGCGTCTGCCAGCGTGCAACGCCGAAAAAACTCGTCCTGCCTGGGATTCATCCAAGCGGACCTCCGCTCCTGCAGGAGAAAATATCGCTGCGTGGAAGGTCTTACCTGGACGGTACGTATGAAACCTACAAGAAAAGGTAAGTGAGATTTTTTTTAAACTTCTTTTGCTGCGATTTTGTGTTAAAGGGTCCTCTGAAGGTTCTGTGATTTTTTTTGGTTTTTTATTTTTTGAATCACTTTTTTGTGCGTTCTCCCCTCCCTGGGCCCGTCTCCAGTCCCGGTGTAACTTTCTCCAGGATTGCATTTGCTGCCCAGAATCCCACCTACCGCCCTCTACCACCCAGAATCGCCATTTAACGCCCATTTTTGCCGCTGGGCGGTTTTTTCTTCCTTTTTTGACCAAACTTCCGCCCAAAGTACCGTGTGGATCTTAGCGGTCTTTTCAACGGTAAATGGATGGAACTTGTCTTTGATCAATTTTGACCCCACTGTTTCTGTATAAGTTTACCCGTAAACAACTCAGCCCAGTTTAATAGGTTTAGCTTACATCTCATTCCTTCTTAGTCAGCCTTCCTGAAGTTTAGAACTTTATGATCTTCCTCCTACTCAAACTTAATTTCAAACTCTGTCATGCTATGGTCATGTTTTGTATTCTATTCCTCTAGGGATGAACGCAGTACTTTGTCTGCACCCTTTATGGCTTTATCAACTTGTGTTGCCATATTTAGTGATTTATGCATCAATATACCCGGATCTCTTTACTCTTCTACCCCATTTAGTTTCTTACCTTCCAAGGAATAAATAACTTTCTGGTTCCTCCTACCTAAATGAACCACCTCACATGTGGAAACAGGAATGAAGGATTGGAATCCTGCCTCGCCATTCATTGCCAGGTCAAACAGTCTCTCTAAAACAGTTCTTTCATTACAAACTGTTATGTCTTGAATAAAGCAATGTGACTGAGTACTGCAGACTTGAGTAAGTGTGACCTTAGTCTCTTTATTCTAGGCCTGTTTTTATGCAGTGCTCCCAAGGGATGCTGGGATGCACCCTCTGGTGGCGGTAGAATGCTGGTTACAAGGTGTTGCATACATAACATCACTCCCCTCCTCCCCCCCCCCCCCCCCCCCGCCGCAAAGTCAAACACTTATTTACAGGGTGAGACGATCTGGGGCTTTCCGCTCCCTGGTCGATCGTCTCGGTACAAACACAGGTGCAGGTGAGTTGGTTGGGCCTTCGCTGGGCTGCTGGGCAGCTGGCCTTGCTGGGCTGCTGGGGATGATGAGTTCAGCTTCGTGGTCAACTGTGATGTCAGTTGCCACTTGTGTGTGTGTTGCAGGGTCGAAGTTGGTGGTGTCCTCTTCAGGTTGCTCGTGGCTGTCTGTGAATCGCAGTTTGGTTTGGTCCAAATGCTTTCTGCAAGTTAGTCCATTAGCAAGTTTGACCTGAAACACCCTACTCCCTTCTTTGGCTATGACGGTGCCAGCAAGCCATTTGGGACCATGTTCATAGTTGTGTACAAATACGGTCATTGACTTCAATATCGCGTGACAAATTTGCGCGATCATGGTACATGCTTTGTTGATGCCGCCTGCCCTCAACATGATCATGGAGATCAGGTTGGACTAGAGAGAGCCTTGTTTTGAATGCCCTTTTCATGAGCAGTTCGGCAGGGGGAACCCCGGTGAGCGAGTCGGGTCTGGTGTGGTAGCTGAGCAGCACTCGGGACAGGCGGGTCTGCAGGGAGCCTGCCGACACGCGTTCTGCCTGGCCATTAGATGCGGGCTTGATCAGAACAGATGTGACGTGCTTGATCGCATTGCGGGTCATGAATTCCTTGAATTCAGCACTGGTGAAGCACGGCCCATTGTCGCTGACAAGGGCATCAGGCAGGCCGTGCATGGCAAACATGGCTCGTAGGCTTTCGATGGTGGCAGTGGACATACTTACAGACATTATTACACATTCAATCCATTTTGAATAAGCATCCACAACAACCAAAAACATTTTGCCTAGAAATGGGCCAGCGAAGTCTATGTGGATCCTAGACCACAGTTTGGAGGGCCATGACCACAAACTTAGCAGTGCCTCTCTGGTGCATTGCTCAGTTGAGACCAAGTGTTGCATTGATGCACGCAAGACTCCAAATCTGAGTCGATGCCGGCCTACCACACATGGAATCTGGCTATAGCTTTCATCATTACTATGCCTGGGTGGGCACTGTATAGGTCGCGTATGAACGTTTCCCTGCCTTTCTTCGGCAAGACCACGCGATTACCCCACAAAAGACATTCCGCCTGCATGAACATTTCGTCTTTGCGCTGCTGGAATGGCTTGATCTCTTCATGCATCTCCGCTGGAATGCTGGACCAGCTCCCATGCAGGACACAGTTTTTTACAAGGGACAGTAAAGGATCCTGGCTGGTCTAGGTCCTGATCTGGCGGGCCGTAACGGGTGACTTTTTGTTTTCAAATGCATCCATCACCAAAAGCAAATCTGCAGGCTGTGCCATTTCCACCCCAGTGATGGGCAATGGAGCCAACTGAGAGCATCAGTTCAGTTCTCAGTGCCTGGTCTGTGGCGGATTACATAGTTATATGCAGACAACGTGAGTGCCCATCTTTGGATGCGAGCAGAGGCATTGGTATTAATACCTATGCTCTCTGAGAATAGCGATATGAGCAACTCATAGTCAGTTTCTAACTCGAACTTAAGCCCAAACAGACACTGGTGCATTTTTTTCACCCCATAAACGCATGCCAGAGCTTCTTTTTCAATCATGCTGTCAGCCCTTTTGGCCTTGGACAAATTCCTGGACACATAAGCGACCGGTTGCGATGTTCCCGATTCTTTTGCTTGTTGTAACACACACCCGACCCTGTACGAAGATGCATCGCAAGCTAGCACTAAACGTTTACATGGGTCATACAGAACAAGCAGTTAGTTGGAACATAACAGATTTCTGGCTTTATCAAAAGCAGTCTCTTGTGATTTCCCCCATACCCAGTCATCTCCCTTGCGTAGCAACACATGTAGAGGTTCTAGCAAGGTGCTTAACCCGGGTGGGAAATTACCAAAATAATTGAGGAGTCTCAGGAACGACCGCAGCTCCGTCACGTTCTGTTGTCTCGGCGTGTTCTTGATGGCCTCCGCCTTGGCGTCGGTGGGTCTGATGCCGTCTGCCGCGATTCTTCTCCCTAAGAACTCGACCTCTGGTGCTAGGAAAACACACCGAGCGTTTCAACCTGAGTCCCACACGATCTAGCTGACTTAGAACCTCTTCCAGATTCTGCAAGTGTTTGATGGTGTCCCAACCTGTGATTAATATGTCGTCCTGGAAAACCACGATACGTGGAACCGACTTTAGCAGACTCTCCATGTTCCTTGAAAAATAGCCGCGGCCGATTGAATCCCAAACGGGCATCTATTGTAGATAAACAGACCTTTGTGCGTATTGATGTAGGCGAGGCTTTTCGAAGATTCCGCCAGCTCCTGCGTTATGTCGGCCGAGGTCAGGTCCAAGTTGGTGAATGTCTTCCCTCCTGCCAGCGTCACAAATAGATCGTCTGCCTTGGGTAGCGGGTACTGGTCCTGCAGCAAGAAACGGTTAATCATTACTTTATTGTCCCCACAAATTCTGACCGTGCCATTGCCCTTGCGAACCGGAACAATCGGACAGGCCCACTCGTTGAACACAACCGGTGCGATGATGCCCTCTCGTTGCAGCCTGTCCGGCTCGATCTCCACTTTCTCTCGCATCATGTATGGCACCGCACGTGCCTTGTGGTGAATGGGTCATGTACCGGGAACCAAGTGGATCTGCACCTACACCCCAGAGAAATTCCCGATGCCTGGCTCAAACAACGACGGGAACTTGCTCAAAATCTGGGCACGTGAGGCGTTGTTGATGGATGAAAGCACTCGGATGTCATCCCAGTTCCAGCGGATTTTTCCTAGCCAGCTTCTGCCAAACAGTGTGGGGCCGTTTCCTGGTACAATCCATAGTGGTAGTTCGTGCACCGTTCCATCGTAGGAGACTTTTACTGCTGCACTGCCAATTACAGGGATCAGCTCTGTTGTGTAAGTTCTCAGCTTGGTATGAATAGGGCTCAGCTTGTGCCTTTGTGCCTTGTTGCACCACAGCCTTTTGAAGGCCTTTTTGCTCATGATAGACTGACTCGCACTCGTGTCCAATTCCATGGATACTGGAATTCTGTTCAGTTCAACTTTTAACAGTGGACATTTCGTGGTGAAGGTGTGTACCCCATACACTTCTGCCTCCTCGGTTCGAGTCCCTAGTTCAGTTTGATCCACCATGGATCGGTCTTCCTCTGCAACATGGTGGTTTGCAGGGTTTGAAGCTCGTCTGCACATTCGCTGTAGGTGTCCCATTGTTCCACAGCCTTTACACGCATAGTGTTTGAAGTGGCATTGATGGGCTCGATGTTAATTGCCTCGCATTCACTCTTGATGGCGGACTCTGAGTCATCTGCGGTCGTGCAGCTGCAGGTGTGTACATTCTGCCATATGCGTTCCTGCCTGAAAACGATGTTACTTTGTGTACAGTACTTGCCGATGCATCTTTATGCTGCAAAATTTGTTTGGAGTTATCGCTGGTGGACATAAATGCCTGGGCTATCGTTATGGCTTTGCTCAGGTTCGGTGTTTCAACAGTTAATAGTTTGCGAAGGATAACCTCATGGCCAATACCAATCACAAAAAAGTCTCTTAGTATTTGCTCCAGGAATCCATCGAATTCGCAATGTCCTACAAGGTGCCTTAGTTCAGCGACGTAGCTCGCCACTTCCTGGCCTTCAGACCGTTGACATATATAAAATCGATACCTTGCCATCAGGACGCTCTCCTTTGGATTTAGATGCTCCCGGACCAGCGTACACAGTTCTTCATACAATTTGGTTGTTGGTTTCACCGGAGCAAGAAGATTCTTCATGAGGCCATGGTTGTTGCCCCGCAGACGGTTTGGCAGCGTTCTCGTCCCCTTCCAGCTCATTGGCCATGAAGTATTGGTCGAGTTGCTCCACGAAGGCTTCCCATTCATCACCTTCTGAGAATTTCTCCAGGATACCAACAGTTCTCTGCATTTTCATGTAATGGTTCGTTACCTATTACTCGTCGCCAGTTGTTATGTCTCAAATAAAGCAATGTGACTGAGTACTGTAGACTTGAGTAAGTGTGACCTTAATCTCTTTATTCTGACTCCAGAGTGCTGGCACAGCATGGGAGGCCTGCTTATATGTAGTGCTCCCAAGGGATGCTGGGATCCCTTGGGACTCCAACAGATGCGCCCCCTGGTGGTGGTAGAATGCTGGTTACAAGGTGTTGTATACATAACACAAACAATGCAGGCTGGGTGGGTGTACTTGTGCAGGTGCATGGCCCCTGGCAGTACCACTCTGGCAGCTAGTTAGTGATACTAAAGAATGACTGAAGATGGAGACACACTTTCCTGTGGAAAGAAGGCATCAGTTTTCACCAGGTGATGTGGTTTCTCATTGAAAAATAGACTTTTACATCAAGGAAGGAGATCGTTAGGGCAATTGTGTTGCTGCAGTTTTCCGAAAGAGTTAACTAGTTAGCCCCAGTCCCTTTTCCCTTCCCCATACCATTCTAAATTTCTGTTATACAAATATTTATCTAGTTGCCTTTTGAAAGATATTATGGATGCAGTTTACACTACTGTCGAGCATTCATAAAAGATTTTCTCCTCCCTCCCCCTTTGTTCCTTTGGTGATGATTTTAAACGGATAGCCTCTAGTTACCGACTCAGCAACCAGTACAAGCAGATTTTTCCCCATTTACCAATCAAAACCCTTCATGATTTGCACAATTTCATCAGATCTCCTCTTAACTTGTTGTGCACACTAATCTGCCTTTTCCCGGTTGCCAAATTCACGTGAATGGCAGGATAATGGAGTGAAATTTTGTCTGATAACGCCAATGTGAAGCACTCTGGTATGTTTTACTCCGTTAAAGGTGCTATATAAATGCAAGTTATTGATAACGTAATCTCACAAAAGTTCCATAATTTCTGCTAATAACTTCTTCTTAGGCAGTCCCTCGGAGATGAGATGACTTGCTTCCACACTAAATGTGAGCTCTAAGGTGACTGATGAGACCAATGCGGGACATACAGTCTCTGTCACAGGTGGGGCAGATGGTGGTTGGAGGGACGGGTGGGTGGGGGGCTTGGGTTGTCGTACGCTCCTTCCGCTGTTTACGCTTAGCTTCCACATGCTCCCGGCAATGGGACTCGAGGTGCTCAGCGTCTACCAGGATGCACTTCCTTCACTTTGAGTGGTCATGGGCCAGGGATTCCCAGGTGCCGGTGGGGATTTTTCAAGGAGGCTTTGAGGGTGTCCTGGAAACGTTTCCTCTGCCCACCTGGGGCTCACTTGCCGTGTCGGAGCTCCGAGTAGAGCGCTTGCTTTGGGAGTCTCGTGTCAGGCATGCGGGCGATGGGGCCCACCCAGTGGAGCTGGTCGAGTGTGGTCAGTGCTTCGATGCTTGGGATGTTGGCCTGAGCGAGAACACTGACATTGGTGTGTCTGTCCACCCAGTGGATTTGCAGGATCTTGCGGAGCAGTGTTGGTGGTATTTATCCAGTGCTTTGAAGTGCCTGAATTACATAGTCCACATGTCTCTGAAGCGTATTGGAGGGCGGGTATCACTACTGCTCTGTAGACCATGAGCTTGGTGCCAGATTTGAGGTCCTGGTCTTCAAACACTCTCTTCCTCAGGCAACCGAAGGCTGCGCTGGCACACTGGCACTGCCAATAACACACTCAGTTTAATTCATGCATGCGTAACGGAGGCACTAGTGCCAGTACCAGTGGATCAAGATGGATTGCTTCGAGGTATCCATAAACGTTTGCTAAATTCTCGGGCAGTACTGAAACAAGTTTGATCATTTGTTTTGGTACAGACTGGGTTTGGGCCCAGAATCGGCTTTGCATAGTCAGTGTGCTACCCAACTGATAGGCTCCGAATCGGTGCTGCACTGGCAGTATGCTTCCCATCCAGCAGGCCCAGAATCAGCCTTACACTGACAGTGTGCTCCGCAACCGGCAGGCCCAAGGCCTCAAGCCTCAGTTCATTCATTTAAGAATGCTGCTGGTGCCTGTCGCGTCTCCACAGGCAGCTCTAATAATCACAACGGATGTATTTTGGACTGCCTGCCTTGCCGGCAGTACCCCCCCCACCCCCCGCAGATAAATCCCGGGAGGGGGGAGGGAAAGTGTTACGTATGTAAACATTGTAACTGTGTAAGACTTGCCACCAGAGGGCGCAACTGTTGGAGGCCCAAGGGTCACCTGCACACCTCGTGCAAGGGAGTATAAAAAGTTGTCTGCCATGCTGCTTAGGCACTCTGGAGTTGTATTAAAGAGACTAAGGTCACATCAGTTTTAGCTCACAGTACTCAGTCTTGTGGAATTCTTCCATTCCGAACAGAAAGAATGGGAGGGAGGGCCACTCTTGGGCAGGCAGTGTGTTGTGGAGTTGTCCTGTCCCTCCTGGCTGGCTCTGCACCAAAACAGAAAAATGTAGCTGCCTTTTTGGTGCCGGCCGGATGACGAGGCCGCATCCACATTCGCAGAACCTGAGCTGAGCAGGTCCCACAGCTGCTCCCTTCAGGGCAGCCCAATTTCTCAAAGGGGACCTAAAACCGGCGTTAGACCTTTCACTCGCATTTGTATGGGATATACGCTGGCTTTAGGCGGCTGCCCTAGGTGCCTGAAAATCTTCCGAGGCCAATATCAGATGTTCTTGGGGCGTATGGCACAGCAATATTTCTTTAAAAAATAACTGCATCAGGAGTTTAACAAAAAATGAACATAATTTACGACCCACGTAGTATAACACGACAGAATAGCTGAATTGTTGCCGCCCATGGCTCAGCACGCTTGTCTCTGAGTCACAAGTTGTGGGTTGAAGCCCCACTCCAGAGACTTGAGCACCTAATCTGAAGGAGTGCTGCACTGTGGGAGGTGCCATTTTCTGGATGAGGCATTAAACCAACACCCTGTCTGCCCTCTCAGGTGGACATAAACGATCTCATGGCTGTAATATATATAGCTCCAACCAGTGGACTACTGTGGTAATGCATTGCTGTTTACAACTATTTTGTTGTATCTGTAAAACAATTAAATTGTTAAATCAAGTGCCCCCTGATTAAAGGGGGGGCACTAAAACCGACAAACTTAAACAAATGAAACTTTAGACATTACGTGGTTCAAATTAAAATTTGGTTGCCGGGGTGACGTTGCACTCCAGTCCCTCCGGCACCCACCTCTCGCGGAAGACCGCGAGCGTACCGGTGGACACCGCGTGCTCCACCTCCGGGGACACCCCAGCTCGGATGTAACCGTGGAAGAGAGGCAGGCAGTCAGGCTGAACGACCCCCTCGACCGCCCTGCCTGGACCGGCTGATGGCCCCCTTGGCCATGCCCAGGAGCAGTCCTACAAGGAGGCCCTCGGACCTACCAGCTCCCCTTCGCACAGGGTGCCCAAAGATCAGGAGTGTGGGACTGAAGTGCAGCCAGAATTTGAGGAGCAACCCCTTCAAACATTGGAAGAGGGGCTACAACCTCTCACACTCAACATACACATGGAACACGGACTCTTCCAGACCGCAGAAATTGCAGGCAGCCTGGGAGCCCGTGAACTGAATTAAAAACTTATTGCACGGGACTGCTCCGTGCACCACCCTCCAGGCCAAGTCCCCGATAAATAGTGGGAGGACTCCTGCGTAGAGTGCACTCCATTGGGGAGCCCCGCTCCTCCGGATGGCAAGATGATGTGTCATGGTGTGTCCGGACGGTAGGCGAGGATGGCAAGGTGGAGAGTGTGCAGGAGCAGCCCGTACAGGAAACCCCTCCACGCAGAACTGAAAGGCACGGAGAGGATTTCCCCAAGGCGGCTCAAGTTGTGAGGCGCTGGCTCCCGAGGGAGGTTTCGGGGCTCGGCGCCGATGAGGAATTTGGTCCAGACGGAGGTCCGTTCAGACGGGATCTCCCCACGTGCTTGAGCCTCCTCGACACACCTAACGGAGTCAGGGCCCAGTGCTGTTTTTAGCGACCATTGCTGTTTACAACAATAAAGAGGGAACAGGTCACCTGACAGGTTCCTGAAGTTAGCAGCCATCTGTGTGTTTGTGAGGTCATACAGAAGATATCACAATGGCCACTGTTCAAAATAGAACAGGGAGCTCTCAAAATATCTGGTTATTATCGCTGTTTGTGGGATCCTGCTATGCACATATTGGCTGTTGCGTTTCCAACACTACAACAGCGACTACACTTCAAATGCACTTTATTGCCGGTCATCATCATCTTGGCAGTCCCTCAGAATCGAGGAAGCCTTGCTTCCACTCCTGAAGTGAGTTCTTTGGTGGCTGAACAGTCCAATACGAGAGCCACAGACCCCGTCACAGGTGGGACAGACATTCGTCGGGGGAAGGAGTGGGTGGGACTGATTTGCCGCGCGCTCCTTCTGCTGCCTGCGCCTGACCTCTTCACTCTCTCGGCGTTGAGATTCGAAGAGCTCAATGCCCTCCCGGAGGCACTTTCTCCACCTAGAGCGGTCTTGGGCCAGGGACTCCCAGGTGTCAGTGCTGATGTCGCATTTTATCAGAGAGGCTTTGAGGGTGTCCTTGTAGCATTTCCGCTGCCCACCTTTGGTTCATTTGCCATGAAGGAGTTCCGAGTAGAGCACTTGCTTTGGGAGTCTCGTGTCTGGCATACGAACCATGTGGCCTGCCCAGCGAAGCTGATCAAGTGTGGTCAGTGCTTCAATGCTGGGGATGTTGGCCTGGGCGAGGACACGAATGTTGGTGCGCCTGTCCTCCCAGGGGATTGGCAGGATCTTGCTGAGACATCGTTGGTGGTATATCTCCAGTGACTTCTGTACACATGATGGTAAAGCGCTTTGGGACGTCCTGAGGTATGAAAGGCGCTGTATAAGTACAAGTCCTTCTTTTTCTAAATTGGACTGCACAAGCTGAGCTGAAGCAAGTGGATACTGTCATGTATTCAACTGTCATTGTAACCCATGTACAAGCTGACCTAAGTTGTACACCTTGAGAACATTGACCACAAGGGGGTGAACTTGTGGGAGACACTCCTAAGCTGGACTTTCAGGTATAAAAGGGGACGCTTCACCCACCTTCATCACTTGAGGTCTTGGTAATAAAGGTAACTGGTCACAGAGTGACCTTCTCTCAAGTATGGGCCTCGTGTGCATTTATACTGTATAGTAAGGAGATAGATACGGTGTGTGTTAGCTTGGATCAGTTGATAGCCTTCCATCTGAGGGACTGCTGCACTGTCGGAAGTACCATCGTTCGAACAAGATGCTAAAGATACTGTGGCACTGTCTCAGTTCCCTCCTCCCTTAACCAGCGCCACCAAAAAATACCAGATCTGTCAGCATCGCTGTCTGTGAGAGGCTCACTACAGAAAACCTGCTACGTTTGCTTACAGAACCAATCACTGCTCTGCAAACAAATTGTTGTGTGAGCTGTTTCGATGATACGATAAATGGCGATAGAAATGCAGGCACTCCTTCCGCAGTGTGAATGAAATAAGCCAAAGGGCTTTGTGCTGCAACAAATCATTTCTGTGCCTGTGTTTGGAGAGTTGCAGTGGGTTATGTTTGCAGTGGGTAATTCTCGGAGAATGCGCATGTTGGTATTTTGTGATTTCCTCAAAGATTAGAGTTGTAACCTGTAATATATGATGATGTTCGATTGGAGATCAATATGCAACTAAGTGACAAGGAGAGCGGCACTTTCTCTCAGTTTCGCAGCAAGCAAATGGCTGCAATAATAGCTAATTGTCCAGCACTACCACTTACAAACTGCTTCCCTTCTTCCCTTGAGAGTACCAGTTGTTATTTATTCAACAGCTGTAGAAAAACAAATCCTCGCGTTTGTGCTCTGCGAGCAGCAAATACCACACCAAAATTAAATCTATATTCAGACCCGTTCCTTAATCTTGGGTGCAGTTTCTCAGTTTTCCACGTGCTTCAGGCAGGTCTCTGGTAGTTCAATCGCCTGATCATTTCGGTTGTGTAAACCCACGCAGTGATCGCGGGCAGACTATTCGAATGTGGAAGGCACCACTGCTCAGCCCGATCCTGTCCTCCCCATAATATGAACGCATGCCCCACTTTCTATTCGGGACTGGGGTTCACTGGACGCCAACCAGGAGCACTCACTGCGATTGTTACACCTGCATTGCAGCTTTGGCTAAGCTCACCTAACCCAGCACAAACCAGGAACCGAATCGGGGGCATTCCAGCTTGGGATCTTCTAGGCTCTATGGGCGATGCATCCTACCCACTGGTCCATCAGGAGAGTGAGTGCACAACAACATACTCCTATCTCAGTATAACCTCAGTTCCACTACGTCCACCTCCGTCGCTTTCTAATTTGCGTGTTTCACGTTAATTATAGATGGAGGCCATTCGGTCCATCTTAATTCACCCATCCAGTGAGATCCTCGTGCCAGCCTACCCCTATTGTAGCGTCCATCTGTTTCTCTAGATGATGCCAGGGATTTTGCTGCCACTGATGTGATGTTTATTCCACATGTTGATTACTGTGTGAAGAAGAATTCTCCTGCTGTCAATCCTACAAATACCCGTTACAGGTGCAGCATCCCGAATCCGGAACCCTCGGGACCGAGGCCATTCTGGATTTTGCGTTTTGCCGGATTTTGGAACGCCTTTCTGACGTCACGAATCCGGAAACATCCGAGCCCAGGTTTGGATATTTCCAGATTTCGGAACGTCAGAAAGGGATGGAGCGGGGAAGAGGGGTGCTCGGCGATGAGTTGTCCGAGTGTTCGGGCGGGGCCCCACTGCCGTGGATTTGTTCGCGCGGGCCCTGCCGAAGAGGACCTGATCGGACGGGGCCCGGCACCATGGAGGAGTTCCTTGTCTGGCCCGAGGTAGGTGGGGTTGGGCAGCCGAGGGGGCGAGGTCGGGCCACGTGAAGTCGGGGCGAAGTCGGTTCGCCGAGGCGGGAGGGAGTCCGGATAACGGAACATTTTCCGGTTTCTGGGCGATCCCACCACGGATCGGCCCATGTCCGGATTCCAGAACATTCTGGATTCTGAAACTCTGGATTTTGGAGGTTGAACCTGTACTAGTTTGAACCCATGTTTCCTCATTCCACCCCAACAGGCTAATTGAAATAATTTTCCAGGTTAACTTTTCCTACACCCTTAAGATTGCGATATACCTCTCTCCACGATCACCTCTCAGGTAGTTCCCTTCTCCGATGAATAGCCCAAGTCTCTCTCGTCTATCCTCATAACTCAGACCCTGAGGACCAGCTGCCTGGTTCGTCTCTGCACTGCCTCCAGAGCTTGAATGTCTCATTTCTTGGCAACCAGAATTGGTTTCAATGTTGAAGGTGCAATCTGACAAGAGAATGATACAGTTCAATCATCACCTCCTCCCACTTAGATTCTACTCTTTAAGCTTATGGTTTAACGTCCTTAAGGTTTGGTTGATTGTTGCTCTGCATTGGTTGGGCATATCTACTAAGATTCCTCGGGCTCTTTCAGCCTTGTTCTTAGATGTTTCAATGTATACATGGTGTACATGTGCAGTTTATTTTTCCTTCCAATGTGTAGCACTTTACACTTGTCTGCATTAGATCTCACTTAGTGCGACATTCACTTACATATTTTGTCCACTCATTCTGTAATTTCCGAGCAGGGTCTTTCGATTTTGCTGCTCCTCCTAGTTTTGGCATCGTCTGCAAACTTGAAACTTTGAGTTTCCGAATCCCGATCGTTCTGTAATGGCAACAACAGCTTGCATTTATATAGCAGCTTTAACATAGCAAAACTTCCCATGGTGTTTCACAGGAGCGGAATCAGACAAAGTTTGACATCGAGCCACAAAAGGAGATTTTAGGAAAGGCGGCAAGAGGTAGGGTTAAAGGAATTTCTTCAAGGAGATGAGCAAGGTAGAGAGGTGGAGAAGTTTAGGGAGGAACTTAGGGCCTAGGCGGCTGAAGCCACGGCCGCCAATGGTGAGGTGATGGAAGTCAGGGATAAGCAAGAGGCCAGAATTGAAGGATCGCAGAGATCTCGGAGGGTTGTAGGGCTGGAGGAGGTTACAGAGAAAGGGAGGCGGCGACACCATGGAGGGATTTGAAAACAAGATGAGAATTTTAAATTCGTAGATCAGCGAGCACAGGGTTGATGGGTGAATGCGAGTTAGATTATGGGCAGCAGAATTTTGAATGAGCGAGAGATAACGGTGAAAATTGGGAGGCCAGCCAAGAGAGTATTGGAACAGTCGAGTCTGGAGATACCAAAGGCATGGATGAGGGTTTCAGCAGCAGATGGGCAGAGGCAGGGGCGGAGACGGGCGATGTTACATAGCTGGCGTTGGAGGAGATATGGGGTCGGAAGCTCACCTGAAGGTCAAATAGGTCACCGAGATTGCGAATTGTCTGGTTCGGCCTCAGATAGGGGGATGGAGTCGGTGGCTAGGAATTTGAATTTGTGGTGGAGACTCAAGACAATGGCTTATGTCTTCCCAATATTTAATTGGGGGAAATTTCTGCTCATCCAATACTGGATGTCAGACAAGCAGTGTGACAAATCAGAGATAGTGGAGGGGCCAAGAGAGGGTGGCAAGGGGTCTCGTCAGTGTACATGTGGAATAGGGTGTTGTGTTTTCGGATGATGTCGCCAAGGGGCAGCATGTAGGTGTAAAATCGGAGGGGGCCAAGGATAGATTCTTGGGAGGGTGAGGACTCCAGAGGTAATGTTACTGGAGCAGGAAAGAAGCCATTGCAGGAAATTCTCTGGCTTTGACTGAACTGATAGGAATGGAACCAGGTAAGGGCAGTCCCCCTCAACTGGACGATGGTGGAGAGGCATTGAAGGAGGATCGTATGGTCAGCCATGTCAAAGGCCGCAGACAGGTCAAGAAGAGGGATAGTGTGCTTCAGTCACAATCACAAATGGCTAGAACCTCCACTTTTGTGGTTATCGCCCAAAATTGGGCGTTATTTCCGGCATAGGCGGTAAAAAAGGGTTTTCAGATCGTCGGCTTCTCGCCCATTCTCAGGCCACCTAGTCTTCACTTTTAAAAATGGGCGTTACCGCGAGCAATATAAAATGGGCGGTAGCTTTAAATTTTTTTGACCTTCTGCCGTAAAGTGTGGCCGTCCTTGGCAACGGCATGGCAACGCATGATTCCCGCGATTCTCGAGGTCAAGGGTCACCATGACATGCGCAGAAGAGGAGACAGAGAGAGAGGGAGCTCAGAGGGGCTGAAGGCGTGCCTGGGTGTGGTGTGGCTGCTTTGGGAGGAAGGAGGGAGATTTTAGAGCTTCACAGCAAGTAGGCAAACAAAAAGTAGCTGTTACCAGCCACATATTTGACTGAATTTGGCCTATAATGGAGAGAGAAGAGAAGGCATCACAGCACACTGTGGAGACTGACGCTGGAGAGAGCAGTAAGGTGGGAGAGGAGCACATTGGAGGCTACAAAAGAGCCAGGAAGTTCTCAGAAGAGGCAAATGCCTCCCTCCTGCAGAAGGTCAAGTCACGCTGGGGTGATTTCACCCAGGGAGGGTGTGGGAAGCCCACCTCAAAGGCCTACCAGAGGATATGGACCGAGATAGCAGAGGTGACCGACGAGGGCAACCAATGCCGCAAACGATGGAACAGCCTTGTGGGATCTGCAAAAGTAAGTATTACATTGATTTACATATACTTATGTTTTTATATACCGGTAATTTGATTTGTAACAGTCATGAGTGACTATCAGCAGATGTGAGGTCTTTCACTTTTACCGGGAATGTTTTACTCAAAGCCTGCGGTCACGGTGTACGTCTTTAGGTAAAGAATGATAATTATCATAATAATCATGATTACATCTGTTGGTTATGAGTTTTATCAGTCTCTGTGACAGTACCGAGCAATGATATCACGCAAGGATCTCATGGCATGTCATCCTGTCACCTTTTACAGAAGAAGCTATCGATGATGAGGTCCATGCAGAGGCGAACGGGTAGGGGACCACCAGTCCCCAGCGACATCACAGATTTGGAGGAGCGAGTGCTCGCACTTGTGGGGAAGCAACCCCGGACAGCCACGGACACATCTGCAAACCCTGAAGTGATGCCACCAGAGTAAAGCTTACACCATTGCGTGATGTAAAGTCAATAGATGCCACACCCACTCATATCCTAACAATCATATATGATGGATGATTTCTAAAATTGTCCAATAAATAATGATGGCCTAATGAAAATCATTGCAATGCAATGTGTTGATGGTCATGAAATGTGATGTCTGCGATGATTTTGATAGCAGTGGTGCTTTTGTTGTGCAAATGCTGTGTGTAGCACTGGACTCACCCTGTCAACCTAGCACCCTCTTCTCCTCCAATAACCTCATTTGTGTTTTGCAGCTCAGCCAGCAGCACGGCCCCAGACAAGACCACAGAGGCCAGAAGGTGGGGGCGCTGGGCCGGACTTTCCTGACGATCCTACATCTGGTGCTGAGGAGCTCCGATTCTCGCCCGCCAATCCGCTGGGTCTGTTCTCCACGGATGAGAGTGTTGACTTTGAGGAACCTGCATCGCCACGCTCCAGAAGCCATTCCTCCCCAAGGCCAGCTCGTGGTCCTCCGGTCATTCCCACTTCCAAGCACCTCACCATACGGCACCCTATTTGTCCCCAGGACGGCGCCGACACCACGGAGGCGTCGTGGACGTGGCAGGTCTGTTTCACGAGCGCGACATGACAGTGGAGAGATGGTACAGTTGTCCAGGAGGACTGTAGACTTTGGTCACCAACTCATCGACGCATTGGGGGGGCATATCCCGACAGCTGGCCACCATGACCAAGTACATTCCACGGATAGCAGAGGCCCGGGATGCGACAGCCAGGAACACTGCTGCCACAGGCCTCCGAGTGGTCCCCGAGCGCAGCACTCCACCCCAAGGTACCACACCACCACTGTGAATGACAGATGAGAGCAAGGACTAAGATCCTGCTTCTGCATCAGAGAATGTTGCCCCCTCGGCACCCCCCGCTCCCGTACTCGTGCAACCGCCACATCTGCCTTCATCCCCCCAATGAAGCACCGCCTGAGGAGCTCCTCAGCCAGGCACCGTGGAGCGAGGAGGGGAAGGGGTAGAGGTGGGGAGAAGAAGGGGAGGGGGAAGGAAAGTGAGGTGCATGTCCGCAGGTGATGGCTGTGTTATATCTCCATCTGGGTGTATGCAATTTGTTGCAATGTATGGGGGCTGGGGACCACGCTCCTGCTTTGCCTTTGTATTCTGTGTTGCTGGACATGCTGAACATGTGATTTATGTCAATGGTGGAAAAAGTGGGGTGTGGGCGGGGGTTGGGTGTTATTGGCTGTGATACTTATGATTTTAGACCAATGTTGGTATTAAACTTTTGTTGCTGACCATAACCTTGTTGCGCATTGTCTCAGATAGCTGGACCGTTACACACTGGTGATTCCTTAACATGAAAGGGTTAAATAAAACTTAACATCAATCAACATAAACTTTAACTGGCACCAAGGTGATGGGCACCATTGATGTATGAGCTGCACACACACAGCAGTGTGGTCAGTGTTGTCACTCACAGCAATGCACTTTGAGGCAAATCTTTCAGAGATCAGCTCCTCACGTAAGAGTGGGATTTAACAAATGGCAGCCACACCACTGGCGTTCGTTCCGGTTAGTTCACTTTTTGTGGGCGAGCGATATTGTGGGCGATATGTGTGCGAGGTGCCGAAATTGACGATGGACGATCCATGGCCACCAGTTTGGGTAAATATGCTCTTTATGACAAAAAACTGGGTGAGCGTTAATATTGAATTTCGGCGTTAATTCTGTGCAGAAAGTAACGCCGGGCAATATAATGGCCGTTGAATTCACCCATTCTGCTGATCCCACCCCAAAAAGTGGGCGGACGGTAATATTTTTTCCCGGCGTTAAGCACATGGGGAAAATAATGCTCGGCGATAAGTCTCCAACAAAAGTCCATCAGTTTCCATTTTGTGGCAAAATGGGCGATATATGGGCATTATATGTAATTTCAGCGGTAAAATGGGCGTTACGTGGACGTTAAGCAGGCAAAAAAAGTGGAGGTTCTAGCCCATAAGGTATCATTTGTGACTTTGATTAGGGCCATTTCAGTGCTGTGACAGGGGCGGAATCCTGATTGGAGAGGTTCAAAAATGGAGTTGCGGAAAGATGGGCACGGATTTGGGAGGCGGCAACACATTCAAGGATTTTGAAGAAACATAGAAACATAGAAAATAGGTGCAGGAGTAGGCCATTCAGCCCTTTGAGACTGCACCACCATTCAATAAAATCATGGCTGATCATTCACCTCAGTACCCCTTTCCTGCTTTCCTGCTTTCGCCTGGTTCTGGACTTCCCTAACATCAGGAACATTCTTCCTGCACCTAACCTGTCCATTCCCGTCAGAATTTTATATGTTTCTATGATATCCCCTCTCATCCTTCTAAACTCCAGTGAATACAGGCCCAGTTGATCCAGTCTCTCCTCATATGTTAGTCCTGCCATCCTGGGACTCAGTCTGCACTGAACCTTCGCTGCACTCCCTCAATAGCAAGAATGTCCTTCCTCAGATTAGGAGAACAAAACTCAACACAATATTCCAGGTGAGGCCTCACTAAGGCCCTGTACAACTGCAGTAAGACCTCCCTCTCCTTTACTCAAATCCCCTAGCTATGAAGGCCAATATACCATTTGCCTTCTTCACTGCCTGCTGTATCTGCATGCCAACTTTCAATGATTGATGTACCATGACGCCCAGGTCTCGTTGCACCTCCCCTTTTCCTAATCTGCCGCCGTTCAGATAATATTCTGCCTTCATGTTTTTGCCACCAAAGTGGATAACCTCACATTTATCTACATTATACTGCATCTGCCATGCGTTTGCCCACTCACCTAACCTGTCCAAGTTACCCTGCAGACTCTTAGCGTCCTCCTCACAGCTCACACCACCACCCAGCTTAGTGTCATCTGCAAACTTGGAGATATTACACTTAATTCCTTCATCTAAATCATTAATGTATATTGTAAAGAGCTGGGGTCCCAGCACTGAGCCCTGCGGCATCCCACTAGTCACTGCCTGCCATTCCGAAAAGGACCCGTTTATCCTGACTTTCTGCTTCCTGTCTGCCAACCAGTTCTCTATCCACGTCAATACATTACCCCCAATACCATGTGCCTTAATTTTGCACATCAATCTCTTGTGTGGGACCTTGTCAAAAGCCTTTTGAAAGTCCAAATACACCACTTCCATTGGTTCTCCCTTGTCCACTCTACTAGTTACATCCTCAAAAAATTCTACAAGCTTTGTCAAGCATAATTTCCCTTTCATTAATCCATGCTGACTTGGACCGATCCTGTCACTGCTTTCCAAATGCGCTGCTATTACATCTTTAATAATCGATTCCAACATTTTCCCTACCACTGATGTCAGGCTAACCGGTCTATAATTCCCTGTTTTCTCTCTCCCTCCTTTTTTAAAATGTGGTGTTACATTAGCTACCCTCCAGTCCATAGGAACTGATCCTGAATCTATCGAATGTTGGAAAATGACCACCAATGCATCCACTATATCAAGGCCCATTTCCTTTAGAAATCTGGGATGCAGACTATCAGGCCCCGGAGTTTTATCAGCCTTCATTCCCATCAATTTCCCTAACACAATTTCCTGACTAATAAGGGTTTCCTTCAGTTCTTCCTTCTCACTAGACCCTCGGTCCCCTAGTATTTCCAGAAGGTTATTTGTGTCTTCCTTCGTGAAGACAGAACCAAAGTATTTGTTCAATTGGTCTGCCATTTCTTTGTTCCCCATTATAAATTCACCTGAATCTGACTGCAAGGGACCTACATTAGTCTTCACAAATCTTTTTCTCTTCACATATCTATAGAAGCTTTTGCAGTCAGTTTTTATGTTCCCTGCAAGCTTACTCTCATACTCTATTTTCCCCCTCCTAATTAAACCCTTTGTCCTCCTCTGCTGTATTCTAAATTGCTGCCAGTCCTCAGGTTAGCTGCTTTTTTTGGCCAATTTATATGCCTCTTCCTTGTATTTAACACTATCCCTAATTTCCCTTGTTAGGCACGGTTGAGCCACCGCTATCTTCAGCTTTCGCTCTAAAATTCAGTTTGGTCCCATTTCTTGCTGCAATTTTCTGCTGGCGGCCCCTGCCGCATCCAACATGAGATTGCCGAAAGTTGATGCATGAAGTTGATTATTTTACCCCTTCCAAATTGGCCAGGGCTTTTCCCCTCTCCCAGGAGATCACATGGATTTCGGGTGGGGAGTGGTGCACTGTGGTGCACACGGCACTGCAGGTGTGAAGGACAGGCTGGATGTAGCACAGGGTCTTTTCCTGTGTGCGTTGTTTGTGTGTGCGTAGATATGCCCTCACAACCAGCGGAGAGAGAGTTTAGAATTTAGCGGCCATGGTTTCATTGTTACTCAGGCCCTAAAGTGAAAGGTCAGTGGGTTGACCCACTGAGCTAAGTGGTGTCTAATGTGCTGGGTCAGCGGTCCCACTCTAGGAGAATGCTGGGGTGACATGGAAATGCTAGTTTGGTATGTTAGTTTAGGCATAGTGTTTGGACAATGCCAAATTACCTTTACCCGAATCCCCTGCTCTACCTGAACTGGGAGGGTTTGCTGCCAACAGCGTGAACAGTTCTACAGCGCTAACTTCCATCACTTTGATGAGCACACCGCTCACATAAAGAGTGTTTGTGTTTCACAGCTGTCTCTGTTTAAAAAGATGCGTTTGGGAGCAATTAATCCTTTCAGCTCAGTCCTCCATCATTTAGCAGCTATGGTGAGGTGGTAACAATGCTGATTTAACTGAACTCATGTTTCTTTGTAAACTGAGCTTGCTGCGATCAGGAATCCCCCCAAAAATCTGAATTGTGTTTCTGTTCTCCCAACCACCAGGGACACCCAGTGACACGGTGATGTGACACCTCAGGGGACATTTTCTTCAGGCCACACTTCAGATTCCAACACTTAAAGGAGGTGCGTACCATGAGGCCTTGGGAACAAAGGAACGGGACGGGGCCTTTCAGCCCCTCGAGCCTGTTCCACCATTCAATTAGACCATGGCTGATCTGTACCTCTCTCCATTTACCCTTCTTTGATCCTTTTCTCTGACCTAATAAAAATTAGCAGTCTTGAAAATGTCAATTGTCCCACAGCATGCACAGCCCCTGAGGGAACGAGTTCCAGATTTCCTCTACCCTTTGTGTGAAAAAGTCCTTCTTGATTTCTCTCCTAAATGATCTAGCTCTAATTTTAAGATGATGTCTCCTTGTTTTTGGTTCCCCCACCAGAGGAAATAACTTCTCTGTATCTACTGAAGCGAATCGTTTTATCATTTTAATCACTTAGATTAGATCATGCTCAACCTTCTAAGCTTAAGGGACTATAAGCCAAATTTAGTCAAACTGTCCTCATAATTTAGCCCTCTCAGCTCTGATATAATTCTGGTGAATCCACGCTGCACCCACTCCCAGGTCAATATATCCATCCTATGGTGTGGTGCCCAGAACCGAACACAATAGTCCAGATGTGGTCTAACCAAGACTCGATACAACGGAGGCATTACTTCCTCCTCTTTGCATTCCAATCCTCTTGAGATACAGGCCAACATTTCATTAGCCTTTTTGCACCTGTGCATTTGTTTATAGTGAATTGTGCACCTGGGCACCCAAAATCCTTCGCTCCTCCACAGTTCCTAGTCTCCCCCCATTCAGAAATTATTCCAAACTTGTCTTTCTCAGATCCAAAGTGGATGACCTCACACTGCCATTGAACTCCATCTGCCACAGTTTTTGGCACTCAGTTACTTAGAATGACATAGAATATACAGCAAAGAAACAGGGCATTCGGCCCAACCAGTCCATGCTGCTCTTTATGCTCCACTCAAGCCTCCTCCCATCCTTCATTATCTAAGCTGACACTCCAGTGCAGTGCTGAGGGAGTGCTGCACTGTCGGAGGTGCCGTCTTTCAGATGAGACGTTAAACCGAGGCCCCGTCTGCTCTCTTAGGCGGACATACAAGATCCCATGGCACTATTTCAAAGAAGAACAGGGGAGTTATCCCCGGTGTCCCGGCCAATATTTATCCCTCAACCAACATAACAAAAACAGATTATCTGGTCATTATCACATTGCTGTTTGTGGGAGCTTGCTGTGCCAAAGTTGGCTGTCGCGTTTCACACATTACAACAGTGACTATGCTTCAAAAAGTACTTCATTAGCTGTAAAGCACTTTGGGAAATCTGGTGGTCATGAAAGGCGCTATATTTTTAAAGGCAAGTCATATTTTTAACTCTATCAGCATAACCCTCTATTCCCTTCTCCCTCATATGTTTATCTAACCACCCCTTAAATGCATCGATACTATTCGCCTCAACCACTCCCTGTGGCAGCGAGTTCCACATTCTCACCACTCTGGTGAGAAATGATAGAGAATTCAAACAGGCTGCATTTAGACAGACTGTGAAAATTCACAGACCCCCAAGTCAAGGCTGCTACATGCAGTTCAGCATGTTGCATTAAGGCATCAATCACCTTGACATTTTAGGACCCTTGGGTAGCGAGCCAATTAAAAGGTTAAAAGACTATTAATTGAGCCAATAAGATCAAAGAAGGCGAGTTCTTTTCTGTAAATTGATCCAGGTATAAGTACAGCCATTTTGACCATGTGGTCCCAGAAGGACAAAGACTTAGCTTAAAGCCAAGAACTTGTTACTGCTGTCTGCCAAATTAAAGAAGTTAAAACTACAATCGGAGTTCGTATTTCATTGGAAATTAAGAGATCTAACAATTTTGGCGTCACGAACACGATCGCTGAGGAAAGAAACTGAATTTTGGACATCGGACCTACATACTGAGGTAAGGACTCCTCTTTTTAAAAAAGTCCTCGGTCAAAAGTCTAAATTCGCCTCTCCTTCTACGCGATTCCGAAAGCCTCCAGTTTGCGAACCCTCCGGTTGGTAGTCGGCTCGAGGTCCCATAGACGTCTAAACTTCGGCGGTGTGTTAGTTAATTAATCACCAACCTATTGATCGGCTACAAAGCCTACAACTCGAGACCCCAGTAAACAAATCAGTATTATGGCAGCAGGAGATAAGGGCAAAGAATTGCCTACAACTGTTAAAGGTGGGCAAGCACCACCTGAAGTTTCGATAGATTTAATTCTCGAACAGTTGAAAGAATACATAGAGCATCAATTCAACTTATCTAAAACCTGTATTAAGATCGAACAAAAGTACAGAACCTCCAAAGAACAATGGTCCTTGGACGAGATTAAAAGAGTCTGGGGAAAAACGACCCGTATGAAAAATAAAGAGCGAACTAGATGGTCCCTAGCGGTTATGGGCCAGATTCGAAAGCGGAATGAAATTATAATGCGTTCCCAACATGATCGAGAACTGACCAGTACAAAGGATCAATTGCAAGCTGTTTGTGCGCAGCTGCGACAAAAAAAGCTTGAACTTGAAAAGCTGGAAGCGGAAGTTAAAGATCTTAAAGGTGAAATTAAAGAATGGAAAAAATCATTAGGTCAAGAGACAGTAATAGGAAAAAGAAAATGTATTGATCAATTCCCAGGGTACCCATGTTTGGATAAATTAAAAGCGCAAGCCCGAAGACACGACCGAGGAATAGATACGGTTTCTGAATTCCCCGACAATACAGTGTCGGAGGATGATGAAGAATTAGGGGTGCGCTTTGCCCGTTTAAAAAAAGACGAGTTGTAGTCAAATCAGAAGAGACTGCGGATGAGGGCGGAACCAAAAAAACAAAGAAAAGGCTGTATGAAAAATACTTAATTCATGATCCGGCAGACCCAGAGAAAATTGATAAATGGTCCAAGGAATTGCCCAATCCAAAGAAAGGGGGAGTAAAAACGTGGGACCAATTGGACCACTTAAGAAATATATATCAACTTCATCCCTGGGACGGAGTGCAAATTTTGACCATAATGGTGCCAAAAACACAGGGAAGAAAATTGCACGACAAGGTAGAAGAAGCTTTGGGGCAGGATGAGCAAGATTTAGATGCAGGATGGGAGGCGATTAAACACTGGCTGCAAGCCTTCAGTCCAGCTAAGACAGACTGGGGAAAAATTGCAGCCTGCCAACAGAAAGGAACAGAGGAGGTCCTGGAGTATGACGAGCGGTTTAGATGCACGTGGCTAGAACATTCGGGTATGAATAATACGGATGAGGAAATGGATGAACAAGTGTTTGGACCCCTAAAAGCAGCTTTCGTGGCAGGTCTAAAGCCAGAACTGTCCAAAATGCTGAAGGTAGTGTTACCGGACTGGGAAGGTAGAGGAACTACCTTTGCAGCATTGGTGGATCGATGTAACCAATTAGATCGGGATATGGGAGCTAAAGTCCTTGCTGTACAGGCTATGGGATGGAAATCCCAGGATTAGCAAAAAACGATTAGAGCCCACCCTGGCCCCCCTCCTCGCACTAATACAACAAAGGGGAGATGGGCTATATATAACTGTGAGGGTGGGCGATAAGGATGTGGACTGTCTTTTAGACACAGGGGCGGAATTAACATGCTTACCCCTACAATATGGAGACTTTTTGCCGTTGGATGGTAGGGCACGTATAGCCTATGGAGTTGGGGGCCATAAAATGGAAATTAAAAGGACAACACCGGTACTTATAGGGCTGGGTCCACATGAACTAACCACGCCAGTCTGGATAGGTCCAGTAGATCAACCCTTTTGGGAATGGACGTTCTAATCCAAGTAGATTCATCGTTGCATTTCGAGGATGGTCAGGTGACATGGCCAATTAGAACTTTGAAGAAAGAAGAATTGAAGGAACACCCGATATGGGCTAAAGATAAGAATGATTGTGGCCTACTCCAGATGGAGCCTGCATCATTTACCGGGACCAAGCCTCCATGCACTAAACAGTATCCCATCAGTCCAACTGCCATCGCGGGAATCTTACCGGTTATTCAGCAATTGGAGAAACAAGGGGTGCTTATTAAAACGCATAGCTCCTCCAATGGCCCCGTGTGGCCGGTATAGAAATCTAATGAGACTTGGCGTTTGACTGTCGATTATAGGAAAGCTAACCAGTTGTATTGATCAAAAAGCTCCTTTGGTCGCAGATCCCTCCACCATTTTTAATGCCCTCAAACCGGAACATAAATATTTCTCGGTTATAGATATGGCCAACGGATTTTGGTCGGTGCCTCTGGCACCGGAGGTTCGACAGTGGTTTGCTTTCACGGTCCAAGGACAACAGTATACTTGGACCCGGTTACCACAGGGTTTCCACAACAGCCCTATGATATTCCACATGGCTTTACAAAGCCATTTGCGAGAATTACGTCCCCTGTCATCCACAGTCATCCAATATGTAGACGATATCCTGCTAGCTTCAAACACGGAAGAACAGCATGAACAAGATTTATGAGCTTTGCTGGATCACCTTCGGCTGAAAGGACATAAAGCCAGCATCGACAAAACACAAATATCCCAAGAAGAGGTTGTATACCTGGGACAAAAGATTTCACAAGGGAAGAGAGAACTTACCCAGGATAGAACTGCAGCCATTCGGGCTGTTAAAAAGCCCACCACTATTCAGGAACTAAGGTCTTTTTTGGGATTGTGTAACTTCAACAGAAATTGGATTGACTCCTTCACACAGCTTGCTCAGCCATTGAATGATATTTTAAAGGGGAAATGTGCCTCTAAAGAAGCCATCACCCTCACTAAGGAACAGCAAGAGGCCTTCCTGAGTTTGAAAAAGGCTTTGTGTTCGGCACCGGCTCTGGGAATCCCCGACAGTGGTAAGCCATTTACCCTGTTTGTCCACGAGAAAGAAGGATATATGACAGCTATACTGACACAAGAACATGGGGATTGGCAAAGACCTATTGGCTATTATTCGGCAAAACTGGATGCGGTAGCCCTCGGATGGGGAAGTTGCCTAAGGACCATGGAAGCTACATGTCGAGCGGTAATGACCACTGCGGGTCTAGTCCTTGACCAAAAGCTGATTGTCAAGTATCCCCACACCGTACATGCTTTGCTGTCTATGAATAGAATGTCTCAGGTGACAGCAGCTAGATGGACCCGCTGGACAGCAGTTTTGGAAGCTCCTAATCTCCCGGGATGGCGGGACTGACCTATCAAGAAAGATTGGATCAACTGGGCTTGTATTCACTGGAGTTCAGAAGAATGAGAGGGGACCTCATAGAAACGTTTAAAATTCTGACGGGTTTAGACAGGTTAGATGCAGAAAGAATGTTCCCAATGTTGGGGAAGTCCAGAACCAGGGGTCACAGTCTGAGGATAAGGGGTAAGCCATTTAGGACCGAGATGAGGAGAAACTTCTTCACCCAGAGAGTGGTGAACCTGTGGAATTCTCTACCACAGAAAGTAGTTGAGGCCAATTCACTAAATATATTCAAAAGGGAGTTAGATGAAGTCCTTACTACTCAGGGGATCAAGGGTTATGGCGAGAAAGCAGGAAGGGGGTACTGAAGTTTCATGTTCAGCCATGAACTCATTGAATGGCGGTGCAGGCTAGAAGGGCTGAATGGCCTGCTCCTGCACCTATTTTCTATGTTTCTATGTTTCTATAACGTCCGGGTCAGCCCGGTTAATCCCGCAACTATGCTCCCGATGTCAGAATCGAGGGAGCAAGAGGGGGGAGAATGTGAAGAGCATGACTGCGTGGAGATTTTAAAAGAAACAGAAGAAGCAGCCTTAGCAGCAGAGGAACCTCTGCACAACCCAGACCTCATCCTGTTTACAGATGGTTCCTCCTTTGTTGACAATGGTACCAGAAAAGCAGGATGGGCAGTTACAACCTTATATGAGGTAGTGGCAAAAGGAAGTTTACCCTCAGGAACGTCAGCACAACAGGCCGAGTTACGGGCCCTGTCAGAAGCATGTCGAATAGCAGAAGGACAGACAGCTAATGTCTACACAGATTCACGTTATGCTTTTGGAGTCGCTCACGACTTTGGTCTGTTATGGCGGAAAAGAGGATTCCTCACTGCTGCTGGTACACCTATCCGAAATGGAAAAGAAGTCCGAGACTTACTGGAGGCCATACAATTACCTCAGGAAGTGTCCATCCTGAAGTGTAAGGCCTATACCAAGGAAAATACCACAGAAGCTCAGGGAAAAGCCCTAGCCGACCAGGCAGCTAAAGGTGCCGCCTCACAGGGCGTTCCTCCAGAAGAACCAACACAGATGTGCAGATTGAAAGCACTCAGGACTCTGACACGAGACCTTCAAACAATGCAAGGCGAGTGCTCCCGAGAGGAAAAATGGACATAGATTGAGGCAGGAATTAAGCTATGCGAAGATGGTGTCTGGAGACAAAGAGTTACCGACAAGTCAGTCGCGCCACAAGCGCTTATGCCTTTTTTAGCCCAACAGATCCACTCGTGGGGACACTTGGCCTCACAACAGATGACGGCATGGTTCCAGAAAAGCTGGTGGGGTCAGGGATTTAAAAAACATGCCCAGCTGGTAACAGACCGCTGTGTGGTCTGCCAGAAAAATAATTCTGGACCCATCACGGTAATGCCCCAACTGAGGCCCCCTGCCCCTGTCGGACCATTCCAGCATCTGCAGGTTGATTATATATCTCTTCCTTCATGCCAAGGATACACTAACATTCTTGGTCATGGTCGACAGATTCTCTAGATGGTAGAAGCTGTCCCAACTAAAAGAGTCACAGCCAATCACACCGCAAAGGTCTTGTGTAAGGATTACATTCCCCGATGGGGAGTCCCGAGTAGCATTGACTCAGATCAGGGAACACACTTCACAGGTGCTGTCTGCCAAGAAGTCTGTAGGTTACTGAATATTACGTGGGATTTACACTGTCCTTATCATCCACAATCATCAGGATAAGTAGAACAAATGAATCGAACTCTGAAACAACGGCTTGCCAAATATCACCAAGAAGGAACACCATGGCCCCAGGCACTACCAATAGTGCTATGTAGCATTAGGGCAACCCCGAACAGAACTACAGGTCTAAGCCCATTTGAAATTATAACAGGAAGACCCATGTCGCTGCCAGGAACTATCGATTTACAGAAAGCTGATGTTCACTTAATGAGTGACACTTTGTTATCATACTGTCAGAACTTAAACAATGTTATTGGTTCTGTTTCCTGACAGGTATCGGCAGCTTGGGGTAATCCACCTGAAGGAGGAGACGACATCATCCCGGGAGTCTGGGTGTTTGTGAAAAAGTTGCACAAAGAACCTTTGGGTGTCAAGTGGGAGGGACCTTATCAAGTGTTATTGACCACCCAGGCAGCTGTTAAAGTCAAAGGAAAGAAAGCCTGGATCCATGCTTCACACGTTAAACGAGCACCCGTAACTGAAGCTGAAATCTAATAAGGACAATTATTTTTTGCGAAAATGTATAAATTTACTGTATTATTGATTGTAGGTATTCTAGGCATTGGCCTACTTCTTACTAGCCGACCCCCTGCACCAAAGGGAAATAGTAGGGTAGCAAGGGAATTACATGTAAATACCTTTTTATATATGTCATACATTTATGCCAAACAAGGTAACATTTCTGGTTGTTGGGTGTGTGCGCATATTCCTATTCACTCAAAGGGAGGGATTCCCTTGAGGCCAGTTCCCTTGAATACCTCGGAAATGGCTGAGTGGATAATTAATCAAAACAAAACAGGCAATGCGTTTCAGGATACGGAAAACTGGGCACGTAAATGGAAGTCAGCAGGTTACAATCTGACTACCTTTGAAGGGGGATACCAACCGTGCTACAATAATTCCAAACGGCCCCCATTTTTTGTTATCACTCATACAACGGGAATAGGAAGAACGGGGGAATCGGTCTGTCTGATTAGAAACATCAAAGGAGGCCAAAATATGGGGTATAGTAACTGCTCCCGGAATTATAATATAATCAAGCCACGGAACCGTCCAAACTGGGCCGATGTGGGAATTTTTAATGTAACGGGGATTCTGAATAAAACAGATGGAAAAGCGTGGACAGGCCCCGGAGTGTTGCTGACAAAGAAACAGCTAACATTCATTGCCTATAATGGCACCTATTGGGTGTGTGGCCACAAGGCCTACCCTTGGCTGCCCCAGAATTGGATGGGATCCTGCTATTTAGCCTACATTGTGCCTTATATGTATCATATAAAGTCACTGTCGGAACATTTACACCGTCCTAAGAGAGCTATCACAGAAACAGAGAGGTTCTTTGCCATTCTGATCCCCAGGTATGGGACCGCCAAACTGGCAAGGGAATCCATTAACATGGCATCCGTTGTGGAACGGGTAGCCAATGATACCTCAGAGGCCCTAGTTAAAATCAATGCAGAAATGGTAGCAATCCGCACAGTAGCCCTACAGAATAGACTGGCCCTTGATTACATCCTGGCTGAAAAGGGAGGTACTTGCGCCCTACTCGGAACTGAGTGTTGCACATATATCCCAGATAGCTCCGAAGAAATGACCCACTTAGCGGAGCATATCCAAAAGGAGGTAGAAAAACTTAAGCAACCCCCAGCATTCACTTTGTGGAGTGGAGCCACTGAATGGCTAGGTTCAATAGGAACTTCATTGGTGGAAGGTTTAATTCTATTTGTTGTAATTGTTTTACTTTTATATTGTTTGTTTATGTTGATTAAATGTTGTTGCGACCAGGCGGCTGTAGCTGCTGTCCCGCAGGAGACACACCTTGCAGGTCCCAGCAGACCGTCTGTACGTGGCACAGGAGTATGTTATGCTTAAGGGAAGGTTGTTTACTGGTTGAACGAAGATATTGATTTGGATTAAATTGGAATAAGGTTAATTAACCTACTAAAACCAGACTTCCATTGTGATCACGATGGAACTCGGGTTGGTGTAAATTTGTGTGGAAGCTACTGGTCCGGACATGTGGCGAAACACATCAACAAATTTTAGAAGGAAACTCTATTAACATGTATGAAATGATTTTGTAGAATGTTTAACCAGTGATACCTGATGTTTTATGATTCAGTTTGTGAAAGAATCAAAGGGGGGATTGATACAGAATTCAAACAGGCTGCATTTAGACAGACTGTGAAAATTCACAGACCCCCAAGTCAAGGCTGCTACATGCAGTTCAGCATGTTGCATTAAGGCATCAATCACCTTAACATTTTAGGACCCTTGTGTAGCGAGCCAATTAAAAGGTTAAAAGACTATTAATTGAGCCAATAAGGTCAAAGAAGGCGAGTTCTTTTCTGTAAATTGATCCAGGTATAAGTACAGCCATTTTGACCATGTGGTCCCAGAAGGACAAAGACCTGGCTTAAAGCCAAGAACTTGTTACTGCTGTCTGCCAAATTAAAGAAGTTAAAACTACAATCGGAGTTCGTATTTCATTGGAAATTAAGAGATCTAACAGTAAAGAAGTTTCTTCTGAATTCCCTATTTGATTTCTTGGTGACTATCTTATATTGATGGCCTCTAGTTTTGCTCTTCTCCACAACAACAACAACTTTTATTTATATAGCGCCTTTAACATAGTAAAACTTCCCAAGGTGCTTCACAGGAGTATTATAGACAAAAGATTTGGCACCGAGCCACATAAAGAGAAATTAGCGCAGGAAGAGGTCGGTTTAAAGGAGCTTCTTAAAGTAGGAAAGAGAGGCGGAGAGGTTTAGGGAGGGAGTTCTCGAGCTTGGGGCCTAGGCAACAGAAGGCACGGCCACCAATGGTTGAGCGATTTAGAGGAGGGCAGACATCTCGGGGGGTTGTGGGGCTGGAGGAGATTCCAGAGATAGGGAGGGGCGAGGCCATGGAGGGACTTGAAAACAAGGATGAGAATTTTGAAATCAAGATGTTGCCAATGTAGGTCATCGAGTACAGGGGTGATGTGTGAATGGGACTTGGTGCGAGTTAGGCCGAAACTTTCCTCCGCCCGAAACGGATCGCACTTTCCACTTTTTTCCGCCACTTCGGATGAGGTCACCTCTTTCGGTAAATTTAGCTCTTTGTCATTTTTTTGAAGCGGACCGGAAGTCGGTCATAATGGGGGCAGAAGTGGGGCGGGACGAAGTCTCCGCCGCTGTCAATCAGCAGCGGGGCAGCGATGAAGTCAGTACGCGCGTGCGTCACCACGCTCTCCCTTTCACTTAAAGGGGAGAGCCTTCGGTACTTTGAAACTTTGACCCACTGAGCCACCAGGGAGGATTTTGGCCGGGCCATCGTTCTGATCCCCAAGAGGGATGCCAGGCTGCCTGTTGGCAGCCCAGAGGTCCGAACCCAGGGGGCATAATTGTTGGGCCGACCTGGCAGTTGGCCGATAATAAAAAACATGGCGGCTGCGACAGTCCGCCCTCCCCTTGAAGGGCCACCTTGTTGCCATGGCTCACACAGTGAAAGCAAGGTGCACCGACAGAAAAAGCTGTCGGGGGCATCGCGCGGCGGATGAAAGATTTTTGCAGTTAAATTTCGCGGGAGGTGCGCTGGAGGAGCGGGAGATCGGCCGTGCGCCCTCTGATGATGCACTTAGGATGGTTGGCAGCAGTGGGGACCACCAGAGTAGTTCCCGAGCTTGAATTTCATTGGTGGCAGCCATTGGGATCGGAGGTTGGTGATCGCTCGACTCCCCTGCCGTGCCGCTGCTTTCTGTCGGTAAGTGGCCTTTTTGGGGAGCTGACTTTCGGCCCCCCCAGCCTGTTCATCCTTTCCTGATATGTATACCCTCGCATTTCTGGTATCATTCTGGTAAATCTTCTCTGCACCCTCTCCAGTGCCTCGAGATCCTTTTTATAATATGGTGCCCAGAACTCTACGCAGTACTCCAATGTGTGGTCTAATCTAGATTCGATACAGGTTTATTATAACTTCTCTACTTTCCAATTCTACCCTCTGGAAATAAACCCTAGTGCTTGGTTTGCTTTTTTATGGCCTTGTTAACCTGTGTCGATACTTTTAGTGATTTGTGTATTTGTACTCCGAGAACGCTTTTCTCCTCTAACCCACTTAGATTCTTATTTTCCAAGTAATATGTGACCTCACATTTATCTGTATTGGATTTCATTTGCCAATTATATACTCATTCTGCAAGCTAATTAATGTCTTCTTGTAATTTGTTGCAGTCCTCCTCAGGATTGACTATCTCCACCCCACGATTTGGTGTCACCTAATCTATTTATGCGCCTTCGTAACTTCACGTTTCCATCCACACAACTTTCTATGCCTCCGAACTTAGTGTCATCCGCAACCTCGAATATACAACTCAGGGGCCGAAATTGCCCTGCGCCCCGAAAGGGGGCGGTAACTTGCTGGGGGGGGGGACTTCCTGTGCCCGGTGCAGAGGTCCTGTCCCGGCAGCTGAATTGGGCTCACCGACCCTCAGAGGAAGTGGACGCAATCTCACGCACTCCACTTCCTTTAGGGGCGGTTCCAGCAGTGCTAACGGGGCGAGTTGTTCAGCGTTACACGGATGCTTCACTGGGGCAGGGTGGGATCAGGCCGGCAGCCCAGCACCCAAAACAGAGTGCCGGGCTGCACAATGGCGACCCTCACCACACTAGGGGGGGACAAGCTGAAGCCGACCCGAGAGTCGGCAGAACGTTAAAGATGGCGGCGCGGGGCTACCCCGCGGGCGGATGTCGGCCATCTTCACGACTCGCGAAGTTGGCATTGTCACCCAATCGCACCGGCCTCGCGGGCCGCGGGGCAATTTCCTCCCGCGGGGCGGAAGGGGGTCTGTGCACGGCACTGAGGGGTTGCCGCGCATGGCATTGACGTCATTGCTGATTGCACGATGGCCGGGGCACTACCCGCGGGGCGCGGTATGGCAGCGTCTCCGCAAGCACACGAGCAATGTCACGGTCAAGCGCCCCAAACCCCCCAACCCCTCCACCCCACACAGGCAAAAAGTGTTAGCGCCCCCTGGAGGCACTAGTGAGCCTTTCAAAAAGGGGCAATTTCGCCCCCGCTGTTCCTTCATCAAAGTCATTGATATATAAAGTGAAAGGCTAAAGGCCCAGTACAGATACCTAGAGAACACTACTTGTCACATCATGCCAATCAGAGAATATTATTCCCTTTATCCCTACTCACGATCTCCTACCTCCCATCTCACAAGCTGAACACCCAATTCCCTTTTTTAGCTCCCATGTTGGCTGACATTGTTAACAGTACTCTTTCCTCAGGTACTGTCCCCCTCTCCCTCAAATCATCACCCCTCTCCTCAAAAAAAAACAACCATCGACCCCTCCATCCTTGCAAACTACTGCCCCATCTCCAACCTCTCTTTCCTCTCTAGTCCTTGAATGTGTTGTCGCCTCCCAAATCCGTGCCCATCTGTCCCACAACTCCATGTTTGAATCCCTCCAATCCGGTTCCCGCCCCTGCCACAGTACTGAAACGGCTCTCATCAAAGTCACAAATGACATCCCTTGTGACTGTGACAAAGATAAACTATCTCTCCTCGTCCTTCTGGACCTGTCTGCAGCCTTTGACATGGTTGATCACTTCATCCTCCTCTAACGCCATTCCAACATCGTCCAGCTGGGTAGGACTGCACTCGCCTGCTTCCATTCTTATCTAATTGTAGCCAGAAAATAACCTGCAACGGCTTCTCTTCCCACCCCCGTATTGTTCCCTCTGATATCCCCCAAGGATCTATCCTTGGCCCCCTTCTATTTCTCATCTACATGTTGTCCCTTGGCGATATCATCCAAAAGCTCAGCGTCAGTTTCCACATGTACACTGATGACAACCAACTCTACCTCACCACCACCTCTCTCGACCCCTCCACGGTCTCTAAATTGTCAGACTGCTTATCCGACATCCAGTTCTGGATGGGCAGAAATTTTCTCCAATTGAATATTGGGAAGACTGAATTCATTGTTTTCAGTCCCTGCCACAAACTCAGTTCCCTAGCCACTGACTCCATCCCTCTCCCCAACTTCTTGGTTTCATATTTGACCCTGAAATAAGTTTTCAACCAGATATCTGCAGCATAACTAAGACCGCCTATTTCCACCTCCATAACATCGCCCAACTCCAACCCTGGCTCAGCTCATCCGCTGCCCTTGTTACCTCTAGACGTGATTATTCCAACGCACTCCTAGCTGACCTCCCATATTCTGCCCTACGTGAACTAGAGGTGATCCAAAACTCGGCAGCCTGTGTCCTAACTCGCACCAAGTCCCACTCACCCATCACCCCTGTGCTCGCTGACCTACATTGGCTTCTGGTTAAGCAACGCCTCGATCTCAAAATTCTCATCCTTATTTTCAAATCCCTCCATGGCCTCGCCCCTCCCCATCCATGTAATCTCCTCCAGCCCCACAACCCCCTGAGATGTCTGCGCTCCTCCAATTCTGACCTCTTGACCATCCCTGATCATAATCACTCAACCATCGGTGGCTGTGCCTTCTGTTGCCTGGGCCCCAAGCTCTGGAACTCCCTCCCTAAACCTCTCCGCCTCTCTACCTCTCTTTCCTTCTTTAAGATGCTCCTTAAAACCTACCTTGGTCACCTCCCCTAATTTCTCCTTATGTGGCTTGGTGCTAATTTTTTTGTCTATAATACTCCTGTGAAGTGCCATAGGACGTTTTACTATGTTAAAGGCGCTATATAAATACAAGTAATTGTTGTTGTTGTGGAGAAGAGCAAAACTAGAGGCCATCAATATAAGATAGTCACCAAGAAATCAAATAGGGAATTTAGAAAAATCTTCTTTACTCCTGTGAAGCGCCTTAGGACGTTTCACTACGTTAAAGGTGCTATATAAATACAAGTTGTTGTTGTTACCTTCAATTCCGTAAACTCTAAGTTTTGCTAAGAATCTCTTGTGCATAACCTTTTCAAATGCTTTCTAGATGTCCATACAGACAACATCCAGAAGCACTTCCCTGTCCAACGTGTTGGTGACCTCCTCAACATGTCAACTCGATCAGTCAGAAATGACCTGCCCTTCACAAATTTGTGCTAACTCTCTCTGAGCAGTTGTTCCAATGCTCAGTCAGCCTGTCTCAGAGCAATTCCAGTAACTGACAGGTCTGTGATTTGTCGGTCTCTCCCTCTCTCCCTCCTTAAATAATGGAGTGGCGTTTGCAATTTTCAAATCCAAAGCACAATTCCCAAATCTACAGAGCTTTGGGAAATTATAACTAACACCTCTGCAATTTACCCAATTGTTTCTTTTACTGCCCTAAGATGGAAGCCCTCAGGCGTTGGCAATTTGTCTATCTTAAAGTCCCATTATTTTTTCCATTACCATTTAATGAATATATATATATTGAACAGTTCCTCCCCTTGACTTATTCTTAGCTTCCCCTATATTCCTAGTATATTGTCCTCTTCCTCTATAGTGAAAACAGAGACAACATCTTCATTTAACAAGTCTGCCATTTCTTTATCCATTATAGTTTTACCTGCATTTGTCTTTAATGGACGCACATTCATAAGAACATAAGAACATAAGAAATAGGAACAGGAATAGGCCATAAGGCCCCTCGAGCCTGCTCCGCCATTCAATAAGATCATGGCTGATCTGATCATGGACTCAGGTCCACTTCCCCGCCCGCTCCCCATAACCCCTTATCCCCTTATCGTTTAAGAAACTATCTATTTATTTCTTAAATGTATTCAATGTCCCAGCTTCCACAGCTCTCTGAGGCAGCGAATTCCACAGATTCACAACCCTCAGAGAGAAGAAATTTCTCCTCATCAGTTTTAAATGGGTGGCCCCTTATTCTAAGATCATGCCCTCTAGTTCTAGTCTCCCCCATCAATGGAAACATTCTCTCTGCATCCACCTTGACAAGCCCCCTCATAATCTTATACATTTCGATAAGATCACCTCTCATTCTTCTGACTTCCAATAAGTCAACCCCCTCGGTTAAGAAAGCAAATGGCATGTTGGCCTTCATAGCGAGGGGATTTGAATACAGGGGCAGGGAGGTGTTGCTACAGTTGTACAGGGCCTTGGTGAGGCCACACCTGGAGTATTGTGTACAGTTTTGGTCTCCTAACTTGAGGAAGGACATTCTTGCTATTGAGGGAGTGCAGCGAAGGTTCACCAGACTGATTCCCGGGATGGCGGGACTGACCTATCAAGAAAGATTGGATCAATTGGGCTTGTATTCACTGGAGTTCAGAAGAATGAGAGGGGACCTCATAGAAACGTTTAAAATTCTGACGGGTTTAGACAGGTTAGATGCAGAAAGAATGTTCCCAATGTTGGGGAAGTCCAGAACCAGGGGTCACAGTCTGAGGATAAGGGGTAAGCCATTTAGGACCGAGATGAGGAGAAACTTCTTCACCCAGAGAGTGGTGAACCTGTGGAATTCTCTACCACAGAAAGTAGTTGAGGCCAATTCACTAAATATATTCAAAAGGGAGTTAGATGAAGTCCTTACTACTCGGGGGATCAAGGGTTATGGCGAGAAAGCAGGAAGGGGGTACTGAAGTTTCATGTTCAGCCATGAACTCATTGAATGGCGGTGCAGGCTAGAAGGGCTGAATGGCCTGCTCCTGCACCTATTTTCTATGTTTCTATGTTTCTATGTTTCTATCCCCGGAATCAACCGAGTGAACCTTCTCTGAACTGCCACTCTTCTCTTATCAGATTTCTAAAAACATTTATGGTTAGCTTGATATGCCTTGCAAGTTTTTGTTCCTTATCCTTTTTGCACCTCATTAATTTCTTTGTATCCTGTTGTTTTTTTATAGTTCTCCCAATCTGCTGAATTTCTGCATTTCCATATATTTGTTGGTTTTAGCTTTCCTTCTAGCTTAATATGGCCTCTTACCTTGATTGTTGACTATGGTCGCTTCACTTCAGAATTACTGTGCCAGCCATCAGGGCCACCTCTATTCCAACCAGACATTCATAGAAAACATAGAAACATAGAAAATAGATGCAGGAGTAGGCCATTCGGCCCTTCAAGCCTGCACCACCATTCAATATGATCATGGCTGATCATTCCCTCAATATCCCTTTCCTGCTTTCCCTCCATAGCCCTTGATCCCCTTAGCCGTAAGGGCCATATCTAACTACCTCTTGAATATATCCAATGAACTGGCATCAACAACTCTCTGCGGCAGGGAATTCAACAGGTTAACAACTCTCTGAGTGAAGAAGTTTCTCCTCATCTCAGTCCTAAATGGCCTACCCCTTATCCTAAGACTGTGTCCCCTGGTTCTGGACTTCCCCAACATCGGGAACATTCTACCCGCATCTAACATGTCCCGTCCTGTCAGAATCTTATATGTTTCTATGAGATCCTCTCTCATCCTTCTAAACGCCAGTGAATAAAGGCCCAGTTGATCCAGTCTCTCCTCATATGTCAGTCCTGCCATCCCGGGAATCAGTCTGGTGAACCTTCACTGCACTCTCTCAATAGCAAGAACGTCTTTCAGGTGGCAGCATGGCCTCTGGGCCAATAGTGAATAGAAACATAGAAACATAGAAATTTACAGCGCAGAAGGAGGCCATTCCGGCCCATCGTGTCCACACCGGCCGACAAAGAGCCACACGGCCCTCGGTCAGCAGCCCTAAAGGTTACATATAAACCTATGAACAATGACGGAAAGGCAAAGAGCACCCAGCCCAACCAATCCGCCTCATCACAACTGCAACACCCCTTATACTAAAACATTCTACACTCCACCCCAATAAGGGATAACCGCTGACCAACTGGCTCTTGCCTCCTCTCAGGAACCCAGACGTAGACGCTGAGCTCCGATATAATGAGAGCCAAACGTCAACAAGGGTTCTCATTGAGCAAACCGTTGGACTCCAAAAGCACTGTGTGGACAGATTTGTAGAGGCCCTTCAGTACAGCATTGAAAGAGTTTCAAGGTTCATCATTGTTTGCTGCATGCTTCACAATGTAGCTATTCAAAGGGGAGTTACCATGGAGATTCCTGAGGAGGAAGAAGTGGAGCTGGAAAATGAAGAAAATTGAGGGTAAGGAGCGAGGCATACATCATCAGCATAGGCAGTCCCTTGGAATCGAGGAAGACTTGCTTCCACTCTAAAAATGCGTCCTTGGGTGGCTGAACAGTCCAATACAAGAACCACAGGCCCTGTCACAGGTGGGACAAATAGTGGTCGAAGGAAATGGTGGGCAGGGAACCTGGTTTTCCGCACGCTCCTTCCGCTGCCTGCGCTTGATTTCTGCATGCTCTAGCCGATGAGACTCGAGGTGCTCAGCGCCTTCCCGGAAGAAAATTTAGGGTAAAGAGCGAGGCATACACTCAGTACATGGACAGCAGGGGAGAGCATGACGAGGGAGAATACAAAGAGATTCAGAGAGAAGTCAAAAAAACAATTAGGAAGGCAAAAAGGAACTATGAAATTAAATTATCAGCAAACATAAAACAGAACAGTAAAATAATCTACAGGTGCATAAATAACAAAAGGAAAGTCGGGATGGGCATCTCAGGCAGCGCTAACGAATTGGCAGCAATATTAAATAATTACTTTGCTTCAGTGTTTACCAGGGCGACAGATCAGGTGAACATGACATTGCAAGATGTGATTAGAAATGAGATAACTGCATTTTAAATAAAAAGAGAACTATTAAATAAATGAATTAAGCTCAAAGAGGATAAAAGCCCCGGTCCGGACGGATTGCATCCACTGTTCACTCCGAGGTGCGCCCACGCACGAATCCTCCAGCTGCCGCGCGGTTGAATTGAATTGCCGTATGAGGCCGGACAGCAGCTGGAGCGGGGAAGCGGCCCGGTAAACACCAAGCCTTTGTGGCCCTGGGCGGTTTTGCCGAAGCCGCGCGTGTGCAGTACCCCCACCATTGTAGCCTGCAGTACAGGCCACACTTTGCATCAAGACAACTGGACCTGCTGGGGTGGTAGGGAGAGGAGGGAAGATCGAAAGGGGAGAGAGAGAGAGAGACTGGGGTGTGCGGGGGGGGGGGGGAGGGGGCAGTGCGGACAGAGAGACTGGGACAGAGGGATAAAGAGACTGGGAGGGGAGAGAGAGAGAGAGAGACTGAGTGGGAGGGAGAGAGTGAGACGGGGGGAGCGAGAGAGAGACTGGGGGGGAGAGAGAGAGAGAGACTGGGGTGTGCGGTGGGGTGGGGGGCAGTGCGGACAGAGAGACTGGGACAGAGGGATAGAGAGACTGGGGGGGAGAGAGAGAGAGAGACTGAGTGGGAGGGAGAGAGTGAGACGGGGGGAGCGAGAGAGAGACTGGGGGGGAGAGAGAGAGAGAGACTGGGGTGTGCGGGGGGGGGGCAGTGCGGACAGAGAGACTGGGACAGAGGGATAGAGAGACTGGGGGGGGAGAGAGAGAGAGAGACTGGGTGGGAGGGAGAGAGTGAGACGGAGGGAGCGAGAGAGAGACTGGGGGGGAGAGAGAGAGAGAGACTGGGGTGTGCGGGGGGGGGGGGCAGTGCGGACAGAGAGACTGGGACAGAGGGATAGAGAGAGAGACTGGGGGGTAGAGAGAGAGAGAGAGACTGGGTGGGGGGAGAGAGTGAGACAGGGGGGAGCGAGGGAGCGAGAGAGAGACTGGGGGGAGAGAGAGACTAGGGGGGTAGACAGTGAGACGTAGTTGGGATTGAGTGAGACTGGGGGGGAGAGAGAGAGAGAGAGACTGTGGGGGTGGGGGGAGAGTGAGACTGGGACAGAGGGATAGAGAGAGAGACTGAGGGGAAGAGAGAGAGAGACTGGGGGGCGGGGAGGGAGAGACAGACTGGGAGGGGGAGGGAGTGAGACTCGGGCGGGGATTGAGAGTGAGACTAGGGTGGGAGAGAGAGAGAGACTGGGGGGGGAGAGAGAGAGAGACTGGGGGGGGAGAGAGAGAGAGACTGGGGTGTAGGGGAGAGTGAGTCTGGGGTGAGGGGGTGGAGAGAGAGAGAGAGAGAGAGACTGGGACGAGAGAAACAGGGACAGAGGGAGAGAATGAGGCAGAGAGAGAGAGAGACAGACTGGAATAGGAGCAGAGGGAAAGAGAGATTGAGCTTGGGACAGGAGCAGAATGAGAGAGAGACTAGACTGGAGCACAGGGAGATGGAGAGAGAGAGACAGCAACAGAGGGAGACGGGCATAGAAACATAGAAAATAGGTGCAAGGGTTGGCCATTCGACCCTTCGAGCCTGCACCACCATTCAATAAGATCAAAATTGCAGAATGGGCATGTAAATGATGAATTAATTTCAATAAGAGTTAAGTGTGAGGTGGTGCATTTTGGTAGGAGGTAGAAGGAGGTTACCTGATCCTTGGAAAATAAGAGTGTAACTGGGCCAGAGGTGCAAAGGGATCTCGGGTTCTAGGTTCACAATTCATTAAAAATAGCAATGCAGGTTAAAAAAATCCATAAAAGTCAAATGAATTAAAAAACTTTTAGTTTGTCATTTACAAACTCCATTTAAAATAAATACTTATCATCAATGATTGGGATATAAAAGAGCTGCATAATAATGCAGTAACACTTCAGAAATAAAGTGCTGGGATTCATTTCAAAAGCAGAGAAGTTGTGTTGAATGTGTATAGAACCTTGTCTGATTGTCTCATGATTGGAGACGTGGGTGGCAATATGGATCACTGTATATATGCTTAAAAGTTGTTGTAAACGTTGTTGTTGTAACAGTAGCTATTGTAAAATCTGCTCACGGACCAAATGCGTGCGTTCAAAGAAGCTTGTGGCCCGCTCAGTACATAGTTAATCATTTTTGAAGTGTTGCCGCTGTTGTAACGTAAGAAACGCAGCAGCCAATTTGCGCACAGCAGGCTGCCACAGACAACAATGTGATAATGACCGAATAATCTGTTTTTCGTGATTTTGATTGAGGGATAAATATTGGCCAGGACACCGGGGAGAACTCCCTCCCTGCTCTTTTTTGAATCTAGCCATGGGATCTTTTACCCGAGAGGGCAGGCGGGGCCTCGGTTTAGCATCTCAGTTGAAAGGCAGCACTTCTGACAGCGCAGCACTCCCTCGGCACTGCACTGGAGTGCCAGCCTAGATTATGTGCTCAAGTCTCTGGAGTGGGACTTGAACATGTGACCTTCTGACCCGGAGGTGGGAGAGCTGCCCACTGAGCTGTGGCTAACTGAAACGCACGCGACGGAATCTCTAGCCCGACACGTGGCGATGGTGCGTGCCAAAGCTGCTCACAAAGACAAAGGCCGCAATTTTCTCCAGGTAAGCGGGTTCGGGGTGGTGGGCGTCCAAGGTAGGCGAGAAACCAGGGAGTCCCCTGCCGGCCTGGTTTGCATGTGAGGCCTCGGTTTTCTACCAGCAGCCAGATTGAGAGGGACTGCAGGTGGGTTAAGGTTAGTGTTAGAGTTAGGGTTAGGGTTAAGGCGAGTAGGCCTACAGAGGCAGAGATAAGTGAATATATTTAAGGCAGAGATAGACAGATCTTTGAGCGATAAGGGTGTAAAGGGTTATGGGGAGCAGGCGGGGAAGTGGAGCTGAGTCCATGATCTTACTGAATGGCGGGGCAGGCTCGAGGGGCCATGTGGCCTACTCCTGCTCCTATTTCTTATGTTCTTAGATGGAGCAAGAGGTCGGTCCGGGGTAGGGATCGCGGGGGCAACCGGTCAGGGATCGCAGTGGCGAGGGGGGTGGGGGAGGGGGGGGGAAATCGGGCATCAGCAGGGTTTCAGTCGGAGATCGGGAGAGAGGGAGGACTGGGGTTCAGCAGAAGCTTGGTCAGGGATCGGGAAGAGGGATTCGGGGATCGCGGGGGGGGGGTTTGGGGGGGTGGGCTCGAAGGATTGGCAGGGGAGGGGCTGATCAGCTGGGGATTGAGATTGCAGGCAGACAGGAATCGTGGTGGGGGGCGGGGGGGGCACAGGATGGGGTGTCGACAGGGAGCTTTTGGTCAGAGCATTGTCGGCGGGGTGGGGCAGGAGGCTTCATGGGAGGGATCGGAGGCCTGGGGAGATGATCAGAGGTGGGGGGGGTGGGGGGGTGGTGGTCTCCCCTCACAGGGGGACTAGGTAGAGACCCTGGATCCAGGATCCAAGAGGTCGGTATAAAGCCACTTACCTTCTGGATCCAGCCTTTGTTTAATTGCTGGGTTTCACGAATTGTGTGAAACCCGTCCATATGAAGTTAAAAAGGAAATGGAGGGAGAAAAAAAATGCTTCCAGCCTCGTTATAATATTGAATTTGATGTACCATCCCCTGGGAGCGGATTGGTCGCCCGCCCCCTTCCTGCTCCCGTTAAAACCGGAAGTGGGCGGGTTGGATGCGGGATCAGGTCGGGAATCCGATTTTTAACACTTTAACTGCCCTCACACTCCAAACCCACCCCTTTCTTTCGGGGGAAAATTCCGGCCTTAAACTGTCCGGATCCTCCTGCAGCAGGACGGGACGGATCCCAGCCTCCTAGGGTCCAATCCTCCAGCTTCCATCTGTGGTCTACCAGCACCCGAGTGCCCCAGGCCTGCCAGTTCAAGGACTGGATGGCTGGCGTTGCACAGATCGTTGAATTGGTGCCGACCTTTGATGAACCGTGTGCTCTCGTAGAGCAGTCCTGACCTCAGAAAGGCCTGCTGCCTTTTCTCTTTTTGTTTCAGCTTGGGGACATAGAAACATAGAAAATAGGTGCAGGAGTAGGCCATTCGGCCCTTCGAGCCTGCACCGCCATTCAATATGATCATGGCTGATCATTTTTGCAACTTCAGTTCCTGTTTCCTCTCCATACCCCTTGATCCTTTTAGCCGTAACGGCCACATCTAACTCCCTTTTGAATAAATCTAACAAACTGGCCTCAACAACTCTCTGCGGTAGAGAATTCCACAGGTTCACAACTCTCTGAGTGAAGAAGTTTCTCCTCATCTCAGTCCTAAATGGCTTACCCCTTATCCTTTGACTGTGACCCCTGGTTCTGGACTTCCCCAACATTGGGAACATTCTTCCTGCATCTAACCTGTCCAGTCCCGTCATAATTTTATATGTTTCTACACTTTAACCTGACCCACCCGTTGGAACACTGACCGGACTCGGTGCAACGCTGGTTTTACTCCCGATTGAAATCAGTGGAGACCAATATTGGGCAGGGTGTAAAACCGGTGTTCCATCCAGTCCCGTGGGGGTTCTGCCAAGTGAGTTAGGTTAGAGTGACCCCCTATGTCTGCCTGCTCTTTTTAACTGTTTTTTGTTTCTTAATTCAGACCTTGCCCTTATTTGTCTTCATCCAGCGCTGTTTAGGTTAAGAGTTGCGATGAAATTTTCCTCGCTTTAGAGTATAGTTTACAGTCTAGACACACATGTACAAGTCAGAAACAGATTAATGGCCACTGTTCTCACCTTTGCAAATGCTAATCTGTTAATTCTTCATCTAAATGGCTCATTTTAGCAGCTCATTATTCATTGTCTAGCCAGAGTAAATGTCATCATTTTCGGAGTTAGACTGAAACCCGTGATTGCTGGAAATCTGAAATTAGAAACAGTTAATGTTGAAGTACACAGTGTAGTGGGGGTGAGTTGTCAGCCTTGCTGTTAGGCGAGAGGAGTGATTGACTGCAGGAAGATATCTCTGTACTGGTCAGTTGGGCAGAAAAGTAGCAAATGCAATTCAATTCGGAAAAGTGTGAGGTAATGCATTTGGGGAGAGGCAATACAGGAAGGGATACTGAGAGGTTTGGAGGAACAAAGGGACCTTGGAGTGCATGTCCACAGATCCTTAAAGGTAGTAGGACAGGTCGATAAGGTAGTTAAAAAGGCATACGGAATGCTTTCCTTTATTAGCCGAGGAAAGAATACAAGAATACGAAGAATACAAAGAATACAAGAACAGGGATGTTATGCTAGAAGCATATACAATACTAGTTAGGCCACAGGTTGAGTACTGCTTACAGTCCCGAGGGACTGTCTATGATGATGACTGCGTACAGTTCTGGTCACCACATTACAGGAAGGATGCGATTGCACTAGAGAGGGTGCAGAGAGATTTGCGAGGTTGTTACCAGGACTGGAAAACTTCAGGTATAAATAAAGATTGGAGATGCTGGGGTTGTTTTCCTTGGAACAGAAGAGACCGAGGGGAGATTTCATTGAGGTGTATAAAATAATGAGGGGCTAAATAGAGTGGATAGGAAGGACCTATTTCCCTTAAAAGTGGGGTTACAAATCAAGGGGCATAGATTTAAAGTAGTTGGTGGAAGGTTTAGAGGGGAGATGAGGAAACATGCCTTCACCCATGTTTGGAGTGGGGTCTGGAACTCACTGCCTGAAAGGGTGGTAGAGGCAGAAACCCTCATCCCAATTAAACAGTACTTGGATGTTCACTTGAAGTGCCGTAACCTACAGGGCTACGGACCTAGAGCTGGAAAGTGGGATTAGGCTGGGGAGCTCTTTTTCAACCGGCGCGGACACGATGGGTCAAATGGCCTCCTTCTGTGTCGTAATTTTCTAAGATTCTATGACTGCCTTCATAGAACCTGCCCGATTTTTTTTTTTAATGATTTCAGTGGAACAAAAAGCAGATGGATTATACAGTGAGCAGGTGATTCGCTCCGCCAGGATAATACCCAGGCAGTAACAGTGAAAATCACCCCCAGGGAACAGAAGGAGTTACAAGGAAAACAGAACATCAGTTCTCATTTCTCTGTCAGAGGTGGATGAGCCTGCTTTGTATTTGGACTAAGATCTGTTTGCCCACCACCCCTGTGCTCGCTAACCTACACTGGCTCCCGGTCCCGCAACGCCTCGTTTTAAAAATTCTCATCCTTGTTTTCAAATCCCTCCATGGCCTCGGCCCTCCCTGTCTCTGTGGCATTCTCCAGCCCTACAACCCTCTGAGATCTCCTCCAATCCTGGCCACCAGCGCATCCCCGATTTCCATCGCTCCACCTTCAGCTGCCTGGGCCCTAAACTCTCGAATTTCCTCGCTAAACCTCTCCCCTCTCTCTCCTCCTTTAAGATGCTCTTTAAAATCTACCTCTTTGACCAAGTTTTTGGTCCCCTGTCCCAATATTTCCTTATGTGGCTCAGTGTAAAATGTGTTTGATAATGCTCATGTGAACCCTGGAATGTTGTACTACGTTAGAGGTGTAAGTTGTTGTTGCATTTCCAGCCTTTTCTGTTCTCAAGCAATAATATTCAGATCTCTCGCGTTTCCCACATTGACTACATTCCAAAAGTACCTCATTGGCTGTAAAGTGCTTTGAGACGTCCGGTGGTCGTGAAAGGCGCTATATAAATCCAAGTCTTTCTTTCTCTACACTTTCCCAAGCTGCTGTCCTGTTTATTGCAAGTCGAAACCGGACGAGCTTTCAAAGTAACTATCCCTGCTTCAGTAAACTGTGCACAGACTCCACTGCAGTGTATGTCTCGATTTCATTATGAAAGATCTTGCTTGTGTAGATTGTCATGTGGTGTCGGAAAGAATCAAAGGACTTCAGGCAGTGAGTTACTTTTGGAGTACAGCGACTGTTATATACACACAAGGCTCACTGGTAGGCATTGCCAATTCCACTAGCCTCCTCCCAAACTTCCTGTACAGATGAAACAATGGAATCCTCCTTCTCTCACTGTCCCATAGGCACTGTCTCTGGCTCGGTTACAGTTGCTCAGCTTCCTGGCTGTATTTTGGCCAACCGGCTGTTCTTCATGTGTGAGCCTAGATGCTAAGAGTTGGTAGGCTAGTCAACAACAACGACAACTTATATTTATATAGCGCCTTTAACATAGTGAAACGTCCCAAGGTGCTTCACAGGAGCATTATGAGGCAAAAAATTTGACACCGAGCCGCATAAGGAGAAACTAGTGCAGGTGACTAAAAGCTTAGTCAAAGAGGTAGGCTTTAAGGAGCGACTTAAAGGAGGAAAGAGAGGTAGAGAGGTGGAGAGGTTTAGGGAGGGAGTTCCAGAGTTTGGGGCCCAGGCAACAGAAGGCACGGCCACCAATGGTTGAGCGATTATAATCAGGGATGCTCAGGAGGGCAGAATTAGAGGAGCCATAGGAGGATATTGCAGCTTTTGGTCATCTGCCCGAATTTCATCTTATGTGGCTCCATGTTAAGTTTTGGTCTTACAACACTCCGGTGAAGGACTTTGGGATGTTTTATTGTGTTAAAGGCGCTATATAAATACTAGTTGTTGTTGGACAAATATTGGGCAGGAAACCAGCAAGAAGTGTCCTGCTCCTCTTTGAAATAATGTAAAATAATAATGGCTAAATCGAACACCATTTTCAAATTTCCATTTCTTTTTATTCATTCTCGGGATGTGGGTGTCACTGGAAACGCCGACATTTATGGATGTGCTTCATTGAAACTGAAAAATGCTCTGATTGGGTCCCCTTGATCACATGATCTGATTGCTGATTGGTTCACTTGGAGGATGACACACCCAGCAGTTTCTCTGCAATATGTAATTAGAACAGCCCTACCTACGTAATCAGTGAATTTGCAAATTGTAATTCGAGGCATTCTGACTGCCGACTCCAGAGAGGAGAGAGTTCACTCGCACAGGTTAAGACCTCCCCCACCCCTCCAAGTTCCTGCTCCAGTCCCCAGCCCAAGTTCCTGAACACCCCACCACCCCCACCCAGCCCAAGTTCACTTCAAGTGCATATCCGAACACTTTCTAAATGTGATAAGCATTTCTGCCTCTACCACTCTTTCAGGCAGCGAGTTCCAAACTCTCACCACCCTCTGGGTGAAAAAGGTTCTTGGACGACAGGAAATTAGGGGTGCATGCAATAAAGGTGCAGCAGTTATAATGGGTGACTTTAATATGCACATAGGTTGGGCTAACCAAACTGGAAGCAATACGGTGGAGGAGGATTTCCTAGAGTGCATAAGGGATGGTTTTCTAGACCAATATGTTGAGGAACCAACTAGGGGGGAGGCCATCTTAGACTGGGTGTTGTGTAATGAGAGAAGATTAATTAGCAATCTCGTTTTGCGAGGCCCCTTGGGGAAGAGTGACCATAATATGGTGGAATTCTGCATTAGGATGGAGAATGAAACAGTTAATTCAGAGACCATGGTCCAGAACTTAAAGAAGGGTAACTTTGAAGGTATGAGGCGTGAATTGGCTAGGATAGATTGGTGAATGATACTTAAGGGGTTGACTGTGGATGGGCAATGGCAGACATTTAGAGACCGCATGGATGAACTACAACAATTGTACATTCCTGTCTGGCGTAAAAATAAAAAAGGGAAGGTGGCTCAACCGTGGCTATCAAGGGAAATCAGGGATAGTATTAAAGCCAAGGAAGTGGCATACAAATTGGCCAGAAATAGCAGCGAACCCGGGGACTGGGAGAAATTTAGAACTCAGCAGAGGAGGACAAAGGGTTTGATTAGGGCAGGGAAAATGGAGTACGAGAAGAAGCTTGCAGGGAACATTAAGACGGATTGCAAAAATTTCTATAGATATGTAAAGAGAAAAAGGTTAGTAAAGACAAACGTAGGTCCCCTGCAGTCAGAATCAGGGGAAGTCATAACGGGGGACAAAGAAATGGTACAACAATTGAACAAGTACTTTGGTTCGGTATTCACTAAGGAGGACACAAACAACCTTCCGGATATAAAAGGGGTCAGAGGGTCTCGTAAGGAGGAGGAACTGAGGGAAATCCTTATTAGTCGGGAAATTGTGTTGGGGAAATTGATGGGATTGAAGGCCGATAAATCCCCAGGGCCTGATGGACTGCATCCCAGAGTACTTAAGGAGGTGGCCTTGGAAATAGTGGATGCATTGACAATCATTTTCCAACATTCCATTGACTCTGGATCAGTTCCCATCGAGTGGAGGGTAGCCAATGTAACCCCACTTTTTAAAAAAGGAGGGAGAGAGAAAACAGGGAATTATAGACCGGTCAGCCTGACATCGGTCGTGGGTAAAATGATGGAATCAATTCTTAAGGATGTCATAGCAGCGCATTTGGAAAGAGGTGACATGATAGGTCCAAGTCAGCATGGATTTGTGAAAGGGAAATCATGCTTGACAAATCTTCTGGAATTTTTTGAGGATGTTTCCAGTAGAGTGGACAAGGGAGAACCAGTTGATGTGGTATATGACAAGGTCCCACACAAGAGATTAATGTGCAAAGTTAAAGCACATGGGATTGGGGGTAGTGTGCTGACGTGGATTGAGAACTGGTTGTCATACAGGAAGCAAAGAGTCGGAGTAAATGGGTACTTTTCAGAATGGCAGGCAGTGACTAATGGGGCACCGCAAAGTTCTGTGCTGGGGCCCCAGCTGTTTATACTGTACATTAATGATTTAGACGAGGGGATTAAATGTAGTATCTCCAAATTTGCGGATGACACGACGTTAGGTGACAGTGTGAGCTGCGAGGAGGATGCTATGAGGCTGCAGAGTGACTTGGATAGGTTAGGTGAGTGGGCAAATGCATGGCAGATGAAGTATAATGTGGATAAATGTGAGGTTATCCACTTTGGTGGTAAAAACAGAGAGACAGACTATTATCTGAATGGTGACAGATTAGGAAAAGGGGAGGTGCAACGAGACCTGGGTGTCATGGTACATCAGTCATTGAAGGTTGGCATGCAGGTACAGCAGGCGGTTAAGAAAGCAAATGGCATGTTGGCCTTCATAGCGAGGGGATTTGCGTACAGGGGCAGGGAGGTGTTGCTACAGTTGTATAGGGCCTTGGTGAGGCCACACCTGGAGTATTGTGTACAGTTTTGGTCTCCTAACTTGAGGAAGGACATTCTTGCTATTGAGGGAGTGCAGCGAAGGTTCACCAGACTGATTCCCGGGATGGCGGGACTGACCTATCAAGAAAGACTGGATCAACTGGGCTTGTATTCACTGGAGTTCAGAAGAATGAGAGGGGACCTCATAGAAACATTTAAAATTCTGACGGGTTTAGACAGGTTAGATGCAGGAAGAATGTTCCCAATGTTGGGGAAGTCCAGAACCAGGGGTCACAGTCTAAGGATAAGGGGTAAGCCATTTAGGACCGAGATGAGGAGAAACTTCTTCACCCAGAGAGTGGTGAACCTGTGGAATTCTCTACCACAGAAAGTAGTTGAGGCCAATTCACTAAATATATTCAAAAGGGAGTTAGATGAAGTCCTTACTACTAGGGGGATCAAGGGGTATGGCGAGAAAGCAGGAATGGGGTGCTGAAGTTGCATGTTCAGCCATGAACTCATTGAATGGCGGTGCAGACTAGAAGGGCCGAATGGCCGACTCCTGCACCTATTTTCTATGTTTCTATGTTTCTATGACTCCCCTCTAATCCTTCTACTAATTACTTTAAATCTATGCCCCCTGGTATTGACCCCTCTGCTAAGGAAAATAGGTGTTTCCAATCCACTCTATCTAAGCCCCTCATAATTTTATACATCTCAATTAAGTCTCCCCTCAGCCTCCTCTGTTCCAACAACTCCAGCCTATCCAATCTTTCCTCATAGCAAAAATGATCCAGTCCTGACAACACCCTCGTAAATCTCCTCTGTACCCTCTCTAGTGCAATCACATCATTCCTGTAATGTGGTGGCCAGAACTGCACAGTACTCTAGCTGTGGCCTAACTAGTATTTTATACAGTTCAAGCATAACCTCCCTGCTCTTGTATTATTTGCCTTGGCTAATAAAGACAAGTATTCCATATGCCTTCTTAACTACCGTAGCTAACTAACAGAAAACAGAGAAACGGAATAAATGGTCCACTCTCTGGTTGGAAACCAGTAATTAGTGGGGTGCCGCAGGGATCAGTGCTGGGACCCCAACTATTTACAATCTATATAAACGACTTGGAAGAAGGGACTGAGTGTAATGTAGCCAAGTTTGCTGACAATACAAAGATGGGAGGAAAAGCAATGTGTGAGGAGGACACAAAAAATCTGCAAAAGGACATAGACAGGCTCAGTGAGTGGGCAAAAATTTGGTAGATGGAGTATAATGTTGGAACTTTGGCAAAAAAAAATCAAAGAGCAAGTTATTATTTAAATGAAGAAAGTTTGCAAAGTGCTGCAGTACAGCAGGACCTGGGGGTACTTGTGCGTGAAACACAAAAGGATAGTATGCAGGTACAGCAAGTGATCAGGAAGGCCAATGGAATCTTGGCCTTTATTGCAAAGGGGATGGAGTATAAAAACAGGGAAGTCTTGCTACAGCTATACAGAGTATTGGTGAGGCCACACCTGGAATACTGCATGCAGTTTTGGTTTCCATATTTACGAAAGGATACACTTGCTTTGGAGGCAGTTCAGAGAAGGTTCACTAGGTTGATTCCAGGGATGAGGGGGTTGACTTATGAGGAAAGGTTGAGTAGGTTGGGCCTCTACTCATTGGAATTCAGAAGAATGAGGTGATCTTATTGAAACGTATAAGATTATGAGGGGGCTTGACAAGGTGGATGCAGAGAGGATGTTTCCACTGATGGGGGAAACTAGAACTAGAGGGCCGCCCATTTAAAACTGAGATGAGGAGAAATTTCTTCTCTCAGAGAGATGTAAATCTGTGGAATTTGCTGCCTCAGAGAGCTGTGGAAGCTGGGACATTGAATAAATTTAAGACAGAAATAGACAGTTTCTTAAACGATAAGGGGATAAGGTGTTATGGGGAGTGGGCAGGGAAGTGGAGTGGAGTCCTTGATCAGATCAGCCATGATCTTATTGAATGGCGGAGCAGGCTCGAGTGGCCGTATAACCTACTCCTGTTGCTATTTCTTACGTTCTTATGTTCTTATATATCTACCTGTACTGCGAGCTTCAGGGATCTGTGGACATGCACTCTAAGGTCCCTCTGTTCTACATTTCTCAGATTCTTACCATTTATTGTGTATTCCCTTGCCTTATCTGTTCTCCCCCAAATGCATTATCGTACACTTCTCCGGATTAAATTCCATTTACTACCGTTCTGCTCACCTGACCTACCCATTGATATCTTCCTGCAGTCTGCAGCTTTCTTCCTCACTATCAACCACATGACCATTTTTTGCATCGTCTGCAAACTTCTTAATCATACCCCCTACATTCAAGTCGAGATCATTGAAAAATACCACAAAAAGCAAGGGACCTAGTACTGAGCCCTGCGGAACCCCACTAGAAACAACTTTCCAATCATAAAAACACCCATCGACCATTGCCCTTTTCTTCCTGACTCTGAGCCAATTTTGGATCCAACTTGTCACTTTCCCTTGGATCTCATAGGCTTTTACTTTTTTGACCAGTTTACCATATAGGACCTTCTCAAAAGCCTTGCTAAAATCCATGTCGACTATACCAAATGCGCTAGCCTCATCGACACTCCTCGTTACCTCCTCAAACGATTCAAACAAGTTAGTCAGACACGACCCTCCCAAAAAATCCATGCTGACTGTCCTTGATTAATCCATGACTTTCTAAATGAAGATTTATCCTGTCGCTCTGAATTTTTTACAATCGTTTTTCCACCACCGAAGACTCGTCTATAATTACTCGGTCTATCCTTTTCTCCCTTTTTAAACAATGGTACAATGTTAGCAGTCCTCCAGTCCTCTGGCACCACATCTGTAGCCAGAGCAGATTGGAAAATGATGGTCAGAGCCTCTGCTATTTCCTTCCTTGCTTCTCTTAACAGCCTGGGATACATTTCATCCAGGTCTGGCGATTTACCACCTATCAAAGATGCTAAACTCCTTAATACTTCCTCTCTCACTATGTTTAATTCATTTAATATTTCACACTCCCCCTTTTAACTACAATGTCTGTATCGTCCCTCCCTTTTGTGAAGACAGATGCAAAATATTCATCAAGAACCCACGTCTTCTGCCTCCACACATGCTTCCTTTTTGTTCTCTAAACGACCCCACTCTTTGCTTAGTTATTCTCTTGCTCATTTTGTATTTATAAAACATCTTTGGGGTTTCCTTAATTTTACTTGCCAATACTTTTCATACTCTCTCTTTGCTTTCCTAATTTCCTTTTTAATGTCACCCCTGCACTTTCTGTACTCTCGGCTCTCTGCAATATTGAGCCCTCGGTATCTGACAAAAGTTTCCCTTTTTCTCCGTTTCCTACCCTCTATGCTCCTTGACACCCAGGAGGCACTGGATTTTGAGGTACACCCTTTTCCTCTGTGGTAACATATTTGGATTGGACCCTCACTATCTCCTCCTTAAATGCCTCCTACTGCTCTGACACTGATTTGCCTGTTTCCAGTCCACTTTGGCTAAATACCTATTCAGCTTAGTAAAATTGGCCTTTCCCCAATTGAGAACCTTTTATCCTTCCATAGAACTTCCATATCAATGCCAAATCTAACTAATTTATGATCACTAGCACCAAAATGCTCTCCCACTGATACCCCTTCCACCTGCCCAGCTTCATTCCCTAAAACTATGTTCAGAACGGCCTCCCTCTCTTGTTGGGCATTTTAAGTACTGGCTAAAAAGATTCTCCTGAATGCATTTTAAGAATTCTGCTCCCTCTATTCCTTTTACACTAATTCTATCCCAGTCAATATTAGGGTCATTGAAATCCCCGACTATTACTGCCCCATTGCTTTTACATTTCTCAGAAGTGTGCCTACATATTTGCTCTTCTATCCCCCTCTGACTGTTTGGGAATCTATAGTACACTCCCAGCTGTGTGATCGCCCCTTTTTTGTTCTTACGTTCAACCCATATGGCCTCATTTGATGATCCTTCTAACATATCATCCCTCTGCACAGCTGTAAATATTTTCTTTACCAATATTGCTACCCCTCCTCCCCTGCTCCCTTTTTATCCCCCTCTCTATCCTGTCTGAATACCCTGGAACCAGGAATGATGAGCTGCCATTCCCGCCCTTCTTTTAGCCATGACTCAGTAATAGCTATGATATCATACTCTCACACGTCTATCTGTGCCCTCAGCTCTTCTGCCTTAGTCCCCAGACTCCTTACATTGAAGTATCTACCATTTAGCAGTGCCAAACTCCATCGTTGTCTATTTTCTGGCCTTTGTTTCCTCTGCCTTCCAAATTCACTTACCAATTCTCTGCCTTTCATTTCCAGCTTTTCATCTCTCCTTACTAAATCTTCGTTCAGGTTCCCAAGCTAGTTTAAACCCTCCCCATCGGCACTAGCAAACCCCCCCCGCCCCCCCGCGAGGATACTGGTCCCGGCTCTGTTGAGGTGCAACCTGTCCGGCTTGTACAGGTCCCAGCTCCCCCAGAAGTGGTCCCAATGCCCCAGGAATCTAAAGCCCTCCCTCCTGCACCATCTCTCCAGCCACACATTCATCTGCTCGATCCTCCTATTTCTGTACTCACTGGCACCGGGAGGAATTCGGAGATTACTACCTTTGAGGTCCTGCTTGTTAATCTCTTTCCTAGCTCCCTAAACTCTGCCTGCAGGACCTCATCCCTCTTTCTACCTATGTTATTGGTATCGATATGGACCACAACCTCTAGCTGTTCACTACCTGTGCCCCCATGTCCTGCAGTCGTTCACTGACATCCTTGACCCCGGCATCAGGGCGGCAACTTAGCATCCTGGAGTCACATCTGCGGCCGCAGAAACACATGTCCGTTTCCCTAACTATTAAATCTCTTTCACTACTGCATTATTGACCGTCCTCCCTCCCTCCATACAGCTGAGCCACCCATGGTGCTGTGGACTTGGCTCTGGGCTGAACTCCCTCGAGGAACCACCGTCCTCATCAGTATTCAGTAAATACTGGTTCAAGAGGGAGATGCACTCAGGGGACTACTTGCCTGGTCCTCCTTGTCTGTCTGGCAGTCACCATTCCCTTTCTGCCTGCAACTCTTAAGCTGCGGGGTGACCATCTCCTGAAACATGCTATCCACGTAGCTCTCAGCCTCAAGGATGCACGGCAGTGACGCCAGTCGCTGCTCAAACTCCGAAACCCGGAGCTCGAGCTCCTCCAGCCGATGACACTTCCTGCACATGTGGTTGTCCAGCACACGAGAAGCATACTGGACTTCCCACATGGCACTGGATGTGCATTCGACGGGACTGAGGTGGCCTGCCATGCCTCTATTTATTAGACGACTAACTAAACTTCTTAGCTAAACCACTGGAGTTACATTAAAGAGACCAAGGTCACAACATTTTGAGCTTACAGTATACAGTCTTGAGGAGTTATTCTGAACATAACAATTGGCGACGAGTAACAGAGAGAAAAATACAAAGGTAATATTCACCAACCAATCAGCTACCCACTGTCCTGCGGCATCACTCCTTGATTTTTTGGGGGGCTTTATTTCTGGTTTCACTGAATATATCTTGCCTCCTCCACTGCTCTATTTATGCTGCTGCCGGCTCCCGCTGAGGGGGTAGGAGGGGTTTGTGAGGTAGGGTATGCTAGACACTGGGCTTTCACCTCTGGGACCTAGGATCAAATTTAACCGTCTAACTGACTGAGAGTCTGTTGGCTCGAAGGGCCCTTCATAAAGTGAGTCTGAAATGTTTCAAGCAGTGAACTCACAGCTGCCCGCCTTGTTTGGACTATATTGCAATCTCATTGCGCAATAGTGTAAAATGGATGGCAGCGAATCAGCAGCCCACTTGACATCGCTCCCGATGGAAATCAAAACCAGGAGATGTTATGTATGTAAACTTTACTAGTGTGTAAGACTTGCCATCAGGGGGCGCACCTGTTGGAGACCCAAGGGTCACATGCACACCCTGGGCAAGCAGGTATAAAAGGCAGTCTACCATGCTGCTTCCTCACTCTGGAGTTACATTAAAGAGACCAAGGTCACAACACTTTGAGCTTACAGTATACAGTCTTGTGGAGTTATTCTGAACATAACAATTGGCAATGAGTAACAGATCACGAAATTTCACATGGTTATGGCTGCCATTGGTATTCTTGAGAGATTTGTTGAGGGTGATGATTGGGAAGCCTTCGTTGAGTGTCTTGACCAGTACTTCTTGGCCAACGAGCTGGATACGGAAGATACCGCAGTCAAGCGCAGGGCGATTCTCCTCACCGTTTGTGGGTCCACGATATATGGCCTCAGCAAAAATCTGCTAGCACCGACGAAACCAACGGACAAGATACATGCAGAGTTGTGCACGCTGGTTCGGGAACACCTCAAGCTGAAGGACAGCATCTTAATGGCCAGGTATCGCTGTTACACGCGTCGTCGCTCCGAGGGCCAGAACGTGGCGAGCTATGTCGCCGACCTAAGATGCCTTGTGGGACAGTGCGAATTTGCTTGATTTTGGGGGGAATTTTGCAGGACTTTTTCATGCTTGGAATCGACCACGAGGTCATTCTTCGCAAACTGCTGTCTGCTGAATCCCCAGATCTGAGCAAGGCCATCATGATAGCCCAGGCTTTCATGTCCACGAACAATAACACTAAATAGATATCTTTGCAGAATCGAAGCTCACCGGCAAGTACTGTGCTTAAAATAATGCCTTCAGCAGACAGAACTGTACATTGCAGGGCCTACACACCTGCAGAGGCCAGGCCTAGGATGACTCAGAGTCCGCCATGGGGCGTGAATGCGAATCCATTAGCATCATGTTGGCGCTGCGGGGTAATCATCGCGCCCATCAATGTCGATTCAAGCACTACGTGTGCAAGGGCTGTGGAACAATGGGGCACCTCCAGCGAATGTACAAACGTGCTGCAACTCACCATGTGGCAGAGTCGGCAGAAGATGACCGATCCAGCGCGGATCACACTGAACGAGTAAGAGAGACAACTCAACCCGAGGCTGAAGAGGAAGTGTATGGGGTACACACCTTCACCACCAAAAGCCCTTCGATAATGTTGAAAGTCAAATTAAACTGCATTCCAGTCTCCATGGAATTTGACACGGGGGCGAGTCAGTCAATGATGAGCCAGAAGGGTTTTGAGAAACTGTGGGGCAACAAGGCACAAAGGCCAAAACTAAGCTCGATTCATACCAAGCTGCGCACTTATATCAAAGAGCTCATACCAGTCATTGGCAGTGTGGCAGTGAAGGTATCGTATGATGGAACTGTGCATGATTTATCATTATGGATTGTACCAGGCGATGGCCCAACGCTGTTCGGCAGAAGCTGGCTAGGAAAGATCCGATGGAACGGGGACGACATCAAAGCACTATCTTCGGTGGATGACGCCTCGTGCACACAAGTGCTAAACAAATTCCCGTCGTTATTTGAGCCAGGCATCGGCAACTTCACAAGCGCCAAAGTGCAGATCCATCTAGTCCCTGATGCACGACCCATTCATCACAAGGCCCGAGCGGTTCCATACATGATGCGAGAGAAAGACTTCAACGAGAGGGAATAATATCGCCAGGCGAGTTCAACGAGTGGGCCAGTCCAATTGTTCCGGTGTTGAAAAGCGATGGGACAATCAGAATCTGTGGGGACTACATGGTAATGATCAACCGAGTCTCATTACAGGACAAGTACCCACTACCCAAAGCGGATGACCTGTTCACAATGCTAGCAGGGGGGAAGTCATTCACCAAGCTGGATCTAACCTCTGCTTACATGACACAGGAGCTGGGTGAACCTTCGAAAAGATTGACGTGCATCAACACGCACAAAGGATTGTTCATATACCACAGATACCCTTTTGAGATTCGCTCGGCTGCGGCCATCTTTCAGAGGAACATGGAACGTCTGCTGAAATCGGTTCCGCGCACCATGGTGTTTCAAGACGATATCCTGATCTCTGGTCGCAACACCATCGAACACTTGCACAACCTGGAAGAGGTTCTAAAGCGACTGGACAGAATGGGACTCAGGCTGAAATGCTCCAAGTGTGTTTTCCTGGTGCCATTAATCGAATTTTTGGGGAGAAAGATTGCGACGGACGGCATCAGACCCACGGACTCCAAGACAGAGGCCATCAAGAATGCACCCAGACTACAGAATGTGACAGAGCTGCGTTCGTTCTTGGGACTCCTCAACTATTTTGGTAACTTTCTACCGGGGTTGAGCACTTTGCTGGAACCTTTGCATTTATTGCTACGCAAGGGTGACAATTGGGTTTGGGGTAAATCTCAAGAGGCAACCTTTAATAAGGCCAGAAACCTGCTATGTTCTAACAAGTTACTTGTATTGTATGACCCGTGAAAAAGTTTAGTACTAGCTTGTGATGCATCTTCGTACTGGGTTGGCTGTGTGTTACAGCAAGCCAATGTGTCAGGCAAACTGCAACCGGTTGCATATGCATCCAGAAGTTTATCTAAGACTGAAAAAGCCTACAGTATGGTTGAGAAAGAAGCATTAACATGCGTATACAAGGTTAAGAAAATGCACCAATACCTATTTGGACTCCGGTTCAAGCTCGAAACTGACCACAAACCGTTCATTTTGCTGTTCTCAGAAAGCAAAGGTATTAACACCAATGCTTTGTCCCTCACTAATGTTATCTGTGTATGATTATGTAATCCGCCACAGACCAGGCACTGAGAACTGCGCTGACGCCCTCAGTCCGCTACCATTGCCCACAACTGGGGTGGAAATGGTGCAACCTGCAGACTTACTTCTGGTAATGAATGCTTTTGAGAGCGAGGGGTCACCAGTCATGGCTCGCCAGATCAGGACCTGGACAAGCCAGGACCCTGTGCTATCACTAGTAAAAAGCTGCGTCTTTAATGGGAGCTGGTCGGCTGTTCCCGAGGAAATGCAAGATGAAATCAGGCTGTTTTACCGACGCAAGGATGATCTGTCTATCCATTTGGATTGTCTTCTATGGGGGAATCGCGTGGTTTTGCCAAAGAAAGGCAGGGAAACGTTTATACGCGACCCACACAGTACCCACCCAGGCGTAGTCACGATGAAAGCTATCGCCAGGTCGCATGTTTGGTGGCCCAGCATTGACTCGGAGTCATGCGTACACCAATGTAACACTTGCTCACAGTAGATTTCGCTGGCCCCTTTCTAGGAAAGATGTTCCTATTAGCAGTGGACGCTTATTCTAAATAGATTGAATGTAATATCATCATGTACGTCCACTGCCACCATTGAAAGCCTCCAGGCCATGTTCGCCACCCATGGTTTGACGTCCTTGTTAGTGACAATGGACCGTGTTACACCAGCTTGGAATTCAACGAGTTCATGACCCACAATGGCATCAAGCATGCCAGGTCTGCCCTGTTTAAGCCTGCATCCAATGGTCAAGCGGAACGGAACGGGCAATCCAAACTATCAAGCAGAGCTTGAGACGCGTGACGGACAGTTCCCTGCAGACCCGGTTATCTCGGGTTCTGTTCAGCTACCGGACGCGACCCCACTCGCTCACTGGTGTTCCCCCTGCAGAATTGTTAATGAAGAGAGCACTCAAAACCAGGCTCTCCTTAGTCCACCCAGATCTCAATGATCATGTAGAAACCCGGCATCACGCCATAACATGGACCAAGATCGCGCGGCTGTATCACGTGACATTGTAGTTAATGACCCTGTGTTTGTTCTGAATTATGGTCATGGTCCCAAATGGGTTGCTGGCACTGTTTTAGCCAAGGAGGGGAGTAGAGAGTTTGTTGTCAAACTTTTGAATGGACAAACGTGCAGAAAGCATTTGGATCAGACCAAACTGTGATTCACTGACAACCTAGAACAGTTCGAAGAGGACATTACCATCATTGATCCATCAACACACACCCAACCACGAGGATGAACCCACCATGCCCGACAGTCCGATCAGGCCAGTTGCACTGCAGTGCAGCAATGATACAACCAACTCACCCATGCCAGGAATTCAACTCAGACGATTAACCCGAGAACCAGAGCCCCAGATCGCCTCTGTTGTGTATCTGTAAAGCATGCACTGCCATGTTTCGCCACCAGGGAGCGCATCCCCTGATGTGCCAAGGGATCCCAGCATCCCTTGGGAGCACTGTATATAAGCCGACCCCTAAGGCCTGTTCCTCACTCTGGAGTGTCGTAATAAAGGCTGAGGTGACTGTTAGTTTAACCTCCCTGTGTGCAATCTCATCTGTGTTAGCAACACAATAACTGGCGACGAGTATACGAATCCAACGCAAAGATGCAGCAAACTGTGGGCATCCTGGAGAAGTTCTCGGAGGCTGAGGACTGGGAAGCCTATGTCAAACGGCTAGACCAGTACTTTGTAGCCAATGAGCTGGACGGAGAAGGAAGCGCTGCAAAAAGGAGAGTGGACCTCCTCACGGTCTGCGGGGCACCGACCTGCAGGCTCATAAAGAATCTTCTGGTTCCGGTGAAACCCACAGATAAATCATATTGAGGAGCTGTGTACACTGGTTCGGGAGCAACTTAATCCGAGGGAGAGCGTGCTGATGTCGAGGTATCGGTTCTACACGTGCCAGCGATCTGAAGGTCAGGAAGTGGCGAGCTACGTCGCCGAGCTAAGGCGACTTGCAGGACAATGTGAGTTTGATGGCTACCTGGAGCAAATGCGCAGAGACTTTTATGTACTGGGCATTGGCCACGAGACCACCCTACGAAAACTTTTGACTGTAGAGACACCAACCCTCAGTAAGGCCATTGCGATAGCACAGGCGTTTATGTCCACCAGGGATAACACCCAACAAATCCCTCAGCACACAAGTGCTAGCAATGTTCAGAAATTAACTGGAACTGTGTTTGCGAGCAGAAATGTACAGGGCAGAAACCATGAATCTGCAACTGCCAGCAGGCCTCAGGTGACCCAGATGACTCAGAGTCCCCAACAAAGGATGAATGCAAGACAATTCACACCTTGTTGGCGTTGTGGAGGCTTCCATTCAGCCTATTCATACCGCTTCAAAGGGTATGTTGGCAAGAGCTGTGGAACAATGGGGCACCTCCAACGAGCTTGCAGATGAGCTGCAAGCTCTGCAAAATCTGCTAACCACCACGTGGCAGAGGAAGATCGATCCATGGCGGATCAAAGCAATTTTGAGCCTCAGAGAGAGGAGGCAGATGCTGAAGTACACGGGGTGCACACATTTTCGATGTAATGTCCACCTCTAATGCTAAATGTAAAATTGAATGGATCACCTGTAGCCATGGAACTGGATACTGGCGCTAGCCAATCCATCATGAGTAAAAAGATGTTTGAGAGAATGTGGTGCAACAAGGCACTCAGACCAGTCCTGAGCCCCATCCACACAAAACTGAGAACATACACCAAAGAACTTATCACCGTCCTGGGCAGCACCATGGTCAAGGTCACCTACGAGGACATGGTGCACAAACTGCCACTTTGGATTGTCCCGGGCAATGGCCCCACACTGCTTGGAAGGAGCCGGCTGGGCAAAATCCGCTGAAACTGGGATGACATCCGAGCGCTATCACATGTCGATGAGTCCTCATGTACCCAGGTTCTAAACAAATTTCCTTCCCTTTTTGAGCCAGGCATTGGAAACTTTTCCAGGGCGAAGGTGTGGATCCACTTGGTCCCAGAGGCATGACCCATTCACCACAAGGCGCAAGCGGTACCTCACATGATGAGGGAGAGTGTGGAAATCAAGCTGGACAGTATGCAACGCGAGGTCATCATCTCCCCAGTGGAATTCAGCGAGTGGGCCAGCCCGATTGTTCCAGTACTCAAAAGTGATGGCATGGTCAGGATTTGCGGCGATTATAAAGTAACTATTAATCGTTTTTCGCTACAGGACCAATACCCGCTACCTAAGGCAGACAACCTATTTGCGACGCTGGCAGGAGGCAAGACGTTCACCAAGCTCGACCTGACTTCGGCCTACATGAAGCAGGAGCTGGAGGAGTCTTCGAAGGGCCTCACCTGCATCAACACACACAAGGGACTGTTCATCTACAACAGATGCCCATTTGGAATTCGGTCGGCTGGAGCGATCTTCCAGAGAAACATGGAGAGCCTACTCAAGTCGGTACCACACACGGTGGTCTTTCAGGACGACATATTGGTCACAGGTCGGGACACAGCCGAGCACCTACAAAACCTGGAAGAGGTCCTCCAGCGACTGGATCACGAAGGGCTGCGGCTGAAGAGGTAGAAATGCGTCTTCATGGCAACAGAAGTGGAGTTTATGGGGAGAAAGATCGTGGCAGCCAGCATTCGGCCCACAGACGCCAAGATAGAGGCTATCAGGAATGCGCCCAGGCCACAGAACGTCATGGAGCTGCGGTCGTTTCTGGGACTCCTCAACTATTTTGGTAACTTCCTACTGGGGTTAAGCACCCTCTTAGAGCCCCTATATGTGTTATTGCGTAAAGGTGAGAACTGGGTATGGGGAAAAAAACAAGTAATTGCTTTTGAGAAAGCCAGAAACATTTTATGCTCCAACAAGCTGCTTGTATTGTATAACCCGTGTAAAAGATTTGTGCTAGCATGTGATGCGTCGTCGTACAGAATCGGGTGTGTATTACAACAAGCAGGGAAGTTGCAACCTGTCACCTATGGTTCCAGGAGCTTGTCTAAGGCCGCAAGGGCCGACAGCATGATTGACAAAGAGGCATTAGCGTGTGTGTTCAGGGTAAAGAAAATGCATTAGTACCTGTTTGGCCTCAAATTTGAGCTGGAAACCAATCACAAGCCCCTCACATCCCTGTTCGCTGAAAACAAGGGGATAAATACTAATTCCTCAGCCCGTATACAAAGGTGGGCACTCGCGCTATCAGCGTATAACTATACCATCTGCCACAGGCCAGGCACCGAAAACTGTGCGGATGCTCTCAGTCGGCTTCCACGGGGGTGGAAATGGCGCAGCCTGCAAACTTGTTGATGGTGGCGCAGCCCGCAGACTTGTTGATGAACATGGAAGCGTTTGAAAATGATAAATCACCTGTCACGGCCCACCAGATTAGGACTTGGACCAGCCAAGATTCTTGTAAAAAACTGTGTACTGCATGGGAGCTGGACCAGCAACCCCGTTGAAATGCAAAAGCTAATCAAGCTGTTCCAGCGGTGAAAGGACGAGCTGTCCATTTAGGCAGACTGCCTGTTATGGGATAACCACGTAGTGCTACCCAAAAAGGGCAGGGAGACGTTCATCTCAGATCTCAACAGCACACACCCGGGTATAGTAATGATGAAAGCCATAGCCAGATCCCACGTGTGGTGGCCCGGTATCGACTCTGACTTAAAGTCCTGTGTACGGCAATGCAGCGTGTGTGCTCAGTTGAGCAACGCGCTCAGAGAAGCATCACTAAGTTTGTGGTCCTGGCCCTCCAGACCATGGTCAAGGATCCATGTGAATTATGCGGGCCCGTTTCTTGTTAAAATGTTCCTGGTGGTGGCGGATGCTTTTTCAAAATGGATTGAAAGCGAAATAATGTCGGGAAGCACCGCCGCCACCATTGAAAGCCTGAGGGCCATGTTTGCCACCCACGGTCTGCCTGACATACTGGTCAGTGACAATGGGCCATGTTTCACCAGTGCCGAATTTAAAGAATTCATGACGCGCAATGAGATAAAACATGTCACCTCGGCCCTGTTTAAACCAGCCTCCAATGGGCAGGCAGAGCGGGCAGTACAAACAATCAAACAGAGCCTTAAACGAGTCACAGAAGGCTCACTCCAAACCCGCCTGTCCCGAGTACTGCTCAGCTACCGCACGAGACCCCACTCGCTCACAGAGGTGCCCCCGGCTGAGCTACTCATGAAAAGGACACTTAAAACCAGACTCTCGCTGGTTCACCCCAACCTGCATGATCAGGTAGAGAGCAGGCGGCAGCAACAAAATGTAAATGATGGTCGCGCCTCTGTGTCATGGGAAATTGATCTGAATGACCCTGTGTATGTGCTAAACTATGGACATGATCCCAAGTGGATCGTGGGCACGGTGATAGCTAAAGAAGAGAGTAGGGTGTTTGTAGTCAAACTAGACAATGGACAAATTTGCAGAAAGTACCTGGACCAAACGAGGCTGCAGTTCACAGACTGTCCTGAACAACCCACAGCAGATACCACCTTTTTCGAGCCCACAACACACACCCAAAGGATCAACGACACCACGCTGGACCAGGAAATCGAACCCATCACGCCCAACAGCCCAGCAAGGCCAGGCTCACCCAGCAGCCCTGCAGGGCCAACAACACGCCAGCCCAGTGAGGGCACAGCCAACACACCAGAACAGACATTTGTACCGAGGTGGTCCACCAGGGAAAGAAAGGCTCCCGACCGCCTCACCTTGTAAATAGTTTTCACTTTGACTTTGATGGGGGAGTGATGTTATGTATCGGTCAAGCATGCACTCCCATGTTCTGCCACCAGGGAGCGCATCCCCTGATGTCCCAAGGGATCCCAGCATCCCTTGGGAGCACTGTATATAAGCCGGCCCCTAAGGCCTGCTCCTGACTCTGGAGTGTCTTAATAAAGACTGAGGTCACTGTTACTTTAACCTCCCTGTGTGCAGTCTCATCTGTGTTAGGAACACAATAGCCTCAACTTGTAAATAACTTGTATCTGAGACTTTGGGGGAGAGTGATGTTATGTATGTAAACTTTACTAGTCTGTAAGACTTGCCACTAGGGGTATCACACACCTGTGGGAGACCCAAAGGTCACCTGCACACCCCGGGCAAGCAGGTATAAAAGGCAGTCTACCATGCTGCTTCCTCACTCTGGAGTTACATTAAAGAGACCAAGGTCACAACAGTTTGAGCTTACAGTATACAGTCTTGTGGAGTTATTCTGAACATAACAGGAGAGATATCAATTGGGCTGCCGATTATCGCCCCTTTCACATTATCGCAAAATGGCTCCTGTTCAGACTCCAGGATGACTGGTTTGGGAACTGGAATAAAACGGCACATTGACGCAGCAGTAGGGATTTCTCTTCCACAGCCGAGACTGAGCTCATCGGTCACAGTGGAGGGAGCTTTACTCTGTATCGAGCGGTGCTGTATCTGACCGGAGAATAGCTGGTGCCGGCAATGGGTGCCTGAAATGGAAAGTGTTATCTCCCAAGCACCTTGGCAAGCACAGAATTCACACAAGAAAAGTTTAATCAAAAGAAAACTTTCGGCAACTTCCAGAGTGTATTCCTGGTGGGGCTGTATTGCTGCACCATGCAGTTTTGTCTGACGCACTGCACATCTCACAATGCCAGGTTAGCCCTGAAAAAGTCCTTTAACAAAAGATCTAAAATTGTACTTCCATCCTTCTTTAAGGGTCTCAGTTCAAATCTGAAGCTGGTGGTAGTTTGTTTGTGTCTGAGGATCTCATTGCAAAGGTATCTTTTCAAAATGATGTGAAGCCTGGCCTTCAGAGGGGAGATGGCATGTTTAATCACATCTTGAATTGAAGATTCATGGATTAAATCGCATCTTCTTAAAGTCGTACTGAGACTGGGGTGATTGCGGCTGTCCATTTGTTTCCCTGAAATTGTCCTTGGGAATCAAGAGGCTTCAAAGCAGGAACTGCTGAACAGAATTTAAATTGGAGGAGCATGTTACAATTAAGCCAGGCAAGTGGTGCCTCACTATTGAACAACGTAAGCAATTCTCGTCTTGAGCTGTTTGAAGCCTTTCCTCAGAACACTGATGCAGGGCACACTCACCGGGATCGCTTCACCCACCCAACTTAAATTATTCTCATTTCAAAAGCAGTGACTGGCATTGATGCCTTTCTCCAAGTCTAGAAATGGAGATGGGGTGGGTTAGGGTGTGGGAGGGGGAGGGGGAGGGGTTAGGGTGTGGGAGGAGGAGGAGGGGGAGGGGGAGGGGGAGGGGGGTTAGGGTGTGAGATGGGGAGGGGGAGGGGGGTTAGGGTGTGGGAGGGGGAGGGGGTGTTAGGGTGTGGGAGAGGAGGGGGGGTTCGAGTGTGGGGGGGTTAGGGTGTGGGAGAGGAGGGGGGGTTAGGGTGAGGGAGAGGGAGGGGGGGTTAGGGTGAGGGAGAGGGAGGGGGGTTAGGGTGAGGGAGATGGAGGGGGGGTTAGGGTGAGGGAGAGGGAGGGGGGTTAGAGTGTGGGAGAGGGAGGGGGGTTAGGGTGTGGGAGAGGAGGGGGGGTTAGGGTGTGGGAGAGGAGGGGAGGGTTAGGGTGTGGGAGAGGAGGGGGGGGTTAGGGTGTGGGAGAGGGAGGGGGGGTTAGGGTGAGGGAGAGGGAGGGGGGTTAGGGTGAGGGAGAGGGAGGGGGGTTAGCGTGTGGGAGAGGGAGGGGGGTTAGGGTGTGGGAGAGGGAGGGGGGGTTAGGGTGTGGGAGAGGGAGGGGGGGTTAGGGTGAGGGAGAGGGAGGGGGGTTAGCGTGTGGGAGAGGGAGGGGGGGTTAGGGTGAGGGAGAGGGAGGGGGGGGTTGGGTGTGAGGGAGAGGAGGGGG